>NC_054406.1:15221022-15559022 GCF_017976425.1 Toxotes jaculatrix
CGAAAAAACGCCATACTATACTATGACGTTTTTTATGACTTTTTGAGCTAAAAAAAATTTTTGACTTTTTTTGCCCGAAAAAAACGCCATACTATACTATGACGTTTTTTATGACTTTTTGAGGCCGAAAAAAATTTTGACTTTTTTTGCCCGAAAAAAACGCCATACTATACTATGACGTTTTTTATGACTTTTTGAGGCCTAAAAAAATTTTGACTTTTTTTGCCCGAAAAAAACGCCATACTATACTATGACGTTTTTTATGACTTTTTGAGGCCGAAAAAAAGTTTGACTTTTTTTGCCCGAAAAAAACGCCATACTATACTATGACGTTTTTTATGACTTTTTGAGCTTAAAAAAAATTTTGACTTTTTTTTGCCCGAAAAAAACGCCATACTATACTATGACGTTTTTTTATGACTTTTTGAGCTAAAAAAAAATTTTGACTTTTTTTTTGCCGGAAAAAAACGCCATACTATACTATGACGTTTTTTATGACTTTTTGAGCTAAAAAAAAATTTTGACTTTTTTTGCCCGAAAAAAACGCCATACTATACTATGACGTTTTTTATGACTTTTTTGAGCTAAAAAAAATTTTTGACTTTTTTTGCCCGAAAAAAACGCCATACTATACTATGACGTTTTTTATGACTTTTTGAGGCCTAAAAAATTTTTGACTTTTTTTGCCCGAAAAAAACGCCATACTATACTATGATGTTTTTTATGACTTTTTGAGCTAAAAAAAAATGTTGACTTTTTTTGCCCGAAAAAAACGCCATACTATACTATGACGTTTTTTATGACTTTTTCAGCTAAAAAAAATTTTTGACTTTTTTTGCCCGAAAAAAACGCCATACTATACTATGACGTTTTTTATGACTTTTTGAGCTAAAAAAAATTTTTGACTTTTTTTGCCCGAAAAAAACGCCATACTATACTATGACGTTTTTTATGACTTTTTGAGCTAAAAAAAGATGTTGACTTTTTTTGCCCGAAAAAAACGCCATACTATACTATGACGTTTTTTATGACTTTTTGAGCTAAAAAAAAATGTTGACTTTTTTTTGCCCGAAAAAAAACGCCATACTATACTATGACGTTTTTTATGACTTTTTGAGCTAAAAAAAAAATGTTGACTTTTTTTGCCCGAAAAAAAACGCCATACTATACTATGACGTTTTTTATGACTTTTTGAGGCCTAAAAAAATTTTGACTTTTTTTGCCCGAAAAAAACGCCATACTATACTATGACGTTTTTTATGACTTTTTGAGGCCGAAAAAAATTTTGACTTTTTTTGCCCGAAAAAAAACGCCATACTATACTATGACGTTTTTTATGACTTTTTGAGCTAAAAAAAAATGTTGACTTTTTTTGCCCGAAAAAAACGCCATACTATACTATGACGTTTTTTATGACTTTTTGAGGCCGAAAAAAATTTTGACTTTTTTTGGCCGATTTTGACGCCATACTATACTATGACGTTTTCTATGACTTTTCGAGGCCAAAAAAAATTTTGACTTTTTTTGCCCGAAAAAAACGCCATACTATACTATGACGTTTTTTATGACTTTTTGAGCTAAAAAAAATTTTTGACTTTTTTTGCCCGAAAAAAACGCCATACTATACTATGACGTTTTTTATGACTTTTTGAGCTAAAAAAAAATGTTGACTTTTTTTGCCCGAAAAAAACGCCATACTATACTATGACGTTTTTTATGACTTTTTGAGCTAAAAAATTTTTTGACTTTTTTTGCCCGAAAAAAACGCCATACTATACTATGACGTTTTTTATGACTTTTTGAGCTAAAAAAAAATGTTGACTTTTTTTGCCCGAAAAAAACGCCATACTATACTATGACGTTTTTTATGACTTTTTGAGCTAAAAAAAAATTTTGACTTTTTTTGCCCGAAAAAAACGCCATACTATACTATGACGTTTTTTATGACTTTTTGAGCTAAAAAAAAATTTTGACTTTTTTTGCCCGAAAAAAACGCCATACTATACTATGACGTTTTTTATGACTTTTTGAGCTAAAAAAAAATGTTGACTTTTTTTGCCCGAAAAAAACGCCATACTATACTATGACGTTTTTTATGACTTTTTGAGCTAAAAAAAAATTTTGACTTTTTTTGCCCGAAAAAAACGCCATACTATACTATGACGTTTTTTATGACTTTTTGAGGGCGAAAAAAATTTTGACTTTTTTTGCCCGAAAAAAACGCCATACTATACTATGACGTTTTTTATGACTTTTTGAGCTAAAAAAAATTTTTGACTTTTTTTGCCCGAAAAAAACGCCATACTATACTATGACGTTTTTTATGACTTTTTGAGCTAAAAAAAAATGTTGACTTTTTTTGCCCGAAAAAAACGCCATACTATACTATGACGTTTTTTATGACTTTTTGAGCTAAAAAAAATTTTTGACTTTTTTTGCCCGAAAAAAACGCCATACTATACTATGACGTTTTTTGTCTTTTTGAGCTAAAAAAAAATGTTGACTTTTTTTGCCCGAAAAAAACGCCATACTATACTATGACGTTTTTTATGACTTTTTGAGCTAAAAAAAATTTTTGACTTTTTTTGCCCGAAAAAAACGCCATACTATACTATGACGTTTTTTATGACTTTTTGAGGCCTAAAAAATTTTTGACTTTTTTTGCCCGAAAAAAACGCCATACTATACTATGATGTTTTTTATGACTTTTTGAGCTAAAAAAAAATGTTGACTTTTTTTGCCCGAAAAAAACGCCATACTATACTATGACGTTTTTTATGACTTTTTCAGCTAAAAAAAATTTTTGACTTTTTTTGCCCGAAAAAAACGCCATACTATACTATGACGTTTTTTATGACTTTTTGAGCTAAAAAAAATTTTTGACTTTTTTTGCCCGAAAAAAACGCCATACTATACTATGACGTTTTTTATGACTTTTTGAGCTAAAAAAAGATGTTGACTTTTTTTGCCCGAAAAAAAACGCCATACTATACTATGACGTTTTTTATGACTTTTTGAGCTAAAAAAAAATGTTGACTTTTTTTGCCCGAAAAAAACGCCATACTATACTATGACGTTTTTTATGACTTTTTGAGCTAAAAAAAAATGTTGACTTTTTTTGCCCGAAAAAAACGCCATACTATACTATGACGTTTTTTATGACTTTTTGAGGCCTAAAAAAATTTTGACTTTTTTTGCCCGAAAAAAACGCCATACTATACTATGACGTTTTTTATGACTTTTTGAGGCCGAAAAAAATTTTGACTTTTTTTGCCCGAAAAAAACGCCATACTATACTATGACGTTTTTTATGACTTTTTGAGCTAAAAAAAAATGTTGACTTTTTTTGCCCGAAAAAAACGCCATACTATACTATGACGTTTTTTATGACTTTTTGAGGCCGAAAAAAATTTTGACTTTTTTTGGCCGATTTTGACGCCATACTATACTATGACGTTTTCTATGACTTTTCGAGGCCAAAAAAAATTTTGACTTTTTTTGCCCGAAAAAAACGCCATACTATACTATGACGTTTTTTATGACTTTTTGAGCTAAAAAAAATTTTTGACTTTTTTTGCCCGAAAAAAACGCCATACTATACTATGACGTTTTTTATGACTTTTTGAGCTAAAAAAAAATGTTGACTTTTTTTGCCCGAAAAAAACGCCATACTATACTATGACGTTTTTTATGACTTTTTGAGCTAAAAAAATTTTTTGACTTTTTTTGCCCGAAAAAAACGCCATACTATACTATGACGTTTTTTATGACTTTTTGAGCTAAAAAAAAATGTTGACTTTTTTTGCCCGAAAAAAACGCCATACTATACTATGACGTTTTTTATGACTTTTTGAGCTAAAAAAAAATTTTGACTTTTTTTGCCCGAAAAAAACGCCATACTATACTATGACGTTTTTTATGACTTTTTGAGCTAAAAAAAAATTTTGACTTTTTTTGCCCGAAAAAAACGCCATACTATACTATGACGTTTTTTATGACTTTTTGAGCTAAAAAAAAATGTTGACTTTTTTTGCCCGAAAAAAACGCCATACTATACTATGACGTTTTTTATGACTTTTTGAGCTAAAAAAAAATTTTGACTTTTTTTGCCCGAAAAAAACGCCATACTATACTATGACGTTTTTTATGACTTTTTGAGGGCGAAAAAAATTTTGACTTTTTTTGCCCGAAAAAAACGCCATACTATACTATGACGTTTTTTATGACTTTTTGAGCTAAAAAAAATTTTTGACTTTTTTTGCCCGAAAAAAACGCCATACTATACTATGACGTTTTTTATGACTTTTTGAGCTAAAAAAAAATGTTGACTTTTTTTGCCCGAAAAAAACGCCATACTATACTATGACGTTTTTTATGACTTTTTGAGCTAAAAAAAATTTTTGACTTTTTTTGCCCGAAAAAAACGCCATACTATACTATGATGTTTTTTATGACTTTTTGAGCTAAAAAAAAATGTTGACTTTTTTTGCCGGAAAAAAACGCCATACTATACTATGACGTTTTTTATGACTTTTTGAGCTAAAAAAAAATTTTGACTTTTTTTGCCCGAAAAAAACGCCATACTATACTATGACGTTTTTTATGACTTTTTGAGGCCGAAAAAAATTTTGACTTTTTTTGCCCGAAAAAAACGCCATACTATACTATGACGTTTTTTATGACTTTTTGAGGCCGAAAAAAATTTTGACTTTTTTTGCCCGAAAAAAACGCCATGACGTTTTTTATGACTTTTTGAGGCCTAAAAAAATTTTGACTTTTTTTGCCCGAAAAAAACGCCATACTATACTATGACGTTTTTTATGACTTTTTGAGCTAAAAAAAATTTTTGACTTTTTTTGCCCGAAAAAAACGCCATACTATACTATGACGTTTTTTATGACTTTTTGAGCTAAAAAAAAATGTTGACTTTTTTTGCCCGAAAAAAACGCCATACTATACTATGACGTTTTTTATGACTTTTTGAGCTAAAAAAAAATGTTGACTTTTTTTGCCCGAAAAAAAACGCCATACTATACTATGACGTTTTTTATGACTTTTTGAGCTAAAAAAAATTTTGCCTTTTTTTGCCCGAAAAAAAACGCCATACTATACTATGACGTTTTTTATGACTTTTTGAGCTAAAAAAAAATTTTGACTTTTTTTGCCCGAAAAAAACGCCATACTATACTATGACGTTTTTTATGACTTTTTGAGCTAAAAAAAAATTTTGACTTTTTTTGCCCGAAAAAAACGCCATACTATACTATGACGTTTTTTATGACTTTTTGAGCTAAAAAAAAATGTTGACTTTTTTTGCCCGAAAAAAACGCCATACTATACTATGACGTTTTTTATGACTTTTTGAGCTAAAAAAAAATGTTGACTTTTTTTGCCCGAAAAAAACGCCATACTATACTATGACGTTTTTTATGACTTTTTGAGGCCTAAAAAAATTTTGACTTTTTTTGCCCGAAAAAAACGCCATACTATACTATGACGTTTTTTATGACTTTTTGAGCTAAAAAAATTTTTTGACTTTTTTTGCCCGAAAAAAACGCCATACTATACTATGACGTTTTTTATGACTTTTTGAGCTAAAAAAAATTTTTGACTTTTTTTGCCCGAAAAAAACGCCATACTATACTATGACGTTTTTTATGACTTTTTGAGGCCGAAAAAAATTTTGACTTTTTTTGCCCGAAAAAAACGCCATACTATACTATGACGTTTTTTATGACTTTTTGAGGCCTAAAAAAATTTTGACTTTTTTTGCCCGAAAAAAACGCCATACTATACTATGACGTTTTTTATGACTTTTTGAGCTAAAAAAATTTTTTGACTTTTTTTGCCCGAAAAAAACGCCATACTATACTATGACGTTTTTTATGACTTTTTGAGCTAAAAAAAATTTTTGACTTTTTTTGCCCGAAAAAAACGCCATACTATACTATGACGTTTTTTATGACTTTTTGAGGCCTAAAAAATTTTTGACTTTTTTTGCCCGAAAAAAACGCCATACTATACTATGATGTTTTTTATGACTTTTTGAGCTAAAAAAAAATGTTGACTTTTTTTGCCCGAAAAAAACGCCATACTATACTATGACGTTTTTTATGACTTTTTCAGCTAAAAAAAATTTTTGACTTTTTTTGCCCGAAAAAAACGCCATACTATACTATGACGTTTTTTATGACTTTTTGAGCTAAAAAAAATTTTTGACTTTTTTTGCCCGAAAAAAACGCCATACTATACTATGACGTTTTTTATGACTTTTTGAGCTAAAAAAAGATGTTGACTTTTTTTGCCCGAAAAAAACGCCATACTATACTATGACGTTTTTTATGACTTTTTGAGCTAAAAAAAAATGTTGACTTTTTTTGCCCGAAAAAAACGCCATACTATACTATGACGTTTTTTATGACTTTTTGAGCTAAAAAAAAATGTTGACTTTTTTTGCCCGAAAAAAACGCCATACTATACTATGACGTTTTTTATGACTTTTTGAGGCCTAAAAAAATTTTGACTTTTTTTGCCCGAAAAAAACGCCATACTATACTATGACGTTTTTTATGACTTTTTGAGGCCGAAAAAAATTTTGACTTTTTTTGCCCGAAAAAAACGCCATACTATACTATGACGTTTTTTATGACTTTTTGAGCTAAAAAAAAATGTTGACTTTTTTTGCCCGAAAAAAACGCCATACTATACTATGACGTTTTTTATGACTTTTTGAGGCCGAAAAAAATTTTGACTTTTTTTGGCCGATTTTGACGCCATACTATACTATGACGTTTTCTATGACTTTTCGAGGCCAAAAAAAATTTTGACTTTTTTTGCCCGAAAAAAACGCCATACTATACTATGACGTTTTTTATGACTTTTTGAGCTAAAAAAAATTTTTGACTTTTTTTGCCCGAAAAAAACGCCATACTATACTATGACGTTTTTTATGACTTTTTGAGCTAAAAAAAAATGTTGACTTTTTTTGCCCGAAAAAAACGCCATACTATACTATGACGTTTTTTATGACTTTTTGAGCTAAAAAAATTTTTTGACTTTTTTTGCCCGAAAAAAACGCCATACTATACTATGACGTTTTTTATGACTTTTTGAGCTAAAAAAAAATGTTGACTTTTTTTGCCCGAAAAAAACGCCATACTATACTATGACGTTTTTTATGACTTTTTGAGCTAAAAAAAAATTTTGACTTTTTTTGCCCGAAAAAAACGCCATACTATACTATGACGTTTTTTATGACTTTTTGAGCTAAAAAAAAATTTTGACTTTTTTTGCCCGAAAAAAACGCCATACTATACTATGACGTTTTTTATGACTTTTTGAGCTAAAAAAAAATGTTGACTTTTTTTGCCCGAAAAAAACGCCATACTATACTATGACGTTTTTTATGACTTTTTGAGCTAAAAAAAAATTTTGACTTTTTTTGCCCGAAAAAAACGCCATACTATACTATGACGTTTTTTATGACTTTTTGAGGGCGAAAAAAATTTTGACTTTTTTTGCCCGAAAAAAACGCCATACTATACTATGACGTTTTTTATGACTTTTTGAGCTAAAAAAAATTTTTGACTTTTTTTGCCCGAAAAAAACGCCATACTATACTATGACGTTTTTTATGACTTTTTGAGGCCGAAAAAAATTTTGACTTTTTTTGCCCGAAAAAAACGCCATACTATACTATGACGTTTTTTATGACTTTTTGAGGCCTAAAAAAATGTTGACTTTTTTTGCCCGAAAAAAACGCCATACTATACTATGACGTTTTTTATGACTTTTTGAGCTAAAAAAAAATGTTGACTTTTTTTGCCCGAAAAAAACGCCATACTATACTATGACGTTTTTTATGACTTTTTGAGCTAAAAAAAAATGTTGACTTTTTTTGCCGGAAAAAAACGCCATACTATACTATGACGTTTTTTATGACTTTTTGAGCTAAAAAAAAATGTTGACTTTTTTTGCCGGAAAAAAACGCCATACTATACTATGACGTTTTTTATGACTTTTTGAGGCCGAAAAAAATTTTGACTTTTTTTGCCCGAAAAAAACGCCATGACGTTTTTTATGACTTTTTGAGGCCTAAAAAAATTTTGACTTTTTTTGCCCGAAAAAAACGCCATACTATACTATGACGTTTTTTATGACTTTTTGAGCTAAAAAAATTTTTTGACTTTTTTTGCCCGAAAAAAACGCCATACTATACTATGACGTTTTTTATGACTTTTTGAGGCCGAAAAAAATTTTGACTTTTTTTGCCCGAAAAAAACGCCATACTATACTATGACGTTTTTTATGACTTTTTGAGGCCTAAAAAATTTTTGACTTTTTTTGCCCGAAAAAAACGCCATACTATACTATGATGTTTTTTATGACTTTTTGAGCTAAAAAAAAATGTTGACTTTTTTTGCCCGAAAAAAACGCCATACTATACTATGACGTTTTTTATGACTTTTTGAGCTAAAAAAAAATTTTGACTTTTTTTGCCCGAAAAAAACGCCATACTATACTATGACGTTTTTTATGACTTTTTGAGGCCGAAAAAAATTTTGACTTTTTTTGCCCGAAAAAAACGCCATACTATACTATGACGTTTTTTATGACTTTTTGAGGCCGAAAAAAATTTTGACTTTTTTTGCCCGAAAAAAACGCCATGACGTTTTTTATGACTTTTTGAGGCCTAAAAAAATTTTGACTTTTTTTGCCCGAAAAAAACGCCATACTATACTATGACGTTTTTTATGACTTTTTGAGCTAAAAAAAATTTTTGACTTTTTTTGCCCGAAAAAAACGCCATACTATACTATGACGTTTTTTATGACTTTTTGAGCTAAAAAAAAATGTTGACTTTTTTTGCCCGAAAAAAACGCCATACTATACTATGACGTTTTTTATGACTTTTTGAGCTAAAAAAAAATGTTGACTTTTTTTGCCCGAAAAAAACGCCATACTATACTATGACGTTTTTTATGACTTTTTGAGCTAAAAAAAATTTTGCCTTTTTTTGCCCGAAAAAAAACGCCATACTATACTATGACGTTTTTTATGACTTTTTGAGCTAAAAAAAAATTTTGACTTTTTTTGCCCGAAAAAAACGCCATACTATACTATGACGTTTTTTATGACTTTTTGAGCTAAAAAAAAATTTTGACTTTTTTTGCCCGAAAAAAACGCCATACTATACTATGACGTTTTTTATGACTTTTTGAGCTAAAAAAAAATGTTGACTTTTTTTGCCCGAAAAAAACGCCATACTATACTATGACGTTTTTTATGACTTTTTGAGCTAAAAAAAAATGTTGACTTTTTTTGCCCGAAAAAAACGCCATACTATACTATGACGTTTTTTATGACTTTTTGAGGCCTAAAAAAATTTTGACTTTTTTTGCCCGAAAAAAACGCCATACTATACTATGACGTTTTTTATGACTTTTTGAGCTAAAAAAATTTTTTGACTTTTTTTGCCCGAAAAAAACGCCATACTATACTATGACGTTTTTTATGACTTTTTGAGCTAAAAAAAATTTTTGACTTTTTTTGCCCGAAAAAAACGCCATACTATACTATGACGTTTTTTATGACTTTTTGAGGCCGAAAAAAATTTTGACTTTTTTTGCCCGAAAAAAACGCCATACTATACTATGACGTTTTTTATGACTTTTTGAGGCCTAAAAAAATTTTGACTTTTTTTGCCCGAAAAAAACGCCATACTATACTATGACGTTTTTTATGACTTTTTGAGGCCGAAAAAAAGTTTGACTTTTTTTGCCCGAAAAAAACGCCATACTATACTATGACGTTTTTTATGACTTTTTGAGCTTAAAAAAAATTTTGACTTTTTTTGCCCGAAAAAAACGCCATACTATACTATGACGTTTTTTATGACTTTTTGAGCTAAAAAAAAATTTTGACTTTTTTTTTGCCGGAAAAAAACGCCATACTATACTATGACGTTTTTTATGACTTTTTGAGCTAAAAAAAAATTTTGACTTTTTTTGCCCGAAAAAAACGCCATACTATACTATGACGTTTTTTATGACTTTTTGAGCTAAAAAAAATTTTTGACTTTTTTTGCCCGAAAAAAACGCCATACTATACTATGACGTTTTTTATGACTTTTTGAGGCCTAAAAAATTTTTGACTTTTTTTGCCCGAAAAAAACGCCATACTATACTATGATGTTTTTTATGACTTTTTGAGCTAAAAAAAAATGTTGACTTTTTTTGCCCGAAAAAAACGCCATACTATACTATGACGTTTTTTATGACTTTTTCAGCTAAAAAAAATTTTTGACTTTTTTTGCCCGAAAAAAACGCCATACTATACTATGACGTTTTTTATGACTTTTTGAGCTAAAAAAAATTTTTGACTTTTTTTGCCCGAAAAAAACGCCATACTATACTATGACGTTTTTTATGACTTTTTGAGCTAAAAAAAGATGTTGACTTTTTTTGCCCGAAAAAAACGCCATACTATACTATGACGTTTTTTATGACTTTTTGAGCTAAAAAAAAATGTTGACTTTTTTTGCCCGAAAAAAACGCCATACTATACTATGACGTTTTTTATGACTTTTTGAGCTAAAAAAAAATGTTGACTTTTTTTGCCCGAAAAAAACGCCATACTATACTATGACGTTTTTTATGACTTTTTGAGGCCTAAAAAAATTTTGACTTTTTTTGCCCGAAAAAAACGCCATACTATACTATGACGTTTTTTATGACTTTTTGAGGCCGAAAAAAATTTTGACTTTTTTTGCCCGAAAAAAACGCCATACTATACTATGACGTTTTTTATGACTTTTTGAGCTAAAAAAAAATGTTGACTTTTTTTGCCCGAAAAAAACGCCATACTATACTATGACGTTTTTTATGACTTTTTGAGGCCGAAAAAAATTTTGACTTTTTTTGGCCGATTTTGACGCCATACTATACTATGACGTTTTCTATGACTTTTCGAGGCCAAAAAAAATTTTGACTTTTTTTGCCCGAAAAAAACGCCATACTATACTATGACGTTTTTTATGACTTTTTGAGCTAAAAAAAATTTTTGACTTTTTTTGCCCGAAAAAAACGCCATACTATACTATGACGTTTTTTATGACTTTTTGAGCTAAAAAAAAATGTTGACTTTTTTTGCCCGAAAAAAACGCCATACTATACTATGACGTTTTTTATGACTTTTTGAGCTAAAAAAATTTTTTGACTTTTTTTGCCCGAAAAAAACGCCATACTATACTATGACGTTTTTTATGACTTTTTGAGCTAAAAAAAAATGTTGACTTTTTTTGCCCGAAAAAAACGCCATACTATACTATGACGTTTTTTATGACTTTTTGAGCTAAAAAAAAATTTTGACTTTTTTTGCCCGAAAAAAACGCCATACTATACTATGACGTTTTTTATGACTTTTTGAGCTAAAAAAAAATTTTGACTTTTTTTGCCCGAAAAAAACGCCATACTATACTATGACGTTTTTTATGACTTTTTGAGCTAAAAAAAAATGTTGACTTTTTTTGCCCGAAAAAAACGCCATACTATACTATGACGTTTTTTATGACTTTTTGAGCTAAAAAAAAATTTTGACTTTTTTTGCCCGAAAAAAACGCCATACTATACTATGACGTTTTTTATGACTTTTTGAGGGCGAAAAAAATTTTGACTTTTTTTGCCCGAAAAAAACGCCATACTATACTATGACGTTTTTTATGACTTTTTGAGCTAAAAAAAATTTTTGACTTTTTTTGCCCGAAAAAAACGCCATACTATACTATGACGTTTTTTATGACTTTTTGAGCTAAAAAAAAATGTTGACTTTTTTTGCCCGAAAAAAACGCCATACTATACTATGACGTTTTTTATGACTTTTTGAGCTAAAAAAAATTTTTGACTTTTTTTGCCCGAAAAAAACGCCATACTATACTATGACGTTTTTTGTCTTTTTGAGCTAAAAAAAAATGTTGACTTTTTTTGCCCGAAAAAAACGCCATACTATACTATGACGTTTTTTATGACTTTTTGAGCTAAAAAAAATTTTTGACTTTTTTTGCCCGAAAAAAACGCCATACTATACTATGACGTTTTTTATGACTTTTTGAGGCCTAAAAAATTTTTGACTTTTTTTGCCCGAAAAAAACGCCATACTATACTATGATGTTTTTTATGACTTTTTGAGCTAAAAAAAAATGTTGACTTTTTTTGCCCGAAAAAAACGCCATACTATACTATGACGTTTTTTATGACTTTTTCAGCTAAAAAAAATTTTTGACTTTTTTTGCCCGAAAAAAACGCCATACTATACTATGACGTTTTTTATGACTTTTTGAGCTAAAAAAAATTTTTGACTTTTTTTGCCCGAAAAAAACGCCATACTATACTATGACGTTTTTTATGACTTTTTGAGCTAAAAAAAGATGTTGACTTTTTTTGCCCGAAAAAAACGCCATACTATACTATGACGTTTTTTATGACTTTTTGAGCTAAAAAAAAATGTTGACTTTTTTTGCCCGAAAAAAACGCCATACTATACTATGACGTTTTTTATGACTTTTTGAGCTAAAAAAAAATGTTGACTTTTTTTGCCCGAAAAAAACGCCATACTATACTATGACGTTTTTTATGACTTTTTGAGGCCTAAAAAAATTTTGACTTTTTTTGCCCGAAAAAAACGCCATACTATACTATGACGTTTTTTATGACTTTTTGAGGCCGAAAAAAATTTTGACTTTTTTTGCCCGAAAAAAACGCCATACTATACTATGACGTTTTTTATGACTTTTTGAGCTAAAAAAAAATGTTGACTTTTTTTGCCCGAAAAAAACGCCATACTATACTATGACGTTTTTTATGACTTTTTGAGGCCGAAAAAAATTTTGACTTTTTTTGGCCGATTTTGACGCCATACTATACTATGACGTTTTCTATGACTTTTCGAGGCCAAAAAAAATTTTGACTTTTTTTGCCCGAAAAAAACGCCATACTATACTATGACGTTTTTTATGACTTTTTGAGCTAAAAAAAATTTTTGACTTTTTTTGCCCGAAAAAAACGCCATACTATACTATGACGTTTTTTATGACTTTTTGAGCTAAAAAAAAATGTTGACTTTTTTTGCCCGAAAAAAACGCCATACTATACTATGACGTTTTTTATGACTTTTTGAGCTAAAAAAATTTTTTGACTTTTTTTGCCCGAAAAAAACGCCATACTATACTATGACGTTTTTTATGACTTTTTGAGCTAAAAAAAAATGTTGACTTTTTTTGCCCGAAAAAAACGCCATACTATACTATGACGTTTTTTATGACTTTTTGAGCTAAAAAAAAATTTTGACTTTTTTTGCCCGAAAAAAACGCCATACTATACTATGACGTTTTTTATGACTTTTTGAGCTAAAAAAAAATTTTGACTTTTTTTGCCCGAAAAAAACGCCATACTATACTATGACGTTTTTTATGACTTTTTGAGCTAAAAAAAAATGTTGACTTTTTTTGCCCGAAAAAAACGCCATACTATACTATGACGTTTTTTATGACTTTTTGAGCTAAAAAAAAATTTTGACTTTTTTTGCCCGAAAAAAACGCCATACTATACTATGACGTTTTTTATGACTTTTTGAGGGCGAAAAAAATTTTGACTTTTTTTGCCCGAAAAAAACGCCATACTATACTATGACGTTTTTTATGACTTTTTGAGCTAAAAAAAATTTTTGACTTTTTTTGCCCGAAAAAAACGCCATACTATACTATGACGTTTTTTATGACTTTTTGAGCTAAAAAAAAATGTTGACTTTTTTTGCCCGAAAAAAACGCCATACTATACTATGACGTTTTTTATGACTTTTTGAGCTAAAAAAAATTTTTGACTTTTTTTGCCCGAAAAAAACGCCATACTATACTATGATGTTTTTTATGACTTTTTGAGCTAAAAAAAAATGTTGACTTTTTTTGCCGGAAAAAAACGCCATACTATACTATGACGTTTTTTATGACTTTTTGAGCTAAAAAAAAATTTTGACTTTTTTTGCCCGAAAAAAACGCCATACTATACTATGACGTTTTTTATGACTTTTTGAGGCCGAAAAAAATTTTGACTTTTTTTGCCCGAAAAAAACGCCATACTATACTATGACGTTTTTTATGACTTTTTGAGGCCGAAAAAAATTTTGACTTTTTTTGCCCGAAAAAAACGCCATGACGTTTTTTATGACTTTTTGAGGCCTAAAAAAATTTTGACTTTTTTTGCCCGAAAAAAACGCCATACTATACTATGACGTTTTTTATGACTTTTTGAGCTAAAAAAAATTTTTGACTTTTTTTGCCCGAAAAAAACGCCATACTATACTATGACGTTTTTTATGACTTTTTGAGCTAAAAAAAAATGTTGACTTTTTTTGCCCGAAAAAAACGCCATACTATACTATGACGTTTTTTATGACTTTTTGAGCTAAAAAAAAATGTTGACTTTTTTTGCCCGAAAAAAACGCCATACTATACTATGACGTTTTTTATGACTTTTTGAGCTAAAAAAAATTTTGCCTTTTTTTGCCCGAAAAAAAACGCCATACTATACTATGACGTTTTTTATGACTTTTTGAGCTAAAAAAAAATTTTGACTTTTTTTGCCCGAAAAAAACGCCATACTATACTATGACGTTTTTTATGACTTTTTGAGCTAAAAAAAAATTTTGACTTTTTTTGCCCGAAAAAAACGCCATACTATACTATGACGTTTTTTATGACTTTTTGAGCTAAAAAAAAATGTTGACTTTTTTTGCCCGAAAAAAACGCCATACTATACTATGACGTTTTTTATGACTTTTTGAGCTAAAAAAAAATGTTGACTTTTTTTGCCCGAAAAAAACGCCATACTATACTATGACGTTTTTTATGACTTTTTGAGGCCTAAAAAAATTTTGACTTTTTTTGCCCGAAAAAAACGCCATACTATACTATGACGTTTTTTATGACTTTTTGAGCTAAAAAAATTTTTTGACTTTTTTTGCCCGAAAAAAACGCCATACTATACTATGACGTTTTTTATGACTTTTTGAGCTAAAAAAAATTTTTGACTTTTTTTGCCCGAAAAAAACGCCATACTATACTATGACGTTTTTTATGACTTTTTGAGGCCGAAAAAAATTTTGACTTTTTTTGCCCGAAAAAAACGCCATACTATACTATGACGTTTTTTATGACTTTTTGAGGCCTAAAAAAATTTTGACTTTTTTTGCCCGAAAAAAACGCCATACTATACTATGACGTTTTTTATGACTTTTTGAGCTAAAAAAATTTTTTGACTTTTTTTGCCCGAAAAAAACGCCATACTATACTATGACGTTTTTTATGACTTTTTGAGCTAAAAAAAATTTTTGACTTTTTTTGCCCGAAAAAAACGCCATACTATACTATGACGTTTTTTATGACTTTTTGAGGCCTAAAAAATTTTTGACTTTTTTTGCCCGAAAAAAACGCCATACTATACTATGATGTTTTTTATGACTTTTTGAGCTAAAAAAAAATGTTGACTTTTTTTGCCCGAAAAAAACGCCATACTATACTATGACGTTTTTTATGACTTTTTCAGCTAAAAAAAATTTTTGACTTTTTTTGCCCGAAAAAAACGCCATACTATACTATGACGTTTTTTATGACTTTTTGAGCTAAAAAAAATTTTTGACTTTTTTTGCCCGAAAAAAACGCCATACTATACTATGACGTTTTTTATGACTTTTTGAGCTAAAAAAAGATGTTGACTTTTTTTGCCCGAAAAAAACGCCATACTATACTATGACGTTTTTTATGACTTTTTGAGCTAAAAAAAAATGTTGACTTTTTTTGCCCGAAAAAAACGCCATACTATACTATGACGTTTTTTATGACTTTTTGAGCTAAAAAAAAATGTTGACTTTTTTTGCCCGAAAAAAACGCCATACTATACTATGACGTTTTTTATGACTTTTTGAGGCCTAAAAAAATTTTGACTTTTTTTGCCCGAAAAAAACGCCATACTATACTATGACGTTTTTTATGACTTTTTGAGGCCGAAAAAAATTTTGACTTTTTTTGCCCGAAAAAAACGCCATACTATACTATGACGTTTTTTATGACTTTTTGAGCTAAAAAAAAATGTTGACTTTTTTTGCCCGAAAAAAACGCCATACTATACTATGACGTTTTTTATGACTTTTTGAGGCCGAAAAAAATTTTGACTTTTTTTGGCCGATTTTGACGCCATACTATACTATGACGTTTTCTATGACTTTTCGAGGCCAAAAAAAATTTTGACTTTTTTTGCCCGAAAAAAACGCCATACTATACTATGACGTTTTTTATGACTTTTTGAGCTAAAAAAAATTTTTGACTTTTTTTGCCCGAAAAAAACGCCATACTATACTATGACGTTTTTTATGACTTTTTGAGCTAAAAAAAAATGTTGACTTTTTTTGCCCGAAAAAAACGCCATACTATACTATGACGTTTTTTATGACTTTTTGAGCTAAAAAAATTTTTTGACTTTTTTTGCCCGAAAAAAACGCCATACTATACTATGACGTTTTTTATGACTTTTTGAGCTAAAAAAAAATGTTGACTTTTTTTGCCCGAAAAAAACGCCATACTATACTATGACGTTTTTTATGACTTTTTGAGCTAAAAAAAAATTTTGACTTTTTTTGCCCGAAAAAAACGCCATACTATACTATGACGTTTTTTATGACTTTTTGAGCTAAAAAAAAATTTTGACTTTTTTTGCCCGAAAAAAACGCCATACTATACTATGACGTTTTTTATGACTTTTTGAGCTAAAAAAAAATGTTGACTTTTTTTGCCCGAAAAAAACGCCATACTATACTATGACGTTTTTTATGACTTTTTGAGCTAAAAAAAAATTTTGACTTTTTTTGCCCGAAAAAAACGCCATACTATACTATGACGTTTTTTATGACTTTTTGAGGGCGAAAAAAATTTTGACTTTTTTTGCCCGAAAAAAACGCCATACTATACTATGACGTTTTTTATGACTTTTTGAGCTAAAAAAAATTTTTGACTTTTTTTGCCCGAAAAAAACGCCATACTATACTATGACGTTTTTTATGACTTTTTGAGCTAAAAAAAAATGTTGACTTTTTTTGCCCGAAAAAAACGCCATACTATACTATGACGTTTTTTATGACTTTTTGAGCTAAAAAAAATTTTTGACTTTTTTTGCCCGAAAAAAACGCCATACTATACTATGACGTTTTTTATGTCTTTTTGAGCTAAAAAAAAATGTTGACTTTTTTTGCCCGAAAAAAACGCCATACTATACTATGACGTTTTTTATGACTTTTTGAGCTAAAAAAATTTTTTGACTTTTTTTGCCCGAAAAAAACGCCATACTATACTATGACGTTTTTTATGACTTTTTGAGGCCGAAAAAAATTTTGACTTTTTTTGCCCGAAAAAAACGCCATACTATACTATGACGTTTTTTATGACTTTTTGAGCTAAAAAAAAATGTTGACTTTTTTTGCCCGAAAAAAACGCCATACTATACTATGACGTTTTTTATGACTTTTTGAGGCCTAAAAAAATTTTGACTTTTTTTGCCCGAAAAAAACGCCATACTATACTATGACGTTTTTTATGACTTTTTGAGCTAAAAAAAAATTTTGACTTTTTTTGCCCGAAAAAAACGCCATACTATACTATGACGTTTTTTATGACTTTTTGAGCTAAAAAAATTTTTTGACTTTTTTTGCCCGAAAAAAACGCCATACTATACTATGACGTTTTTTATGACTTTTTGAGCTAAAAAACAATGTTGACTTTTTTTGCCCGAAAAAAACGCCATACTATACTATGACGTTTTTTATGACTTTTTGAGCTAAAAAAAAATGTTGACTTTTTTTGCCCGAAAAAAACGCCATACTATACTATGACGTTTTTTATGACTTTTTGAGCTAAAAAAAAATTTTGACTTTTTTTGCCCGAAAAAAACGCCATACTATACTATGACGTTTTTTATGACTTTTTGAGCTAAAAAAAAATGTTGACTTTTTTTGCCCGAAAAAAACGCCATACTATACTATGACGTTTTTTATGACTTTTTGAGGCCGAAAAAAATTTTGACTTTTTTTGCCCGAAAAAAACGCCATACTATACTATGACGTTTTTTATGACTTTTTGAGCTAAAAAATTTTTTTGACTTTTTTTGCCCGAAAAAAACGCCATACTATACTATGACGTTTTTTATGACTTTTTGAGCTAAAAAAATTTTTTGACTTTTTTTGCCCGAAAAAAACGCCATACTATACTATGACGTTTTTTATGACTTTTTGAGGCCGAAAAAATTTTTGACTTTTTTTGCCCGAAAAAAACGCCATACTATACTATGACGTTTTTTATGACTTTTTGAGGCCTAAAAAAATTTTGACTTTTTTTGCCCGAAAAAAACGCCATACTATACTATGACGTTTTTTATGACTTTTTGAGGCCGAAAAAAAGTTTGACTTTTTTTGCCCGAAAAAAACGCCATACTATACTATGACGTTTTTTATGACTTTTTGAGCTTAAAAAAAATTTTGACTTTTTTTGCCCGAAAAAAACGCCATACTATACTATGACGTTTTTTATGACTTTTTGAGCTAAAAAAAAATTTTGACTTTTTTTTTGCCGGAAAAAAACGCCATACTATACTATGACGTTTTTTATGACTTTTTGAGCTAAAAAAAAATGTTGACTTTTTTTGCCGGAAAAAAACGCCATACTATACTATGACGTTTTTTATGACTTTTTGAGGCCGAAAAAAATTTTGACTTTTTTTGCCCGAAAAAAACGCCATACTATACTATGACGTTTTTTATGACTTTTTGAGGCCTAAAAAAATGTTGACTTTTTTTGCCCGAAAAAAACGCCATACTATACTATGACGTTTTTTATGACTTTTTGAGCTAAAAAAAAATGTTGACTTTTTTTGCCCGAAAAAAACGCCATACTATACTATGACGTTTTTTATGACTTTTTGAGCTAAAAAAAAATGTTGACTTTTTTTGCCGGAAAAAAACGCCATACTATACTATGACGTTTTTTATGACTTTTTGAGCTAAAAAAAAATGTTGACTTTTTTTGCCGGAAAAAAACGCCATACTATACTATGACGTTTTTTATGACTTTTTGAGGCCGAAAAAAATTTTGACTTTTTTTGCCCGAAAAAAACGCCATGACGTTTTTTATGACTTTTTGAGGCCTAAAAAAATTTTGACTTTTTTTGCCCGAAAAAAACGCCATACTATACTATGACGTTTTTTATGACTTTTTGAGCTAAAAAAATTTTTTGACTTTTTTTGCCCGAAAAAAACGCCATACTATACTATGACGTTTTTTATGACTTTTTGAGGCCGAAAAAAATTTTGACTTTTTTTGCCCGAAAAAAACGCCATACTATACTATGACGTTTTTTATGACTTTTTGAGGCCTAAAAAATTTTTGACTTTTTTTGCCCGAAAAAAACGCCATACTATACTATGATGTTTTTTATGACTTTTTGAGCTAAAAAAAAATGTTGACTTTTTTTGCCGGAAAAAAACGCCATACTATACTATGACGTTTTTTATGACTTTTTGAGCTAAAAAAAAATTTTGACTTTTTTTGCCCGAAAAAAACGCCATACTATACTATGACGTTTTTTATGACTTTTTGAGGCCGAAAAAAATTTTGACTTTTTTTGCCCGAAAAAAACGCCATACTATACTATGACGTTTTTTATGACTTTTTGAGGCCGAAAAAAATTTTGACTTTTTTTGCCCGAAAAAAACGCCATGACGTTTTTTATGACTTTTTGAGGCCTAAAAAAATTTTGACTTTTTTTGCCCGAAAAAAACGCCATACTATACTATGACGTTTTTTATGACTTTTTGAGCTAAAAAAAATTTTTGACTTTTTTTGCCCGAAAAAAACGCCATACTATACTATGACGTTTTTTATGACTTTTTGAGCTAAAAAAAAATGTTGACTTTTTTTGCCCGAAAAAAACGCCATACTATACTATGACGTTTTTTATGACTTTTTGAGCTAAAAAAAAATTTTGACTTTTTTTGCCCGAAAAAAACGCCATACTATACTATGACGTTTTTTATGACTTTTTGAGCTAAAAAAAAATTTTGACTTTTTTTGCCCGAAAAAAACGCCATACTATACTATGACGTTTTTTATGACTTTTTGAGCTAAAAAAAAATGTTGACTTTTTTTGCCCGAAAAAAACGCCATACTATACTATGACGTTTTTTATGACTTTTTGAGCTAAAAAAAAATTTTGACTTTTTTTGCCCGAAAAAAACGCCATACTATACTATGACGTTTTTTATGACTTTTTGAGGGCGAAAAAAATTTTGACTTTTTTTGCCCGAAAAAAACGCCATACTATACTATGACGTTTTTTATGACTTTTTGAGCTAAAAAAAATTTTTGACTTTTTTTGCCCGAAAAAAACGCCATACTATACTATGACGTTTTTTATGACTTTTTGAGCTAAAAAAAAATGTTGACTTTTTTTGCCCGAAAAAAACGCCATACTATACTATGACGTTTTTTATGACTTTTTGAGCTAAAAAAAATTTTTGACTTTTTTTGCCCGAAAAAAACGCCATACTATACTATGATGTTTTTTATGACTTTTTGAGCTAAAAAAAAATGTTGACTTTTTTTGCCGGAAAAAAACGCCATACTATACTATGACGTTTTTTATGACTTTTTGAGCTAAAAAAAAATTTTGACTTTTTTTGCCCGAAAAAAACGCCATACTATACTATGACGTTTTTTATGACTTTTTGAGGCCGAAAAAAATTTTGACTTTTTTTGCCCGAAAAAAACGCCATACTATACTATGACGTTTTTTATGACTTTTTGAGGCCGAAAAAAATTTTGACTTTTTTTGCCCGAAAAAAACGCCATGACGTTTTTTATGACTTTTTGAGGCCTAAAAAAATTTTGACTTTTTTTGCCCGAAAAAAACGCCATACTATACTATGACGTTTTTTATGACTTTTTGAGCTAAAAAAAATTTTTGACTTTTTTTGCCCGAAAAAAACGCCATACTATACTATGACGTTTTTTATGACTTTTTGAGCTAAAAAAAAATGTTGACTTTTTTTGCCCGAAAAAAACGCCATACTATACTATGACGTTTTTTATGACTTTTTGAGCTAAAAAAAAATGTTGACTTTTTTTGCCCGAAAAAAACGCCATACTATACTATGACGTTTTTTATGACTTTTTGAGCTAAAAAAAATTTTGCCTTTTTTTGCCCGAAAAAAAACGCCATACTATACTATGACGTTTTTTATGACTTTTTGAGCTAAAAAAAAATTTTGACTTTTTTTGCCCGAAAAAAACGCCATACTATACTATGACGTTTTTTATGACTTTTTGAGCTAAAAAAAAATTTTGACTTTTTTTGCCCGAAAAAAACGCCATACTATACTATGACGTTTTTTATGACTTTTTGAGCTAAAAAAAAATGTTGACTTTTTTTGCCCGAAAAAAACGCCATACTATACTATGACGTTTTTTATGACTTTTTGAGCTAAAAAAAAATGTTGACTTTTTTTGCCCGAAAAAAACGCCATACTATACTATGACGTTTTTTATGACTTTTTGAGGCCTAAAAAAATTTTGACTTTTTTTGCCCGAAAAAAACGCCATACTATACTATGACGTTTTTTATGACTTTTTGAGCTAAAAAAATTTTTTGACTTTTTTTGCCCGAAAAAAACGCCATACTATACTATGACGTTTTTTATGACTTTTTGAGCTAAAAAAAATTTTTGACTTTTTTTGCCCGAAAAAAACGCCATACTATACTATGACGTTTTTTATGACTTTTTGAGGCCGAAAAAAATTTTGACTTTTTTTGCCCGAAAAAAACGCCATACTATACTATGACGTTTTTTATGACTTTTTGAGGCCTAAAAAAATTTTGACTTTTTTTGCCCGAAAAAAACGCCATACTATACTATGACGTTTTTTATGACTTTTTGAGCTAAAAAAATTTTTTGACTTTTTTTGCCCGAAAAAAACGCCATACTATACTATGACGTTTTTTATGACTTTTTGAGCTAAAAAAAATTTTTGACTTTTTTTGCCCGAAAAAAACGCCATACTATACTATGACGTTTTTTATGACTTTTTGAGGCCTAAAAAATTTTTGACTTTTTTTGCCCGAAAAAAACGCCATACTATACTATGATGTTTTTTATGACTTTTTGAGCTAAAAAAAAATGTTGACTTTTTTTGCCCGAAAAAAACGCCATACTATACTATGACGTTTTTTATGACTTTTTCAGCTAAAAAAAATTTTTGACTTTTTTTGCCCGAAAAAAACGCCATACTATACTATGACGTTTTTTATGACTTTTTGAGCTAAAAAAAATTTTTGACTTTTTTTGCCCGAAAAAAACGCCATACTATACTATGACGTTTTTTATGACTTTTTGAGCTAAAAAAAGATGTTGACTTTTTTTGCCCGAAAAAAACGCCATACTATACTATGACGTTTTTTATGACTTTTTGAGCTAAAAAAAAATGTTGACTTTTTTTGCCCGAAAAAAACGCCATACTATACTATGACGTTTTTTATGACTTTTTGAGCTAAAAAAAAATGTTGACTTTTTTTGCCCGAAAAAAACGCCATACTATACTATGACGTTTTTTATGACTTTTTGAGGCCTAAAAAAATTTTGACTTTTTTTGCCCGAAAAAAACGCCATACTATACTATGACGTTTTTTATGACTTTTTGAGGCCGAAAAAAATTTTGACTTTTTTTGCCCGAAAAAAACGCCATACTATACTATGACGTTTTTTATGACTTTTTGAGCTAAAAAAAAATGTTGACTTTTTTTGCCCGAAAAAAACGCCATACTATACTATGACGTTTTTTATGACTTTTTGAGGCCGAAAAAAATTTTGACTTTTTTTGGCCGATTTTGACGCCATACTATACTATGACGTTTTCTATGACTTTTCGAGGCCAAAAAAAATTTTGACTTTTTTTGCCCGAAAAAAACGCCATACTATACTATGACGTTTTTTATGACTTTTTGAGCTAAAAAAAATTTTTGACTTTTTTTGCCCGAAAAAAACGCCATACTATACTATGACGTTTTTTATGACTTTTTGAGCTAAAAAAAAATGTTGACTTTTTTTGCCCGAAAAAAACGCCATACTATACTATGACGTTTTTTATGACTTTTTGAGCTAAAAAAATTTTTTGACTTTTTTTGCCCGAAAAAAACGCCATACTATACTATGACGTTTTTTATGACTTTTTGAGCTAAAAAAAAATGTTGACTTTTTTTGCCCGAAAAAAACGCCATACTATACTATGACGTTTTTTATGACTTTTTGAGCTAAAAAAAAATTTTGACTTTTTTTGCCCGAAAAAAACGCCATACTATACTATGACGTTTTTTATGACTTTTTGAGCTAAAAAAAAATTTTGACTTTTTTTGCCCGAAAAAAACGCCATACTATACTATGACGTTTTTTATGACTTTTTGAGCTAAAAAAAAATGTTGACTTTTTTTGCCCGAAAAAAACGCCATACTATACTATGACGTTTTTTATGACTTTTTGAGCTAAAAAAAAATTTTGACTTTTTTTGCCCGAAAAAAACGCCATACTATACTATGACGTTTTTTATGACTTTTTGAGGGCGAAAAAAATTTTGACTTTTTTTGCCCGAAAAAAACGCCATACTATACTATGACGTTTTTTATGACTTTTTGAGCTAAAAAAAATTTTTGACTTTTTTTGCCCGAAAAAAACGCCATACTATACTATGACGTTTTTTATGACTTTTTGAGCTAAAAAAAAATGTTGACTTTTTTTGCCCGAAAAAAACGCCATACTATACTATGACGTTTTTTATGACTTTTTGAGCTAAAAAAAATTTTTGACTTTTTTTGCCCGAAAAAAACGCCATACTATACTATGACGTTTTTTATGTCTTTTTGAGCTAAAAAAAAATGTTGACTTTTTTTGCCCGAAAAAAACGCCATACTATACTATGACGTTTTTTATGACTTTTTGAGCTAAAAAAATTTTTTGACTTTTTTTGCCCGAAAAAAAACGCCATACTATACTATGACGTTTTTTATGACTTTTTGAGGCCGAAAAAAATTTTGACTTTTTTTGCCCGAAAAAAACGCCATACTATACTATGACGTTTTTTATGACTTTTTGAGCTAAAAAAAAATGTTGACTTTTTTTGCCCGAAAAAAACGCCATACTATACTATGACGTTTTTTATGACTTTTTGAGGCCTAAAAAAATTTTGACTTTTTTGCCCGAAAAAAACGCCATACTATACTATGACGTTTTTTATGACTTTTTGAGCTAAAAAAAAATTTTGACTTTTTTTGCCCGAAAAAAACGCCATACTATACTATGACGTTTTTTATGACTTTTTGAGCTAAAAAAATTTTTTGACTTTTTTTGCCCGAAAAAAAACGCCATACTATACTATGACGTTTTTTATGACTTTTTGAGCTAAAAAACAATGTTGACTTTTTTTGCCCGAAAAAAACGCCATACTATACTATGACGTTTTTTATGACTTTTTGAGCTAAAAAAAAATGTTGACTTTTTTTGCCCGAAAAAAACGCCATACTATACTATGACGTTTTTTATGACTTTTTGAGCTAAAAAAAAATTTTGACTTTTTTTGCCCGAAAAAAACGCCATACTATACTATGACGTTTTTTATGACTTTTTGAGCTAAAAAAAAATGTTGACTTTTTTTGCCCGAAAAAAACGCCATACTATACTATGACGTTTTTTATGACTTTTTGAGGCCGAAAAAAATTTTGACTTTTTTTGCCCGAAAAAAACGCCATACTATACTATGACGTTTTTTATGACTTTTTGAGCTAAAAAATTTTTTTGACTTTTTTTGCCCGAAAAAAACGCCATACTATACTATGACGTTTTTTATGACTTTTTGAGCTAAAAAAATTTTTTGACTTTTTTTGCCCGAAAAAAACGCCATACTATACTATGACGTTTTTTATGACTTTTTGAGGCCGAAAAAATTTTTGACTTTTTTTGCCCGAAAAAAACGCCATACTATACTATGACGTTTTTTATGACTTTTTGAGGCCTAAAAAAATTTTGACTTTTTTTGCCCGAAAAAAACGCCATACTATACTATGACGTTTTTTATGACTTTTTGAGGCCGAAAAAAAGTTTGACTTTTTTTGCCCGAAAAAAACGCCATACTATACTATGACGTTTTTTATGACTTTTTGAGCTTAAAAAAAATTTTGACTTTTTTTGCCCGAAAAAAACGCCATACTATACTATGACGTTTTTTATGACTTTTTGAGCTAAAAAAAAATTTTGACTTTTTTTTTGCCGGAAAAAAACGCCATACTATACTATGACGTTTTTTATGACTTTTTGAGCTAAAAAAAAATGTTGACTTTTTTTGCCGGAAAAAAACGCCATACTATACTATGACGTTTTTTATGACTTTTTGAGGCCGAAAAAAATTTTGACTTTTTTTGCCCGAAAAAAACGCCATACTATACTATGACGTTTTTTATGACTTTTTGAGGCCTAAAAAAATGTTGACTTTTTTTGCCCGAAAAAAACGCCATACTATACTATGACGTTTTTTATGACTTTTTGAGCTAAAAAAAAATGTTGACTTTTTTTGCCCGAAAAAAACGCCATACTATACTATGACGTTTTTTATGACTTTTTGAGCTAAAAAAAAATGTTGACTTTTTTTGCCGGAAAAAAACGCCATACTATACTATGACGTTTTTTATGACTTTTTGAGCTAAAAAAAAATGTTGACTTTTTTTGCCGGAAAAAAACGCCATACTATACTATGACGTTTTTTATGACTTTTTGAGGCCGAAAAAAATTTTGACTTTTTTTTGCCCGAAAAAAACGCCATGACGTTTTTTATGACTTTTTGAGGCCTAAAAAAATTTTGACTTTTTTTGCCCGAAAAAAACGCCATACTATACTATGACGTTTTTTATGACTTTTTGAGCTAAAAAAATTTTTTGACTTTTTTTGCCCGAAAAAAACGCCATACTATACTATGACGTTTTTTATGACTTTTTGAGGCCGAAAAAAATTTTGACTTTTTTTGCCCGAAAAAAACGCCATACTATACTATGACGTTTTTTATGACTTTTTGAGGCCTAAAAAATTTTTGACTTTTTTTGCCCGAAAAAAACGCCATACTATACTATGATGTTTTTTATGACTTTTTGAGCTAAAAAAAAATGTTGACTTTTTTTGCCGGAAAAAAACGCCATACTATACTATGACGTTTTTTATGACTTTTTGAGCTAAAAAAAAATTTTGACTTTTTTTGCCCGAAAAAAACGCCATACTATACTATGACGTTTTTTATGACTTTTTGAGGCCGAAAAAAATTTTGACTTTTTTTGCCCGAAAAAAACGCCATACTATACTATGACGTTTTTTATGACTTTTTGAGGCCGAAAAAAATTTTGACTTTTTTTGCCCGAAAAAAACGCCATGACGTTTTTTATGACTTTTTGAGGCCTAAAAAAATTTTGACTTTTTTTGCCCGAAAAAAACGCCATACTATACTATGACGTTTTTTATGACTTTTTGAGCTAAAAAAAATTTTTGACTTTTTTTGCCCGAAAAAAACGCCATACTATACTATGACGTTTTTTATGACTTTTTGAGCTAAAAAAAAATGTTGACTTTTTTTGCCCGAAAAAAACGCCATACTATACTATGACGTTTTTTATGACTTTTTGAGCTAAAAAAAAATGTTGACTTTTTTTGCCCGAAAAAAACGCCATACTATACTATGACGTTTTTTATGACTTTTTGAGCTAAAAAAAATTTTGCCTTTTTTTGCCCGAAAAAAAACGCCATACTATACTATGACGTTTTTTATGACTTTTTGAGCTAAAAAAAAATTTTGACTTTTTTTGCCCGAAAAAAACGCCATACTATACTATGACGTTTTTTATGACTTTTTGAGCTAAAAAAAAATTTTGACTTTTTTTGCCCGAAAAAAACGCCATACTATACTATGACGTTTTTTATGACTTTTTGAGCTAAAAAAAAATGTTGACTTTTTTTGCCCGAAAAAAACGCCATACTATACTATGACGTTTTTTATGACTTTTTGAGCTAAAAAAAAATGTTGACTTTTTTTGCCCGAAAAAAACGCCATACTATACTATGACGTTTTTTATGACTTTTTGAGGCCTAAAAAAATTTTGACTTTTTTTGCCCGAAAAAAACGCCATACTATACTATGACGTTTTTTATGACTTTTTGAGCTAAAAAAATTTTTTGACTTTTTTTGCCCGAAAAAAACGCCATACTATACTATGACGTTTTTTATGACTTTTTGAGCTAAAAAAAATTTTTGACTTTTTTTGCCCGAAAAAAACGCCATACTATACTATGACGTTTTTTATGACTTTTTGAGGCCGAAAAAAATTTTGACTTTTTTTGCCCGAAAAAAACGCCATACTATACTATGACGTTTTTTATGACTTTTTGAGGCCTAAAAAAATTTTGACTTTTTTTGCCCGAAAAAAACGCCATACTATACTATGACGTTTTTTATGACTTTTTGAGGCCGAAAAAAAGTTTGACTTTTTTTGCCCGAAAAAAACGCCATACTATACTATGACGTTTTTTATGACTTTTTGAGCTTAAAAAAAATTTTGACTTTTTTTGCCCGAAAAAAACGCCATACTATACTATGACGTTTTTTATGACTTTTTGAGCTAAAAAAAAATTTTGACTTTTTTTTTGCCGGAAAAAAACGCCATACTATACTATGACGTTTTTTATGACTTTTTGAGCTAAAAAAAAATTTTGACTTTTTTTGCCCGAAAAAAACGCCATACTATACTATGACGTTTTTTATGACTTTTTGAGCTAAAAAAAATTTTTGACTTTTTTTGCCCGAAAAAAACGCCATACTATACTATGACGTTTTTTATGACTTTTTGAGGCCTAAAAAATTTTTGACTTTTTTTGCCCGAAAAAAACGCCATACTATACTATGATGTTTTTTATGACTTTTTGAGCTAAAAAAAAATGTTGACTTTTTTTGCCCGAAAAAAACGCCATACTATACTATGACGTTTTTTATGACTTTTTCAGCTAAAAAAAATTTTTGACTTTTTTTGCCCGAAAAAAACGCCATACTATACTATGACGTTTTTTATGACTTTTTGAGCTAAAAAAAATTTTTGACTTTTTTTGCCCGAAAAAAACGCCATACTATACTATGACGTTTTTTATGACTTTTTGAGCTAAAAAAAGATGTTGACTTTTTTTGCCCGAAAAAAACGCCATACTATACTATGACGTTTTTTATGACTTTTTGAGCTAAAAAAAAATGTTGACTTTTTTTGCCCGAAAAAAACGCCATACTATACTATGACGTTTTTTATGACTTTTTGAGCTAAAAAAAAATGTTGACTTTTTTTGCCCGAAAAAAACGCCATACTATACTATGACGTTTTTTATGACTTTTTGAGGCCTAAAAAAATTTTGACTTTTTTTGCCCGAAAAAAACGCCATACTATACTATGACGTTTTTTATGACTTTTTGAGGCCGAAAAAAATTTTGACTTTTTTTGCCCGAAAAAAACGCCATACTATACTATGACGTTTTTTATGACTTTTTGAGCTAAAAAAAAATGTTGACTTTTTTTGCCCGAAAAAAACGCCATACTATACTATGACGTTTTTTATGACTTTTTGAGGCCGAAAAAAATTTTGACTTTTTTTGGCCGATTTTGACGCCATACTATACTATGACGTTTTCTATGACTTTTCGAGGCCAAAAAAAATTTTGACTTTTTTTGCCCGAAAAAAACGCCATACTATACTATGACGTTTTTTATGACTTTTTGAGCTAAAAAAAATTTTTGACTTTTTTTGCCCGAAAAAAACGCCATACTATACTATGACGTTTTTTATGACTTTTTGAGCTAAAAAAAAATGTTGACTTTTTTTGCCCGAAAAAAACGCCATACTATACTATGACGTTTTTTATGACTTTTTGAGCTAAAAAAATTTTTTGACTTTTTTTGCCCGAAAAAAACGCCATACTATACTATGACGTTTTTTATGACTTTTTGAGCTAAAAAAAAATGTTGACTTTTTTTGCCCGAAAAAAACGCCATACTATACTATGACGTTTTTTATGACTTTTTGAGCTAAAAAAAAATTTTGACTTTTTTTGCCCGAAAAAAACGCCATACTATACTATGACGTTTTTTATGACTTTTTGAGCTAAAAAAAAATTTTGACTTTTTTTGCCCGAAAAAAACGCCATACTATACTATGACGTTTTTTATGACTTTTTGAGCTAAAAAAAAATGTTGACTTTTTTTGCCCGAAAAAAACGCCATACTATACTATGACGTTTTTTATGACTTTTTGAGCTAAAAAAAAATTTTGACTTTTTTTGCCCGAAAAAAACGCCATACTATACTATGACGTTTTTTATGACTTTTTGAGGGCGAAAAAAATTTTGACTTTTTTTGCCCGAAAAAAACGCCATACTATACTATGACGTTTTTTATGACTTTTTGAGCTAAAAAAAATTTTTGACTTTTTTTGCCCGAAAAAAACGCCATACTATACTATGACGTTTTTTATGACTTTTTGAGCTAAAAAAAAATGTTGACTTTTTTTGCCCGAAAAAAACGCCATACTATACTATGACGTTTTTTATGACTTTTTGAGCTAAAAAAAATTTTTGACTTTTTTTGCCCGAAAAAAACGCCATACTATACTATGACGTTTTTTGTCTTTTTGAGCTAAAAAAAAATGTTGACTTTTTTTGCCCGAAAAAAACGCCATACTATACTATGACGTTTTTTATGACTTTTTGAGCTAAAAAAAATTTTTGACTTTTTTTGCCCGAAAAAAACGCCATACTATACTATGTTTTTTATGACTTTTTGAGGCCGAAAAAAATTTTGACTTTTTTTGCCCGAAAAAAACGCCATACTATACTATGACGTTTTTTATGACTTTTTGAGCTAAAAAAAAATTTTGACTTTTTTTGCCCGAAAAAAACGCCATACTATACTATGACGTTTTTTATGACTTTTTGAGGGCGAAAAAAATTTTGACTTTTTTTGCCCGAAAAAAACGCCATACTATACTATGACGTTTTTTATGACTTTTTGAGCTAAAAAAAAATGTTGACTTTTTTTGCCCGAAAAAAACGCCATACTATACTATGACGTTTTTTATGACTTTTTGAGCTAAAAAAAAATGTTGACTTTTTTTGCCCGAAAAAAACGCCATAGTATACTATGACGTTTTTTATGACTTTTTGAGGCCTAAAAAAATTTTGACTTTTTTTGCCCGAAAAAAACGCCATACTATACTATGACGTTTTTTATGACTTTTTGAGCTAAAAAAATTTTTTGACTTTTTTTGCCCGAAAAAAACGCCATACTATACTATGACGTTTTTTATGACTTTTTGAGCTAAAAAAAATTTTTGACTTTTTTTGCCCGAAAAAAACGCCATACTATACTATGACGTTTTTTATGACTTTTTGAGGCCGAAAAAAATTTTGACTTTTTTTGCCCGAAAAAAACGCCATACTATACTATGACGTTTTTTATGACTTTTTGAGGCCTAAAAAAATTTTGACTTTTTTTGCCCGAAAAAAACGCCATACTATACTATGACGTTTTTTATGACTTTTTGAGCTAAAAAAAAATTTTGACTTTTTTTGCCCGAAAAAAACGCCATACTATACTATGACGTTTTTTATGACTTTTTGAGCTAAAAAAAATTTTTGACTTTTTTTGCCCGAAAAAAACGCCATACTATACTATGACGTTTTTTATGACTTTTTGAGGCCTAAAAAATTTTTGACTTTTTTTGCCCGAAAAAAACGCCATACTATACTATGATGTTTTTTATGACTTTTTGAGCTAAAAAAAAATGTTGACTTTTTTTGCCCGAAAAAAACGCCATACTATACTATGACGTTTTTTATGACTTTTTCAGCTAAAAAAAATTTTTGACTTTTTTTGCCCGAAAAAAACGCCATACTATACTATGACGTTTTTTATGACTTTTTGAGCTAAAAAAAATTTTTGACTTTTTTTGCCCGAAAAAAACGCCATACTATACTATGACGTTTTTTATGACTTTTTGAGCTAAAAAAAGATGTTGACTTTTTTTGCCCGAAAAAAACGCCATACTATACTATGACGTTTTTTATGACTTTTTGAGCTAAAAAAAAATGTTGACTTTTTTTGCCCGAAAAAAACGCCATACTATACTATGACGTTTTTTATGACTTTTTGAGCTAAAAAAAAATGTTGACTTTTTTTGCCCGAAAAAAACGCCATACTATACTATGACGTTTTTTATGACTTTTTGAGGCCTAAAAAAATTTTGACTTTTTTTGCCCGAAAAAAACGCCATACTATACTATGACGTTTTTTATGACTTTTTGAGGCCGAAAAAAATTTTGACTTTTTTTGCCCGAAAAAAACGCCATACTATACTATGACGTTTTTTATGACTTTTTGAGCTAAAAAAAAATGTTGACTTTTTTTGCCCGAAAAAAACGCCATACTATACTATGACGTTTTTTATGACTTTTTGAGGCCGAAAAAAATTTTGACTTTTTTTGGCCGATTTTGACGCCATACTATACTATGACGTTTTCTATGACTTTTCGAGGCCAAAAAAAATTTTGACTTTTTTTGCCCGAAAAAAACGCCATACTATACTATGACGTTTTTTATGACTTTTTGAGCTAAAAAAAATTTTTGACTTTTTTTGCCCGAAAAAAACGCCATACTATACTATGACGTTTTTTATGACTTTTTGAGCTAAAAAAAAATGTTGACTTTTTTTGCCCGAAAAAAACGCCATACTATACTATGACGTTTTTTATGACTTTTTGAGCTAAAAAAATTTTTTGACTTTTTTTGCCCGAAAAAAACGCCATACTATACTATGACGTTTTTTATGACTTTTTGAGCTAAAAAAAAATGTTGACTTTTTTTGCCCGAAAAAAACGCCATACTATACTATGACGTTTTTTATGACTTTTTGAGCTAAAAAAAAATTTTGACTTTTTTTGCCCGAAAAAAACGCCATACTATACTATGACGTTTTTTATGACTTTTTGAGCTAAAAAAAAATTTTGACTTTTTTTGCCCGAAAAAAACGCCATACTATACTATGACGTTTTTTATGACTTTTTGAGCTAAAAAAAAATGTTGACTTTTTTTGCCCGAAAAAAACGCCATACTATACTATGACGTTTTTTATGACTTTTTGAGCTAAAAAAAAATTTTGACTTTTTTTGCCCGAAAAAAACGCCATACTATACTATGACGTTTTTTATGACTTTTTGAGGGCGAAAAAAATTTTGACTTTTTTTGCCCGAAAAAAACGCCATACTATACTATGACGTTTTTTATGACTTTTTGAGCTAAAAAAAATTTTTGACTTTTTTTGCCCGAAAAAAACGCCATACTATACTATGACGTTTTTTATGACTTTTTGAGCTAAAAAAAAATGTTGACTTTTTTTGCCCGAAAAAAACGCCATACTATACTATGACGTTTTTTATGACTTTTTGAGCTAAAAAAAATTTTTGACTTTTTTTGCCCGAAAAAAACGCCATACTATACTATGATGTTTTTTATGACTTTTTGAGCTAAAAAAAAATGTTGACTTTTTTTGCCGGAAAAAAACGCCATACTATACTATGACGTTTTTTATGACTTTTTGAGCTAAAAAAAAATTTTGACTTTTTTTGCCCGAAAAAAACGCCATACTATACTATGACGTTTTTTATGACTTTTTGAGGCCGAAAAAAATTTTGACTTTTTTTGCCCGAAAAAAACGCCATACTATACTATGACGTTTTTTATGACTTTTTGAGGCCGAAAAAAATTTTGACTTTTTTTGCCCGAAAAAAACGCCATGACGTTTTTTATGACTTTTTGAGGCCTAAAAAAATTTTGACTTTTTTTGCCCGAAAAAAACGCCATACTATACTATGACGTTTTTTATGACTTTTTGAGCTAAAAAAAATTTTTGACTTTTTTTGCCCGAAAAAAACGCCATACTATACTATGACGTTTTTTATGACTTTTTGAGCTAAAAAAAAATGTTGACTTTTTTTGCCCGAAAAAAACGCCATACTATACTATGACGTTTTTTATGACTTTTTGAGCTAAAAAAAAATGTTGACTTTTTTTGCCCGAAAAAAACGCCATACTATACTATGACGTTTTTTATGACTTTTTGAGCTAAAAAAAATTTTGCCTTTTTTTGCCCGAAAAAAAACGCCATACTATACTATGACGTTTTTTATGACTTTTTGAGCTAAAAAAAAATTTTGACTTTTTTTGCCCGAAAAAAACGCCATACTATACTATGACGTTTTTTATGACTTTTTGAGCTAAAAAAAAATTTTGACTTTTTTTGCCCGAAAAAAACGCCATACTATACTATGACGTTTTTTATGACTTTTTGAGCTAAAAAAAAATGTTGACTTTTTTTGCCCGAAAAAAACGCCATACTATACTATGACGTTTTTTATGACTTTTTGAGCTAAAAAAAAATGTTGACTTTTTTTGCCCGAAAAAAACGCCATACTATACTATGACGTTTTTTATGACTTTTTGAGGCCTAAAAAAATTTTGACTTTTTTTGCCCGAAAAAAACGCCATACTATACTATGACGTTTTTTATGACTTTTTGAGCTAAAAAAATTTTTTGACTTTTTTTGCCCGAAAAAAACGCCATACTATACTATGACGTTTTTTATGACTTTTTGAGCTAAAAAAAATTTTTGACTTTTTTTGCCCGAAAAAAACGCCATACTATACTATGACGTTTTTTATGACTTTTTGAGGCCGAAAAAAATTTTGACTTTTTTTGCCCGAAAAAAACGCCATACTATACTATGACGTTTTTTATGACTTTTTGAGGCCTAAAAAAATTTTGACTTTTTTTGCCCGAAAAAAACGCCATACTATACTATGACGTTTTTTATGACTTTTTGAGCTAAAAAAATTTTTTGACTTTTTTTGCCCGAAAAAAACGCCATACTATACTATGACGTTTTTTATGACTTTTTGAGCTAAAAAAAATTTTTGACTTTTTTTGCCCGAAAAAAACGCCATACTATACTATGACGTTTTTTATGACTTTTTGAGGCCGAAAAAAATTTTGACTTTTTTTGCCCGAAAAAAACGCCATACTATACTATGACGTTTTTTATGACTTTTTGAGGCCTAAAAAAATTTTGACTTTTTTTGCCCGAAAAAAACGCCATACTATACTATGACGTTTTTTATGACTTTTTGAGGCCGAAAAAAAGTTTGACTTTTTTTGCCCGAAAAAAACGCCATACTATACTATGACGTTTTTTATGACTTTTTGAGCTTAAAAAAAATTTTGACTTTTTTTGCCCGAAAAAAACGCCATACTATACTATGACGTTTTTTATGACTTTTTGAGCTAAAAAAAAATTTTGACTTTTTTTTTGCCGGAAAAAAACGCCATACTATACTATGACGTTTTTTATGACTTTTTGAGCTAAAAAAAAATTTTGACTTTTTTTGCCCGAAAAAAACGCCATACTATACTATGACGTTTTTTATGACTTTTTGAGCTAAAAAAAATTTTTGACTTTTTTTGCCCGAAAAAAACGCCATACTATACTATGACGTTTTTTATGACTTTTTGAGGCCTAAAAAATTTTTGACTTTTTTTGCCCGAAAAAAACGCCATACTATACTATGATGTTTTTTATGACTTTTTGAGCTAAAAAAAAATGTTGACTTTTTTTGCCCGAAAAAAACGCCATACTATACTATGACGTTTTTTATGACTTTTTCAGCTAAAAAAAATTTTTGACTTTTTTTGCCCGAAAAAAACGCCATACTATACTATGACGTTTTTTATGACTTTTTGAGCTAAAAAAAATTTTTGACTTTTTTTGCCCGAAAAAAACGCCATACTATACTATGACGTTTTTTATGACTTTTTGAGCTAAAAAAAGATGTTGACTTTTTTTGCCCGAAAAAAACGCCATACTATACTATGACGTTTTTTATGACTTTTTGAGCTAAAAAAAAATGTTGACTTTTTTTGCCCGAAAAAAACGCCATACTATACTATGACGTTTTTTATGACTTTTTGAGCTAAAAAAAAATGTTGACTTTTTTTGCCCGAAAAAAACGCCATACTATACTATGACGTTTTTTATGACTTTTTGAGGCCTAAAAAAATTTTGACTTTTTTTGCCCGAAAAAAACGCCATACTATACTATGACGTTTTTTATGACTTTTTGAGGCCGAAAAAAATTTTGACTTTTTTTGCCCGAAAAAAACGCCATACTATACTATGACGTTTTTTATGACTTTTTGAGCTAAAAAAAAATGTTGACTTTTTTTGCCCGAAAAAAACGCCATACTATACTATGACGTTTTTTATGACTTTTTGAGGCCGAAAAAAATTTTGACTTTTTTTGGCCGATTTTGACGCCATACTATACTATGACGTTTTCTATGACTTTTCGAGGCCAAAAAAAATTTTGACTTTTTTTGCCCGAAAAAAACGCCATACTATACTATGACGTTTTTTATGACTTTTTGAGCTAAAAAAAATTTTTGACTTTTTTTGCCCGAAAAAAACGCCATACTATACTATGACGTTTTTTATGACTTTTTGAGCTAAAAAAAAATGTTGACTTTTTTTGCCCGAAAAAAACGCCATACTATACTATGACGTTTTTTATGACTTTTTGAGCTAAAAAAATTTTTTGACTTTTTTTGCCCGAAAAAAACGCCATACTATACTATGACGTTTTTTATGACTTTTTGAGCTAAAAAAAAATGTTGACTTTTTTTGCCCGAAAAAAACGCCATACTATACTATGACGTTTTTTATGACTTTTTGAGCTAAAAAAAAATTTTGACTTTTTTTGCCCGAAAAAAACGCCATACTATACTATGACGTTTTTTATGACTTTTTGAGCTAAAAAAAAATTTTGACTTTTTTTGCCCGAAAAAAACGCCATACTATACTATGACGTTTTTTATGACTTTTTGAGCTAAAAAAAAATGTTGACTTTTTTTGCCCGAAAAAAACGCCATACTATACTATGACGTTTTTTATGACTTTTTGAGCTAAAAAAAAATTTTGACTTTTTTTGCCCGAAAAAAACGCCATACTATACTATGACGTTTTTTATGACTTTTTGAGGGCGAAAAAAATTTTGACTTTTTTTGCCCGAAAAAAACGCCATACTATACTATGACGTTTTTTATGACTTTTTGAGCTAAAAAAAATTTTTGACTTTTTTTGCCCGAAAAAAACGCCATACTATACTATGACGTTTTTTATGACTTTTTGAGCTAAAAAAAAATGTTGACTTTTTTTGCCCGAAAAAAACGCCATACTATACTATGACGTTTTTTATGACTTTTTGAGCTAAAAAAAATTTTTGACTTTTTTTGCCCGAAAAAAACGCCATACTATACTATGACGTTTTTTATGTCTTTTTGAGCTAAAAAAAAATGTTGACTTTTTTTGCCCGAAAAAAACGCCATACTATACTATGACGTTTTTTATGACTTTTTGAGCTAAAAAAATTTTTTGACTTTTTTTGCCCGAAAAAAACGCCATACTATACTATGACGTTTTTTATGACTTTTTGAGGCCGAAAAAAATTTTGACTTTTTTTGCCCGAAAAAAACGCCATACTATACTATGACGTTTTTTATGACTTTTTGAGCTAAAAAAAAATGTTGACTTTTTTTGCCCGAAAAAAACGCCATACTATACTATGACGTTTTTTATGACTTTTTGAGGCCTAAAAAAATTTTGACTTTTTTTGCCCGAAAAAAACGCCATACTATACTATGACGTTTTTTATGACTTTTTGAGCTAAAAAAAAATTTTGACTTTTTTTGCCCGAAAAAAACGCCATACTATACTATGACGTTTTTTATGACTTTTTGAGCTAAAAAAATTTTTTGACTTTTTTTGCCCGAAAAAAACGCCATACTATACTATGACGTTTTTTATGACTTTTTGAGCTAAAAAACAATGTTGACTTTTTTTGCCCGAAAAAAACGCCATACTATACTATGACGTTTTTTATGACTTTTTGAGCTAAAAAAAAATGTTGACTTTTTTTGCCCGAAAAAAACGCCATACTATACTATGACGTTTTTTATGACTTTTTGAGCTAAAAAAAAATTTTGACTTTTTTTGCCCGAAAAAAACGCCATACTATACTATGACGTTTTTTATGACTTTTTGAGCTAAAAAAAAATGTTGACTTTTTTTGCCCGAAAAAAACGCCATACTATACTATGACGTTTTTTATGACTTTTTGAGGCCTAAAAAAATTTTGACTTTTTTTGCCCGAAAAAAACGCCATACTATACTATGACGTTTTTTATGACTTTTTGAGCTAAAAAATTTTTTTGACTTTTTTTGCCCGAAAAAAACGCCATACTATACTATGACGTTTTTTATGACTTTTTGAGCTAAAAAAAATTTTTGACTTTTTTTGCCCGAAAAAAACGCCATACTATACTATGACGTTTTTTATGACTTTTTGAGGCCGAAAAAATTTTTGACTTTTTTTGCCCGAAAAAAACGCCATACTATACTATGACGTTTTTTATGACTTTTTGAGGCCTAAAAAAATTTTGACTTTTTTTGCCCGAAAAAAACGCCATACTATACTATGACGTTTTTTATGACTTTTTGAGGCCGAAAAAAAGTTTGACTTTTTTTGCCCGAAAAAAACGCCATACTATACTATGACGTTTTTTATGACTTTTTGAGCTTAAAAAAAATTTTGACTTTTTTTGCCCGAAAAAAACGCCATACTATACTATGACGTTTTTTATGACTTTTTGAGCTAAAAAAAAATTTTGACTTTTTTTTTGCCGGAAAAAAACGCCATACTATACTATGACGTTTTTTATGACTTTTTGAGCTAAAAAAAAATTTTGACTTTTTTTGCCCGAAAAAAACGCCATACTATACTATGACGTTTTTTATGACTTTTTGAGCTAAAAAAAATTTTTGACTTTTTTTGCCCGAAAAAAACGCCATACTATACTATGACGTTTTTTATGACTTTTTGAGGCCTAAAAAATTTTTGACTTTTTTTGCCCGAAAAAAACGCCATACTATACTATGATGTTTTTTATGACTTTTTGAGCTAAAAAAAAATGTTGACTTTTTTTGCCCGAAAAAAACGCCATACTATACTATGACGTTTTTTATGACTTTTTGAGGCCGAAAAAAATTTTGACTTTTTTTGCCCGAAAAAAACGCCATACTATACTATGACGTTTTTTATGACTTTTTGAGCTAAAAAAAAATGTTGACTTTTTTTGCCCGAAAAAAACGCCATACTATACTATGACGTTTTTTATGACTTTTTGAGGCCTAAAAAAATTTTGACTTTTTTTGCCCGAAAAAAACGCCATACTATACTATGACGTTTTTTATGACTTTTTGAGCTAAAAAAAAATTTTGACTTTTTTTGCCCGAAAAAAACGCCATACTATACTATGACGTTTTTTATGACTTTTTGAGCTAAAAAAATTTTTTGACTTTTTTTGCCCGAAAAAAACGCCATACTATACTATGACGTTTTTTATGACTTTTTGAGCTAAAAAACAATGTTGACTTTTTTTGCCCGAAAAAAACGCCATACTATACTATGACGTTTTTTATGACTTTTTGAGCTAAAAAAAAATGTTGACTTTTTTTGCCCGAAAAAAACGCCATACTATACTATGACGTTTTTTATGACTTTTTGAGCTAAAAAAAAATTTTGACTTTTTTTGCCCGAAAAAAACGCCATACTATACTATGACGTTTTTTATGACTTTTTGAGCTAAAAAAAAATGTTGACTTTTTTTGCCCGAAAAAAACGCCATACTATACTATGACGTTTTTTATGACTTTTTGAGGCCTAAAAAAATTTTGACTTTTTTTGCCCGAAAAAAACGCCATACTATACTATGACGTTTTTTATGACTTTTTGAGCTAAAAAATTTTTTTGACTTTTTTTGCCCGAAAAAAACGCCATACTATACTATGACGTTTTTTATGACTTTTTGAGCTAAAAAAAATTTTTGACTTTTTTTGCCCGAAAAAAACGCCATACTATACTATGACGTTTTTTATGACTTTTTGAGGCCGAAAAAATTTTTGACTTTTTTTGCCCGAAAAAAACGCCATACTATACTATGACGTTTTTTATGACTTTTTGAGGCCTAAAAAAATTTTGACTTTTTTTGCCCGAAAAAAACGCCATACTATACTATGACGTTTTTTATGACTTTTTGAGGCCGAAAAAAAGTTTGACTTTTTTTGCCCGAAAAAAACGCCATACTATACTATGACGTTTTTTATGACTTTTTGAGCTTAAAAAAAATTTTGACTTTTTTTGCCCGAAAAAAACGCCATACTATACTATGACGTTTTTTATGACTTTTTGAGCTAAAAAAAAATTTTGACTTTTTTTTTGCCGGAAAAAAACGCCATACTATACTATGACGTTTTTTATGACTTTTTGAGCTAAAAAAAAATTTTGACTTTTTTTGCCCGAAAAAAACGCCATACTATACTATGACGTTTTTTATGACTTTTTGAGCTAAAAAAAATTTTTGACTTTTTTTGCCCGAAAAAAACGCCATACTATACTATGACGTTTTTTATGACTTTTTGAGGCCTAAAAAATTTTTGACTTTTTTTGCCCGAAAAAAACGCCATACTATACTATGATGTTTTTTATGACTTTTTGAGCTAAAAAAAAATGTTGACTTTTTTTGCCCGAAAAAAACGCCATACTATACTATGACGTTTTTTATGACTTTTTCAGCTAAAAAAAATTTTTGACTTTTTTTGCCCGAAAAAAACGCCATACTATACTATGACGTTTTTTATGACTTTTTGAGCTAAAAAAAGATGTTGACTTTTTTTGCCCGAAAAAAACGCCATACTATACTATGACGTTTTTTATGACTTTTTGAGCTAAAAAAAAATGTTGACTTTTTTTGCCCGAAAAAAACGCCATACTATACTATGACGTTTTTTATGACTTTTTGAGCTAAAAAAAAATGTTGACTTTTTTTGCCCGAAAAAAACGCCATACTATACTATGACGTTTTTTATGACTTTTTGAGGCCTAAAAAAATTTTGACTTTTTTTGCCCGAAAAAAACGCCATACTATACTATGACGTTTTTTATGACTTTTTGAGGCCGAAAAAATTTTTGACTTTTTTTGCCCGAAAAAAACGCCATACTATACTATGACGTTTTTTATGACTTTTTGAGCTAAAAAAAAATGTTGACTTTTTTTGCCCGAAAAAAACGCCATACTATACTATGACGTTTTTTATGACTTTTTGAGGCCGAAAAAAATTTTGACTTTTTTTGGCCGATTTTGACGCCATACTATACTATGACGTTTTCTATGACTTTTCGAGGCCAAAAAAAATTTTGACTTTTTTTGCCCGAAAAAAACGCCATACTATACTATGACGTTTTTTATGACTTTTTGAGCTAAAAAATTTTTTTGACTTTTTTTGCCCGAAAAAAACGCCATACTATACTATGACGTTTTTTATGACTTTTTGAGCTAAAAAAAGATGTTGACTTTTTTTGCCCGAAAAAAACGCCATACTATACTATGACGTTTTTTATGACTTTTTGAGGCCGAAAAAAATTTTGACTTTTTTTGCCCGAAAAAAACGCCATACTATACTATGACGTTTTTTATGACTTTTTGAGGCCTAAAAAAATGTTGACTTTTTTTGCCCGAAAAAAACGCCATACTATACTATGACGTTTTTTATGACTTTTTGAGCTAAAAAAAAATGTTGACTTTTTTTGCCCGAAAAAAACGCCATACTATACTATGACGTTTTTTATGACTTTTTGAGCTAAAAAAAAATGTTGACTTTTTTTGCCCGAAAAAAACGCCATACTATACTATGACGTTTTTTATGACTTTTTCAGCTAAAAAAAATTTTTGACTTTTTTTGCCCGAAAAAAACGCCATACTATACTATGACGTTTTTTATGACTTTTTGAGCTAAAAAATTTTTTTGACTTTTTTTGCCCGAAAAAAACGCCATACTATACTATGACGTTTTTTATGACTTTTTGAGCTAAAAAAAGATGTTGACTTTTTTTGCCCGAAAAAAACGCCATACTATACTATGACGTTTTTTATGACTTTTTGAGCTAAAAAAAATTTTTGACTTTTTTTGCCCGAAAAAAACGCCATACTATACTATGACGTTTTTTATGACTTTTTGAGGCCGAAAAAAATTTTGACTTTTTTTGCCCGAAAAAAACGCCATACTATACTATGACGTTTTTTATGACTTTTTGAGGCCTAAAAAAATGTTGACTTTTTTTGCCCGAAAAAAACGCCATACTATACTATGACGTTTTTTATGACTTTTTGAGCTAAAAAAAAATGTTGACTTTTTTTGCCCGAAAAAAACGCCATACTATACTATGACGTTTTTTATGACTTTTTGAGCTAAAAAAAAATGTTGACTTTTTTTGCCCGAAAAAAACGCCATACTATACTATGACGTTTTTTATGACTTTTTGAGGCCTAAAAAAATTTTTGACTTTTTTTGCCCGAAAAAAACGCCATACTATACTATGACGTTTTTTATGACTTTTTGAGCTAAAAAAAATTTTTGACTTTTTTTGCCCGAAAAAAACGCCATACTATACTATGACGTTTTTTATGACTTTTTGAGCTAAAAAAAGATGTTGACTTTTTTTGCCCGAAAAAAACGCCATACTATACTATGACGTTTTTTATGACTTTTTGAGCTAAAAAAAAATGTTGACTTTTTTTGCCCGAAAAAAACGCCATACTATACTATGACGTTTTTTATGACTTTTTGAGCTAAAAAAAAATGTTGACTTTTTTTGCCCGAAAAAAACGCCATACTATACTATGACGTTTTTTATGACTTTTTGAGGCCTAAAAAAATGTTGACTTTTTTTGCCCGAAAAAAACGCCATACTATACTATGACGTTTTTTATGACTTTTTGAGGCCTAAAAAAATTTTGACTTTTTTTGCCCGAAAAAAACGCCATACTATACTATGACGTTTTTTATGACTTTTTGAGCTAAAAAAAAATGTTGACTTTTTTTGCCCGAAAAAAACGCCATACTATACTATGACGTTTTTTATGACTTTTTGAGCTAAAAAAAAATTTTGACTTTTTTTGCCCGAAAAAAACGCCATACTATACTATGACGTTTTTTATGACTTTTTGAGGGCGAAAAAAATTTTGACTTTTTTTGCCCGAAAAAAACGCCATACTATACTATGACGTTTTTTATGACTTTTTGAGCTAAAAAAAATTTTTGACTTTTTTTGCCCGAAAAAAACGCCATACTATACTATGACGTTTTTTCTGACTTTTTGAGCTAAAAAAAAATTTTGACTTTTTTTGCCCGAAAAAAACGCCATACTATACTATGACGTTTTTTATGACTTTTTGAGCTAAAAAAAATTTTTGACTTTTTTTGCCCGAAAAAAACGCCATACTATACTATGACGTTTTTTATGTCTTTTTGAGCTAAAAAAAAATGTTGACTTTTTTTGCCCGAAAAAAACGCCATACTATACTATGACGTTTTTTATGACTTTTTGAGCTAAAAAAAATTTTTGACTTTTTTTGCCCGAAAAAAACGCCATACTATACTATGACGTTTTTTATGACTTTTTGAGGCCGAAAAAAATTTTGACTTTTTTTGCCCGAAAAAAACGCCATACTATACTATGACGTTTTTTATGACTTTTTGAGCTAAAAAAAAATGTTGACTTTTTTTGCCCGAAAAAAACGCCATACTATACTATGACGTTTTTTATGACTTTTTGAGGCCTAAAAAAATGTTGACTTTTTTTGCCCGAAAAAAACGCCATACTATACTATGACGTTTTTTATGACTTTTTGAGGCCTAAAAAAATTTTGACTTTTTTTGCCCGAAAAAAACGCCATACTATACTATGACGTTTTTTATGACTTTTTGAGCTAAAAAAAAATGTTGACTTTTTTTGCCCGAAAAAAACGCCATACTATACTATGACGTTTTTTATGACTTTTTGAGGCCTAAAAAAATTTTGACTTTTTTTGGCCGATTTTGACGCCATACTATACTATGACGTTTTCTATGACTTTTCGAGGCCAAAAAAAATTTTGACTTTTTTTGCCCGAAAAAAACGCCATACTATACTATGACGTTTTTTATGACTTTTTGAGCTAAAAAAAATTTTTGACTTTTTTTGCCCGAAAAAAACGCCATACTATACTATGACGTTTTTTATGACTTTTTGAGCTAAAAAAAAATGTTGACTTTTTTTGCCCGAAAAAAACGCCATACTATACTATGACGTTTTTTATGACTTTTTGAGCTAAAAAAATTTTTTGACTTTTTTTGCCCGAAAAAAACGCCATACTATACTATGACGTTTTTTATGACTTTTTGAGGCCTAAAAAAATTTTGACTTTTTTTGCCCGAAAAAAACGCCATACTATACTATGACGTTTTTTATGACTTTTTGAGCTAAAAAAAAATTTTGACTTTTTTTGCCCGAAAAAAACGCCATACTATACTATGACGTTTTTTATGACTTTTTGAGCTAAAAAAATTTTTTGACTTTTTTTGCCCGAAAAAAACGCCATACTATACTATGACGTTTTTTATGACTTTTTGAGCTAAAAAACAATGTTGACTTTTTTTGCCCGAAAAAAACGCCATACTATACTATGACGTTTTTTATGACTTTTTGAGCTAAAAAAAAATGTTGACTTTTTTTGCCCGAAAAAAACGCCATACTATACTATGACGTTTTTTATGACTTTTTGAGCTAAAAAAAAATTTTGACTTTTTTTGCCCGAAAAAAACGCCATACTATACTATGACGTTTTTTATGACTTTTTGAGGCCGAAAAAAATTTTGACTTTTTTTGCCCGAAAAAAACGCCATACTATACTATGACATTTTTTATGACTTTTTGAGGCCTAAAAAAATTTTGACTTTTTTTGCCCGAAAAAAACGCCATACTATACTATGATGTTTTTTATGACTTTTTGAGCTAAAAAAAATGTTGACTTTTTTTGCCCGAAAAAAACGCCATACTATACTATGACGTTTTTTATGACTTTTTCAGCTAAAAAAAAATTTTGACTTTTTTTGCCCGAAAAAAACGCCATACTATACTATGACGTTTTTTATGACTTTTTGAGCTAAAAAATTTTTTTGACTTTTTTTGCCCGAAAAAAACGCCATACTATACTATGACGTTTTTTATGACTTTTTGAGCTAAAAAAAGATGTTGACTTTTTTTGCCCGAAAAAAACGCCATACTATACTATGACGTTTTTTATGACTTTTTGAGCTAAAAAAAAATTTTGACTTTTTTTGCCCGAAAAAAACGCCATACTATACTATGACGTTTTTTATGACTTTTTGAGGCCGAAAAAAATTTTGACTTTTTTTGCCCGAAAAAAACGCCATACTATACTATGACGTTTTTTATGACTTTTTGAGGCCTAAAAAAATGTTGACTTTTTTTGCCCGAAAAAAACGCCATACTATACTATGACGTTTTTTATGACTTTTTGAGCTAAAAAAAAATGTTGACTTTTTTTGCCCGAAAAAAACGCCATACTATACTATGACGTTTTTTATGACTTTTTGAGCTAAAAAAAAATGTTGACTTTTTTTGCCCGAAAAAAACGCCATACTATACTATGACGTTTTTTATGACTTTTTCAGCTAAAAAAAAATTTTGACTTTTTTTGCCCGAAAAAAACGCCATACTATACTATGACGTTTTTTATGACTTTTTGAGCTAAAAAAATTTTTTGACTTTTTTTGCCCGAAAAAAACGCCATACTATACTATGACGTTTTTTATGACTTTTTGAGCTAAAAAAAGATGTTGACTTTTTTTGCCCGAAAAAAACGCCATACTATACTATGACGTTTTTTCTGACTTTTTGAGCTAAAAAAAAATTTTGACTTTTTTTGCCCGAAAAAAACGCCATACTATACTATGACGTTTTTTATGACTTTTTGAGGCCGAAAAAAATTTTGACTTTTTTTGCCCGAAAAAAACGCCATACTATACTATGACGTTTTTTATGACTTTTTGAGGCCTAAAAAAATGTTGACTTTTTTTGCCCGAAAAAAACGCCATACTATACTATGACGTTTTTTATGACTTTTTGAGCTAAAAAAAAATGTTGACTTTTTTTGCCCGAAAAAAACGCCATACTATACTATGACGTTTTTTATGACTTTTTGAGCTAAAAAAAAATGTTGACTTTTTTTGCCCGAAAAAAACGCCATACTATACTATGACGTTTTTTATGACTTTTTGAGGCCTAAAAAATTTTTTGACTTTTTTTGCCCGAAAAAAACGCCATACTATACTATGACGTTTTTTATGACTTTTTGAGCTAAAAAAAATTTTTGACTTTTTTTGCCCGAAAAAAACGCCATACTATACTATGACGTTTTTTATGACTTTTTGAGCTAAAAAAAGATGTTGACTTTTTTTGCCCGAAAAAAACGCCATACTATACTATGACGTTTTTTATGACTTTTTGAGCTAAAAAAAAATGTTGACTTTTTTTGCCCGAAAAAAACGCCATACTATACTATGACGTTTTTTATGACTTTTTGAGCTAAAAAAAAATGTTGACTTTTTTTGCCCGAAAAAAACGCCATACTATACTATGACGTTTTTTATGACTTTTTGAGGCCTAAAAAAATGTTGACTTTTTTTGCCCGAAAAAAACGCCATACTATACTATGACGTTTTTTATGACTTTTTGAGGCCTAAAAAAATTTTGACTTTTTTTGCCCGAAAAAAACGCCATACTATACTATGACGTTTTTTATGACTTTTTGAGCTAAAAAAAAATGTTGACTTTTTTTGCCCGAAAAAAACGCCATACTATACTATGACGTTTTTTATGACTTTTTGAGGCCTAAAAAAATTTTGACTTTTTTTGGCCGATTTTGACGCCATACTATACTATGACGTTTTCTATGACTTTTCGAGGCCAAAAAAAATTTTGACTTTTTTTGCCCGAAAAAAACGCCATACTATACTATGACGTTTTTTATGACTTTTTGAGCTAAAAAAAATTTTTGACTTTTTTTGCCCGAAAAAAACGCCATACTATACTATGACGTTTTTTATGACTTTTTGAGCTAAAAAAAAATGTTGACTTTTTTTGCCCGAAAAAAACGCCATACTATACTATGACGTTTTTTATGACTTTTTGAGCTAAAAAAATTTTTTGACTTTTTTTGCCCGAAAAAAACGCCATACTATACTATGACGTTTTTTATGACTTTTTGAGCTAAAAAAAAATGTTGACTTTTTTTGCCCGAAAAAAACGCCATACTATACTATGACGTTTTTTATGACTTTTTGAGCTAAAAAAAAATTTTGACTTTTTTTGCCCGAAAAAAACGCCATACTATACTATGACGTTTTTTATGACTTTTTGAGCTAAAAAAAAATTTTGACTTTTTTTGCCCGAAAAAAACGCCATACTATACTATGACGTTTTTTATGACTTTTTGAGCTAAAAAAAAATGTTGACTTTTTTTGCCCGAAAAAAACGCCATACTATACTATGACGTTTTTTATGACTTTTTGAGCTAAAAAAAAATTTTGACTTTTTTTGCCCGAAAAAAACGCCATACTATACTATGACGTTTTTTATGACTTTTTGAGGGCGAAAAAAATTTTGACTTTTTTTGCCCGAAAAAAACGCCATACTATACTATGACGTTTTTTATGACTTTTTGAGCTAAAAAAAATTTTTGACTTTTTTTGCCCGAAAAAAACGCCATACTATACTATGACGTTTTTTATGACTTTTTGAGCTAAAAAAAAATTTTGACTTTTTTTGCCCGAAAAAAACGCCATACTATACTATGACGTTTTTTATGACTTTTTGAGCTAAAAAAAATTTTTGACTTTTTTTGCCCGAAAAAAACGCCATACTATACTATGACGTTTTTTATGTCTTTTTGAGCTAAAAAAAAATGTTGACTTTTTTTGCCCGAAAAAAACGCCATACTATACTATGACGTTTTTTATGACTTTTTGAGCTAAAAAAAATTTTTGACTTTTTTTGCCCGAAAAAAACGCCATACTATACTATGACGTTTTTTATGACTTTTTGAGGCCGAAAAAAATTTTGACTTTTTTTGCCCGAAAAAAACGCCATACTATACTATGACGTTTTTTATGACTTTTTGAGCTAAAAAAAAATGTTGACTTTTTTTGCCCGAAAAAAACGCCATACTATACTATGACGTTTTTTATGACTTTTTGAGGCCTAAAAAAATTTTGACTTTTTTTGCCCGAAAAAAACGCCATACTATACTATGACGTTTTTTATGACTTTTTGAGCTAAAAAAAAATTTTGACTTTTTTTGCCCGAAAAAAACGCCATACTATACTATGACGTTTTTTATGACTTTTTGAGCTAAAAAAAATTTTTGACTTTTTTTGCCCGAAAAAAACGCCATACTATACTATGACGTTTTTTATGACTTTTTGAGCTAAAAAACAATGTTGACTTTTTTTGCCCGAAAAAAACGCCATACTATACTATGACGTTTTTTATGACTTTTTGAGCTAAAAAAAAATGTTGACTTTTTTTGCCCGAAAAAAACGCCATACTATACTATGACGTTTTTTATGACTTTTTGAGCTAAAAAAAAATTTTGACTTTTTTTGCCCGAAAAAAACGCCATACTATACTATGACGTTTTTTATGACTTTTTGAGGCCGAAAAAAATTTTGACTTTTTTTGCCCGAAAAAAACGCCATACTATACTATGACGTTTTTTATGACTTTTTGAGGCCTAAAAAAATTTTGACTTTTTTTGCCCGAAAAAAACGCCATACTATACTATGATGTTTTTTATGACTTTTTGAGCTAAAAAAAATGTTGACTTTTTTTGCCCGAAAAAAACGCCATACTATACTATGACGTTTTTTATGACTTTTTGAGCTAAAAAAAAATGTTGACTTTTTTTGCCCGAAAAAAACGCCATACTATACTATGACGTTTTTTATGACTTTTTGAGGCCTAAAAAATTTTTTGACTTTTTTTGCCCGAAAAAAACGCCATACTATACTATGACGTTTTTTATGACTTTTTGAGCTAAAAAAAATTTTTGACTTTTTTTGCCCGAAAAAAACGCCATACTATACTATGACGTTTTTTATGACTTTTTGAGCTAAAAAAAGATGTTGACTTTTTTTGCCCGAAAAAAACGCCATACTATACTATGACGTTTTTTATGACTTTTTGAGCTAAAAAAAAATGTTGACTTTTTTTGCCCGAAAAAAACGCCATACTATACTATGACGTTTTTTATGACTTTTTGAGCTAAAAAAAAATGTTGACTTTTTTTGCCCGAAAAAAACGCCATACTATACTATGACGTTTTTTATGACTTTTTGAGGCCTAAAAAAATGTTGACTTTTTTTGCCCGAAAAAAACGCCATACTATACTATGACGTTTTTTATGACTTTTTGAGGCCTAAAAAAATTTTGACTTTTTTTGCCCGAAAAAAACGCCATACTATACTATGACGTTTTTTATGACTTTTTGAGCTAAAAAAAAATGTTGACTTTTTTTGCCCGAAAAAAACGCCATACTATACTATGACGTTTTTTATGACTTTTTGAGGCCTAAAAAAATTTTGACTTTTTTTGGCCGATTTTGACGCCATACTATACTATGACGTTTTCTATGACTTTTCGAGGCCAAAAAAAATTTTGACTTTTTTTGCCCGAAAAAAACGCCATACTATACTATGACGTTTTTTATGACTTTTTGAGCTAAAAAAAATTTTTGACTTTTTTTGCCCGAAAAAAACGCCATACTATACTATGACGTTTTTTATGACTTTTTGAGCTAAAAAAAAATGTTGACTTTTTTTGCCCGAAAAAAACGCCATACTATACTATGACGTTTTTTATGACTTTTTGAGCTAAAAAAATTTTTTGACTTTTTTTGCCCGAAAAAAACGCCATACTATACTATGACGTTTTTTATGACTTTTTGAGCTAAAAAAAAATGTTGACTTTTTTTGCCCGAAAAAAACGCCATACTATACTATGACGTTTTTTATGACTTTTTGAGCTAAAAAAAAATTTTGACTTTTTTTGCCCGAAAAAAACGCCATACTATACTATGACGTTTTTTATGACTTTTTGAGCTAAAAAAAAATTTTGACTTTTTTTGCCCGAAAAAAACGCCATACTATACTATGACGTTTTTTATGACTTTTTGAGCTAAAAAAAAATGTTGACTTTTTTTGCCCGAAAAAAACGCCATACTATACTATGACGTTTTTTATGACTTTTTGAGCTAAAAAAAAATTTTGACTTTTTTTGCCCGAAAAAAACGCCATACTATACTATGACGTTTTTTATGACTTTTTGAGGGCGAAAAAAATTTTGACTTTTTTTGCCCGAAAAAAACGCCATACTATACTATGACGTTTTTTATGACTTTTTGAGCTAAAAAAAATTTTTGACTTTTTTTGCCCGAAAAAAACGCCATACTATACTATGACGTTTTTTATGACTTTTTGAGCTAAAAAAAAATTTTGACTTTTTTTGCCCGAAAAAAACGCCATACTATACTATGACGTTTTTTATGACTTTTTGAGCTAAAAAAAATTTTTGACTTTTTTTGCCCGAAAAAAACGCCATACTATACTATGACGTTTTTTATGTCTTTTTGAGCTAAAAAAAAATGTTGACTTTTTTTGCCCGAAAAAAACGCCATACTATACTATGACGTTTTTTATGACTTTTTGAGCTAAAAAAAATTTTTGACTTTTTTTGCCCGAAAAAAACGCCATACTATACTATGACGTTTTTTATGACTTTTTGAGGCCGAAAAAAATTTTGACTTTTTTTGCCCGAAAAAAACGCCATACTATACTATGACGTTTTTTATGACTTTTTGAGCTAAAAAAAAATGTTGACTTTTTTTGCCCGAAAAAAACGCCATACTATACTATGACGTTTTTTATGACTTTTTGAGGCCTAAAAAAATTTTGACTTTTTTTGCCCGAAAAAAACGCCATACTATACTATGACGTTTTTTATGACTTTTTGAGCTAAAAAAAAATTTTGACTTTTTTTGCCCGAAAAAAACGCCATACTATACTATGACGTTTTTTATGACTTTTTGAGCTAAAAAAAATTTTTGACTTTTTTTGCCCGAAAAAAACGCCATACTATACTATGACGTTTTTTATGACTTTTTGAGCTAAAAAACAATGTTGACTTTTTTTGCCCGAAAAAAACGCCATACTATACTATGACGTTTTTTATGACTTTTTGAGCTAAAAAAAAATGTTGACTTTTTTTGCCCGAAAAAAACGCCATACTATACTATGACGTTTTTTATGACTTTTTGAGCTAAAAAAAAATTTTGACTTTTTTTGCCCGAAAAAAACGCCATACTATACTATGACGTTTTTTATGACTTTTTGAGGCCGAAAAAAATTTTGACTTTTTTTGCCCGAAAAAAACGCCATACTATACTATGACGTTTTTTATGACTTTTTGAGGCCTAAAAAAATTTTGACTTTTTTTGCCCGAAAAAAACGCCATACTATACTATGATGTTTTTTATGACTTTTTGAGCTAAAAAAAATGTTGACTTTTTTTGCCCGAAAAAAACGCCATACTATACTATGACGTTTTTTATGACTTTTTCAGCTAAAAAAAAATTTTGACTTTTTTTGCCCGAAAAAAACGCCATACTATACTATGACGTTTTTTATGACTTTTTGAGCTAAAAAAATTTTTTGACTTTTTTTGCCCGAAAAAAACGCCATACTATACTATGACGTTTTTTATGACTTTTTGAGCTAAAAAAAAATTTTGACTTTTTTTGCCCGAAAAAAACGCCATACTATACTATGACGTTTTTTATGACTTTTTGAGGCCGAAAAAAATTTTGACTTTTTTTGCCCGAAAAAAACGCCATACTATACTATGACGTTTTTTATGACTTTTTGAGGCCTAAAAAAATGTTGACTTTTTTTGCCCGAAAAAAACGCCATACTATACTATGACGTTTTTTATGACTTTTTGAGCTAAAAAAAAATGTTGACTTTTTTTGCCCGAAAAAAACGCCATACTATACTATGACGTTTTTTATGACTTTTTGAGCTAAAAAAAAATGTTGACTTTTTTTGCCCGAAAAAAACGCCATACTATACTATGACGTTTTTTTATGACTTTTTGAGGCCTAAAAAAATTTTGACTTTTTTTGCCCGAAAAAAACGCCATACTATACTATGACGTTTTTTATGACTTTTTGAGGCCTAAAAAAATTTTGACTTTTTTTGCCCGAAAAAAACGCCATACTATACTATGACGTTTTTTATGACTTTTTGAGGCCTAAAAAAATTTTGACTTTTTTTGCCCGAAAAAAACGCCATACTATACTATGACGTTTTTTATGACTTTTTGAGCTAAAAAAATTTTTTGACTTTTTTTGCCCGAAAAAAACGCCATACTATACTATGACGTTTTTTATGACTTTTTGAGCTAAAAAAAAATGTTGACTTTTTTTGCCCGAAAAAAACGCCATACTATACTATGACGTTTTTTATGACTTTTTGAGGCCTAAAAAAATTTTGACTTTTTTTGCCCGAAAAAAACGCCATACTATACTATGACGTTTTTTATGACATTTAGAGGCCAAGAAAAATTTTGACTTTTTTTGGCCGATTTTGACGCCATACTATACTATGATGTTTTCTATGACTTTTCGAGGCCAAAAAATTTTTTGACTTTTTTTGCCCGAAAAAAACACCATACTATACTATGACGTTTTTTATGACTTTTTGAGGCCGAAAAAAAGTTTGACTTTTTTGCCCGAAAAAAACGCCATGCTATACTATGACGTTTTTTCTGACTTTTTGAGCAAAAAAATTTTTTTGACTTTTTTTGCCCGAAAAAAACGCCATACTATACTATGACGTTTTTTATGATTTTTTGAGGCCGAAAAAAAGTTTGACTTTTTTTCCCGAAAAAAACGCCATACTATACTATGACGTTTTTTATGACTTTTTGAGGCCGAAAAAAAGTTTGACTTTTTTGCCCGAAAAAAACGCCATACTATACTATGACGTTTTTTATGACTTTTTGAGGCCGAAAAAAATTTTGACTTTTTTTGCCCGAAAAAAACGCCATACTATACTATGACGTTTTTTATGATTTTTTGAGGCCGAAAAAAAGTTTGATTTTTTTTGCCCGAAAAAACGGCATACTATACTATGACGTTTTTTATGACATTTTGAGGCCAAAAAATTTTTTGAGTTTTTTGGGCCGATTTTGATGCCATACTATACTATGACATTTTTTATGACATTTGGAGGTCAAAAAAAATTTTGAGTTCTTTTGGCTGAAAAAAAAACGCCATACTATACTATGACGTTTTTTATGACATTTTGAGGCCAAGAAAAATTTTAACTTTTTTTGGCCGATTTTGACGCCATACTATACTATGATGTTTTCTATGACTTTTCGAGGCCAAAAAAATTTTTGACTTTTTTTGCCCGAAAAAAACACCATACTATACTATGACGTTTTTTATGACTTTTTGAGGCCGAAAAAAAGTTTGACTTTTTTGCCCGAAAAAAACGCCATACTATACTATGACGTTTTTTCTGACTTTTTGAGCAAAAAAATTTTTTTGACTTTTTTTGCCCGAAAAAAACGCCATACTATACTATGACGTTTTTTATGAGTTTTTGAGGCCGAAAAAAAGTTTGACTTTTTTGCCCGAAAAAAACGCCATACTATACTATGACGTTTTTTATGACTTTTTGAGGCCGAAAAAAAGTTTGACTTTTTTGCCCGAAAAAAACGCCATACTATACTATGACGTTTTTTATGACTTTTTGAGCTAAAAAAATTTTTTGACTTTTTTTGCCCGAAAAAAACGCCATACTATACTATGACGTTTTTTATGATTTTTTGAGGCCGAAAAAAAGTTTGACTTTTTTGCCCGAAAAAAACGCCATACTTTACTATGACGTTTTTTATGACTTTTTGAGCTAAAAATTTTTTTTGACTTTTTTTGCCTGAAAAAAACGCCATACTATACTATGACGTTTTTTATGACATTTTGAGGCCAAAAAAAATTTTGAGTTTTTTGGGCCGATTTTGACGCCATACTATACTATGACGTTTTTTATGACATTTTGAGGCCAAAAAAAAGTTTGACTTTTTTTGCCCAAAAAAAACGCCATACTATACTATGACGTTTTTTATGATATTTTGAGGCCAAAAAAAATTTTGACTTTTTTTGCCCAAAAAAAACGCCATACTATACTATGACGTTTTTTATGACATTTTGAGGCCAAAAAAAATTTGGACTTTTTTTGGCCGAAAAAAACACCATATTATACTATGATGTTTTTATGACATTTTGAGGCCAAAATTTTTTTTGACTTTTTCTGGCCGATTTTGACGCCATACTATACTATGACGTTTTTTATGACATTTTGAGGCCAAAAATTTTTTTGACTTTTGTGGGCCAATTTTGACGCCATACTATACTATGACGTTTTTTATGACATTTTGAGGCCAAAAAAAATTTTGACTTTTTTTGCCCGAAAAAAACGCCATAGTATACTATGACGTTTTTTATGACATTTTGAGGCCAAAAGAAAGTTTGAGTTTTTTTGGCCGATTTTGACGCCATACTAAACTATGACATTTTGATGCCAAAAAAAATTTTGACTTTTTTTTGGCCGATTTTGATGCCATACTATACTATGACGTTTTTTATGACTTTTTGAGGCCAAAAAAATTTTTGACTTTTTTTGGCCGATTTTGACGCCATACCGCGGTAAAAAACGTCATAGTATAGTATGGCGTTTTTTTTCGGCCAAAAAAAGTCAAATTTCTTTTGGGCCTCAGAAAGTCATAAAAAACGTTAAGGCGTCAAAATCGTCCAAAAAAAGTCAAAATTGTTCTTGGCCCCAAAATGTCATAAAAAGCGTCATAGTATAGTAAGGCTATACTATACTATGAAGTTTTTTATGACATTTTGAGGCCTTACTAAAGTATGACTTTTTTTGGCATATTTTGACGCCATACTATAATATACTATACTATACTGACATTTTTATGACATTTTGAGGCCTTACTAAAGTATTACTTTTTTTGGCATATTTTGGCGCCTTACTATACTATGACGTTTTTTATGACATTTTGAGTCCTTTCTAAAGTATGACTTTTTTTGGCATATTTTGACTTCAAAATATGCCAAAAAAAGTCATACTTTGGTAGCAATGGAGAAATAGCCAAACCTACTAGATCACTGTACCCTTTGTTTATGCTTTGAAGGCCCACTCAAAGTGGATCATTTACTGACAATTAGTGGTCATTTTACACAGAGTAGGTTAGTCCCCACCGTAATAAAAAGTGACCTATTGATGCTGAATAAACAAAACTCATGGAAATGTGTTTAAAAAAAAAAAAATATAGTACAGAACTTACATTACACCGAACAAAGCAATTACATCTGTCCACTAGATGGCAGCAAATACATATTTTCAGATCCCTGTCTGCAGAGGGCTCCACTGCAACAACTGGGGACTGCACATTGGTTCTCCTCAGGGATGATAAAGGCAGTACTGAGGAAGCTGAGAGGAGATGCGGTTATTAGTAAACTGAGATTTATTGCACACAACAGGGCACCCCAGATCCCTATAAACAACAAATTAGGAGACCAGCTCAGTGGTGGCTTCTGCACTGTTTATTCTGCACATTTTCAGTTCAAACATTTATCACACTCTAAAATTATTATTGCCCAAAAGGATTAAATATTAATTCTGGTGAATACTTATTTTCCTACAATTAAAAAAAACACAAGAAAGGTTATAGTTAATAGCTCTGCATTGCAATCTAGTGTAAGGAGTTTATGTTTTTGAGTCTACAGACTTGTATGTTCCTACTGGACACCCATTCAATCAGACTGATCACATACAGTACAGCGACAGTAGTGCTAAGGTTAGAAGTATCCCAAAAAAAAAAAAAAGTAAAAAAGAGCACACCAGATCTACATTTTACAGGGACCACAAACAGGCTTTGTCAGCGGTCTTCTAATTCATTACTTCCATGCCACTTCTTCAACATGTCTGTTTCAAAAGTGGCAATGTCAGCAAAGTCCTGCAAATCCAAATGACAAAATAATACTTTCTTGTAATCCTTATGAGTCACTTCCTTTAAGCGGTTGAAAATTGCGACATCAAGGAAGAGCTCAGATTGCATTAACTCTTTGATGCAGTGTGTGATTTATCAAGGAAATATATGAAGTGATTGAAAAAACAGCTGATACAGTTTTCTTTATAAAATTAATCTCACATGCAATCTTTCCAATTATAATATTTGATATGTACTTTGAATGTGGATGTGCTATGTTTATAGCAGTATTCTGTATAATTATGTAGTGTTGGTATGGTGTAGATGAATTTATCTTGACTGGCTGGTACCATGACTGTTATAATAGGTGCACATCTCTAAAATATCTAGGATCAGAGGAAAAAAACAGATGAAAGGCAGAACTCTGCATTGAGAATTACATATGGTAACATGTCACATCTGGTGACATTTTGGTAAATAGGATTGTGTAATATAAACAGCTCTCTTGTTAACTGTAAATCTGCCAAAGTGTGCCAATTCTGCATTCTTTGATTTTGCATCTTCACATTAAAATCTCAAAACAGAAAACTGTTTAAAACACCATGACAGCACAAACGCATTGGATTTCAGAAAACTGAGGGATCAAATGCATGGAAATGCGTCTATATCCAAAAACCTGCTTTGCTGATCTTCTCACAAGTGAAAAGAATCATCCTCCAGTTGTTGTCTTTCTCATTACAAACGATTCCCCAGCCTCCTCAAACTTCAAAAACAGACTAAGAAAACATTGGCCTCTCTCCATTCTCTCAGTCCCTCTGAATCAGTCTCCTTTCCCGCTCATGTTTAAATTCTCAGAGGATTATGACTTAACTGTTATTTTTTCTAAACGCAAGCAATCGCGTCTTGTTTGACGAGCGGGTGGCATATTTATCGCAGATTACTGAGAGACGCATGAGGCATGAGGCATGCCACCCAAATTCAACGGAGAAGCGATCGTCACACTCCCTCACCTCCAATACTCACCCAGTTATTGTCTGGCCTCCACATAAATGCATAAAACAAGCACACACATATACACGCACGCATGTGCATGCTCATGCATATAAGTAGCGCCTAATTGAAATATTATGAGTGACCAGGGAGGTTTTGGTTCTGCACTGGTATTCAGCTCTCTGTTCCCACTTTTCCTGAGAAATCTCTTTTTCACACAGACAGGCCAAGTCTGTTCCCTTTCTTCTGCTTGGAAGTCATCATTAACATCAGAGACAGGAAAGACACATACAAACACACACGCCCACCATATGATGATGAAAGACAGGGTAAATATTATCCTTGAGTGCAGGTGTGAGGAGTAGCAGTGAAGTGATAACAGAGGAGGTCATTAACAACTCAGCAGGGTTTGAGGCCGACCCTGAGGCCCGTAGTGTATCAGGCCTTCCATTGAGAAGACACGCTTTTCAGTCAGAGCAGAGGGAGGAGAGGTAAGCCCTGGCAGGCTGATGATATACAGGCAGAGGATATTGGTCTGTCTGGTATAAAACATATTCATTAGGGTGTTTTGTGCTCATTTCTCGGTGTGAAAATGACACTAGTCAGTTGGAGATTGCAGCATCTTTGACATGTAAAATTATTGGGGAATTCAGCCAATGAAAACATTGCACGGTGTTGTTTAGTTGTCGATCATCGAGCCAACGGTACAGTAAATTTGAGGGTGTGGGTGTGAGAGAGATAAATGTTCACATATGATCATGCCTTCAAACTGCCTTTCCTCTTTTTTTCAGTGACTTCAGTCCCAGAAGACTCCTCCTTCATTCATTTGTGCTCTTTCCCACTTTCAAACCTGTTTCAAAGCACCGGTCTTGAAGTGTATTTGCAAAGTCAGATTTGGCCTCTCACTGAGCCCGCTACCCGAGATGAACCTAATGTAGTGGCGAGACCTAGCTGCACAGTGAGAACTGGCCCAGAGTCACAGGCCGACAAAGCAATGACTGCAGCAGAGATTAAAAAACACCGTATTTAGCAGCCGCTGACCCCTGTCTGAGCTAGATGAGGGGTTTCTAAGTAACACAGCATGGTACACATCGCATGTCAGACTAAAGTCCAGAACTGTGTTACACCATCACCACCAAAGATAAAGGATGAAGGTTGGCTTGAAGCACGGCATTAGACCTACCAACTCTCTTAGTGTGCTATATATACAAGGCAACTGGCTAATTCAAAATTTGATCATCTGGTTAAATTCTTGAAAGAGATGGAGTGTCCTTTCAAAAAGCTACACAGATACATCAAGTTATAGAAGTTACCTTAAGGAGAAACACTTGTGGAGGTTGCTGACATAGGTAACATATCGAAGGTACAGCTACAGAGATGACAACAAGATTAAAACAAAATTGTTCAGGAACTCTGAAATTGTAGATGGAAGAGCAGGTGCCACTTGCCATGTGAAGCAGTCAGTTGCTGACAGAGAAGAATTTAGATGGAAAAAAAACTTGCAGCAGTTTGTACTGATGGTGCTGCTGTTAACGATGAGATGCCACCAAGGAGATGTTAAAAAAAAAAAAATCAGGAATTCAACTCAGAGTTGGTAGCAGTGAAATACACAGCTCATCATCTTGCTCTTGCTGCTAGTGATGCAGCCAGATCTGTGCATAAGGTGAAAAGGCTTCAGCAGGATTTGAGGTGAGTGTATTGTTCATTAATTCTGCTGTCAGATGTAACAAGCTGCATGAATTGCATTAAAAGCTTGATGAACCCCAACTGAAATTTACTTAGTGAGGCTACTGTCGATTCACAGTGCTGTGTCGGTGGTGTGTAGATCACTAAAAGCTCTGAGAGATCCTGGATCACACAGCTGACTCCAACACTTGGGATTCTGACAAAGTCAAAGCTTTACTGATAGCCATCAGAAAGTTGAACTTTCTGGCTCTCTGTCACATGATAAAGGATGTACTTATGCATGTGGTCCTTCTCCCGAAACATTTTCAAAGAGAAGATCTGCACGTCTCCACAGTTCAGCCAGTGGTTGAAGGTACTGAAGTGGCCCTGAGAGAAATAATAGTCCACCCTGGCCCTGCAGAAGAGGAATTCTTTAGCTCTCTCCACAGTAACAAGTCTGAAGGAGACCAGCTTTTTGACTCCAACACTCAAAAACCATCCTCTGATTACACGTCAAAGGATGGTAAGTAAGATCCTTGATAGATGAAACCGACAGAACATGTACCCTGCTGATACAGATATTCTGTCATGGTTCACTGTTTTGAAACCAAAAAAAAAAAAAAAACAGAGGGGCAAAATAGTCCTCTGAAAATGTCTCTCTCCACGGTGCAGAGAAACTTGAGAACCTACTGACACACTTCTCGTGTAATGTTAAATGCAGAGGAAGCTTGGTCAGATTTTGCAATGCTCAACCCAGTAACGGTTTCCAGTGAATTGTCTGCTTCATTTTTCTTTCAACAGTTTGCAGAGACTGTGCTGCATGAACATAACTCACTAAGATAGCTATGATCATGCCAAGTGTGCTGTGTGCTCGTGGATTCAGAACAGAAAACAGGATTAAAACTAAATTCAGAAAATTCACTGGGTGATACTAACTTCACCAGTCTGATGCTCCTTTCGGAGCTTGGCCCTTCCTAAAAGCAGTTTGTTATTAAGTGGAAGAGAGATGAAGAGGAGGAGACAGGGAAAGAATAGAGCAGGGAGAAGAGAGAAGAGGGAGCCATCAAAAGAAAGACAAAGGACACTGATGCAGCTCAAAGGGATCACCACAACGAGAGGAGAAGGAGAAAGGGACAGCATGTGTATACTGTGGGTCGAAGAGCCCCTGAAGCTGGATGATAGTGATGATATGCAATCTGAGCTAAGAATAGGACAAGGTGAGACTTATGGTTAAGCTTACAAGTAAGCCCCCCCCCACACACACACACACAACAAAAGTGCATAAATCCCCACTATGTGAAGCATTTCAGGAAGGAATTCCCCCCCATTTTGAAAAATGAATTTCAGGCCCCATAATGCATACAAATATTTCATGTTCTGACATTATTATAGTAGCTAGATATTAAGAGTTGTATCCCCCACAAGTTTTCTCAGCCTCCCTCTGAATTTGATTTAAGTTTCTGGGCAATGAAACACTGTTTTCAGCGAACACAACTGGTGAAATATATTGGCCCATGGGGGTGGTCTGGCATGAAGCTATGTGGTCTTTAAAACCAGTTTGAGCTCTTGGTGTGAGAACTTCAAACATCACAAATAAGCAGTGAATCCAAGTTATCACAAGAGATGTGTTTCAGATGAAAACTGGAAACAAGAAGATTATGTTTAAGTAATGTTTTTAGGCTTTTTTTGGGATCATGTTGCCAGCCACATGTGTTACACATTTTGGCCTGGTGCATTCTTACATGATGCGTCAGGAATAGTTTTGGGAAATATGCTTATTTGCTTTTTTTTGCAAAGAGTTAGATGAGGAGATTGATAACCCTCTGAATTCAGTGTACTAAATATGAAGTTGGAACCAGCAAACATTTAGCTAAGGTTACCCAAAAGTAACATATTCTACCTACCAACACTTTTAAACACTTTACAGAGGTGCTGGTAGGTGTGTTTTTGATCTTTGGACAGAGCTTGGCTAAGTGATAACATCCTCTTGCCCCGGGTATTTTTGCTTAACTAAGCTAACTGCCTGCAGCGTTGCCAACACTTTTTTTAACATAAAGTAACCAAAACCTGCTCTGAAAGTCACCAGATGTATGATGCCTATTTGCATATCTCACATCATGAATGAACACTTGAATGAACTTAACAGTCAAGTTAAATTGAACTTTAATAGAACTGTGACCAAAAAGAAAAAAAGTTGCCAGATCTAAAATGTTATTTACAATGTGAAATAAAGTATCAGACACTTTCTGTTCCTACCAAATATATACTATTGTTTAGTTGTGGAGAAGCCAAACGCAGTAACAGTAGCTAAACTTTACTCCCCTCTATCCCACCTCTCGTATAACACAGAACTAACACCCCACTGTTTGCCGTCTACACCATTTCCTACAGGTCAGCCAAGAACAAGTGCAGGTTACAGGCTGGGGGGGAGGGGGGACTTTGGACCAGTACCCACCTCTTGAAAAATGAGAGGAAAAATGTTGTGTCAGAAAAGACTGTAATTTCACTGCAAAATAAATCAAAAATAAATCCACAATGGCGAGGTGGCCAAAACTGTCTCTAAAAGCCCTGCAGCCAAAACGATCCCAGACAACCGAACAATGGTAATGCACAGCACAGCTCTGTGCCCCCTGGACGATCAGGACTTAGAGGGATAAATCAGGATTCGGCTGTGTCTGCTCATTTTCACGTGTGTATGTGGGACAGAAAGTGGGCATGCTGCATGTTCTCCCACAAAGCTGTCTATCTTTAAAGTTAAGATGATACTTTATATGTGCGAATTGTATTTTCAGAGGTAGTCTTTAAACCTGTTTAAATTAGGTAATTACTTAATTACTGCATATATGATGATAAATGCGTTATTGTGGTGAAGTGCTGCCAGAATCTGAAAGGAGACAGGACAGTTTGATGCTGTAATCAGTATCATTACCTGCATTAGGACTTTGAGGAGGTCTTCGTACAGTAAACCAACACGTTTTTACATCATATTACATTTGTCCTCCCATTTCTCATACACACACACGAACACAGACATACAGACACATACACTTGAAATGCAATAAATGCTCAGGTTACTTTCACACACTCAAATAATTTACAATTATTTGAGATTATATAAAATTATTTTATGTTTCTCTGATCTATGACAAACATAGATAAGAGAAGAAAACGAGAAAAAATGAATGCAAAATTATTTCCTTTAGTTTTAAAAATTTTGCTACTGAAATTTAACATCTTACTTTTTTTATTTCTTAAAGTTACACTAATTGGTATCTTACATAAACAATGGCTCAAATGATAATGTGTAATTTGAACGGTGTTGCTTGTAAAGCTAAACCCACAAAAAAATACCAATCTGCTGTTTGGAATGTTTTAGCATCTTTTAGCTCACTGTTTTGGTTTCACAGCCACAACGTTCCTGTTTTGCTCCAGTCTCACCACTCTCACCACCTCATTTCCAGCTGTTTCCAGTTAAAAAAAAAGCTCAGATAAACCCACTTTTTAATACCTGCCCAGCACCAAACAGCAGAAAGATAAAATTAGCAACCAGCTGGTGAATGCAGCGAAGTATTGAGCTGGCAAGGAGCCAGATATATTTCTCAAGGATTTGTGAAGACCGAAAAAGAGCCAAAAGACAAGTGAATCTTGGATTTGCATTTGTCAGGTGGCCAGAGGCACAACTCTAAATGAATGTTAATGTTGCTTTATATCTGCTGGATATGTAAATAAGCAACTGTTTGCTAACTTGTTGGCATCCAAGTGGCCAAAGAAAAAAATAAAACTTTTTTACAAAGAGGTTGGACAGAAAGTATGTGCTATTAGAATATCAACTACTATTAATACCCTTGCCATGTGTCACAGAGTACAGGTTTACCTGTTGTTTCTATTCCCAACATCACAAAGGCTTAAGCAGCTCTCCAATCCGCTCTGGATACTGATGAAAAATCTAAAACAAATGAGAGAATATCCAAAGAAGGCTGTACATGAGGCCTTCGTTGGACAGGATTGGCTGTGTCACAGCCAGAGAGATAATAAGCTAAAAAAGAAATTTTTTGCATTTTGTGTCAGAGAAAGGAGAAATAGAAATAAATAGAGGAGAAAAAAAACATCAAGGAGAGATTTCCTTTTAAATAGCTCTGTCTATGGTTGCTCCTGTCCAGACCTGTCCATAGGGGTCAGGAATGGTCTGAAGCTTTAGTTAGTTGTCACACACACACACACACACACACAAACACAAACACAAACACAAACACAAACACAAACACACACACACACACAAACCGGAAATAAATTTGATTTGAGATGTAAAGTGTTACGAAACTCAGCTCTCTATTTTTATCCATTTTTAATATCTATGTCATATAAACACACATTATAAACTTAACCTAAGAGTCAATTTCTGCATTAGACTTATGAAATCCAAAGTTATTGAATGGCAAAGACATATCATAATTACTGTATTACATCTGGGTGGCATGCTCAAATGGATTGTTAACACTGCCACATTTAAACTGTTAAAGAGAACTGTAATTAAATCTTATGCCTGCTGTGATATTCTAACATCAGCTCTGAATTGGATTAGGTAAAGAATGAAGCAGAGAATAATTCATTTTTACAAGCAGTAAGAACAAGCTCTTATCCACATTCTAGCACTTTATCTTCTCTCTTTCATACACATTCTTGAGGACAAATTAGTCCAATATGGCCCAGGTAATCGCTGAGTTGTACAACTGAACTATCTGGCATACATCCAACTGGCTGTGTGCAGTCTGCAGTGACAGATATAGGTCAACATATCATGAGGTAAATTAGAGGACACACAAAATAGTTGCCAAAAAATAGACACATCCACACTTCACATGGCATGTTTTTTTGGCCTTCCTCAGCCAATCAGTTCTTCCCCAGCAGCACCTCTGGCAAACACACAACCCAAATCAAAGCTTGTTCACCCACTAAACTATATTTTTGGTTAAACTTTAAAGCTGCACTAACAATTCACTCACACCGTTCTCATCAACCTTGTTTCTAGGATAAAGCCACTGTGCACCAAAATGCAGACATACAAAGGTAGCGGCTCGCTGGTGAACATAGTGGAACATTCTGCCGCTAAAGAGTCAGATGTGACATGTCCCTCAGGTGTTGGTAGAGACCAAAAAAAGAGCCAAAAGGATATTGAATATTGGACTTCGCCAGGTGACCACAAACACAACTCCCGACTAATGTTAAGTTTGCAAGTAGAAGTGAAAATAGGCTGTTGTTTGCCAAACGTTTTATACTGTAAGTCAGTTTTTTGTTTACAGCTTGTTGTACTACCCTCAAGTGGCCAAAGAATGAATTATGTTAAAAGTTAAGCTGGATCCTAGCATGCAGTTATCAAGCATGCCTGCAGTTATTATCCACAGAAGTACAAAAACAGGCATCCTATTTGTCCAGTTTTGTGAATGTGTGTCGGACTTGGCTACATCTGGCTCATATAACTTCTTTTTATGTGTGGGGTCCATTTTTGTTATTTGTCCGAAACCAATAGGAAAAAAGGAATTAAAGCCCACCTTACATGATTGTATACATGCAAGTAAAGCCTGCCAATTGCCTACGGTCTTCATTAGGTCAGAATAAGGACAGAAGATTTTGATTTAGTCAGTTGGACCCGATACAACTACTCTGGGGTTTCTGGTCCAACTTATAAATTAGAAATGATTACTTTGCATTATGTGATATAAAGCACTACTGACAAATAGAGCACAGTTGGAGACCATCAAGCTCAAATATAAAATATTGTGTATGAAACCGAAAAGCACCTATCCATACATACTTAGAGACACACACCACACCTGGTTAAACACAAATAAATTCACCTTCAGACTTTCAATGAGTTGCTCCAGATCCCATGCTGACATTGTCTGACAATTTTGAAAGTACAAGCATTTAAACTGGCTAATAACCAACATTCCCCACACAACACACACACGCACACACACACACACACACACACACACACACACACACACACACACACACACACACACACACACACACACACACACACACACACACACACAAGCACATTCTGACTCTTGAGTAACACCAGATGCTACATGGCCGGTTTAATATCAAGCAGTATTTAGGTTTGGAGGTTGACTTTTCCCGGGGTGGGTTGTAATGAAAGCTGGAAAATGCTGTTCACAAACTGATTGTTGGGTTAGTTCAGACATAACTACATCCTTTTTCTTACTGCACTCAGCCTCAGCACGTTGTTAAGAAAAAAACACAACAAGAACTGGTGCTTAACTTCGAGATAGTACAGCATAGTGGGGCAGGATGAGCATTTGCTTTGCTGCATCTCCTATTTTTTCCACATTTCTATGATACAGACCAGCTGTAACATTCCCATTATCTTCTCCTTCTCTCCTCATCCAGACGCCACTGTGAAGGATTCTCATCTCATCCCTCAGGCTGATTAAGCACGATAAGACTCTTTTTGTTTCAAGCTTTAACCATAACCTGTGGCTTTGTGTCCCCTTATGCCCCAGCCACCTTTTTCCTTCTTTGCACCCTGTGAACTCTTCAGCTTTCCGTCCCTACTTGTCTTCATTTGTGTTATCGCAGACCACTCCCCTTCTCTGTCTCCTGTAAAGCTTCATCCATCTCCTTATCTTCCACTCTTTCATTCCTTGTCATTCCTCCCTCTTCTCCCAGTAACATGCAACATTCAGAGCTCTTGCATTGTGCACTTGTCACTGACATTTTGGACAGAGTTGCCATGGTTTTTCTTCTCATACTGCATGGTTGATTGAAACCCTCTGTGGCCAGTGATCCATATTGCTGACAACATTTTGCTTTAACACTTACATCTGAATTGATACTTCCTCCATATAAAAACCTGGGTGGCCAGGCATGCAGTGCACTGAATGGTAAAGTAGTGACTGTTTCTACACTGTGGTATATAACATGTTTCTGTAATAATGTTGATTTGCTGTGTTGCATGAGAGAAGTGACATTAAGTAAAAGTTGTATAACGAAATCTGTATTCCTCTAAACGAATTTCATTTGACCCTGATTTTAGGAGGATTACTCATGGAACAAAAATACTTTTATGTGAAGGAGGTCTGCAGTTACAGAGGCTCATGTAAATCTATCAACTATGATAAGCTACAAGAGGGTTAATAACATGTTTGATAGAGGGGCCAGGCACAATTTCATGGCACAAGTCATTATAATGAGCTTCCATTATAGGACAGCGCACGATTACTTGCTTTAATAGAACATTTTCCCTTTTTCCTTTACCTCCCGCCAAATGCAAACTGACGCAGAAACAACCTGGGAGCGAGAATTGAATTCTGAGGCAGTGCTGAAATTGGTATTTTAGTTCATGCAAGTCTAAATAGGTCACCGTTGTGTTTTAATATTGTTTAGATCCCACCTGATGTCAAGGCCACTTTTCCAGAGCTACTATTGTAGAGGGGCACCATGCGATGAGTAAATGAGGAAAAAAATACAAACACTAACAGAGCCACGCACAGCCCATTTCCTCATTCAGAGCAGTCGTGAACAGTTATCAGTATTGGAGGGATCTCAAGCCCTCCCTCATCACCATCAATCTGTCTAAATGACTCTGTCTCTGCCCCGTCTCTCCACCGCTGCTGTTGCTCGACCATTTTATCCACACATTTTATCTCCCTCCAGGTCATATCAACATCTCTCTCCCTAGCTTTCACCCTCTCTTTAATTCCTTTGTTTACAACTACTCATCTGAATCCCCCCCCCCCATTTTCTTCACCGTTCTGCTATTCCTTTCCACTCTTCTCTCAATTCTTTGCTCTATCTCTGTGCCTCTCCCAGTCATTCAGGTGCATCTCTCCCCATCTCCCCTCACCCTTCTCCCCCATGATGACTGCTTCATGACTAAGTGAGCCCCAGTGTGATGGATAGCCTAATGGGGACGGATGAAGCATTAAAACCATAATTCACATGGACACGATGTACCAAAGATTTCAAGTGCGATCCACTTGAAATGGCCCTGTATGTGTGTTTGTGTGAGATTGTGAGATTATTTCTGTTTATGCACACGTCTATGAATGGGATTCAGTCTGTACAAAGAGTTTATTTGTGTGAACATGGACACACAACTAATGCTTTGATTAAACTTGAAAATGTTAGGAGGATCATCATTTTTTCTTAGTTTCACTGTGACTGAAACACTGTCAGATTTAGCAGAACAAATGCTACATGTCAACAAGGCAGGAATTTGCTATCCTCTACTTTCACCAGGTTTCATTACAGTTAGAAACATAAATGATAAAGTGTGATATATGTTTTGTTTTCAATCTGTCTCGCAGTCTATATATTTTGTAATTTTTAGTCTCTGAGAGCACATTTTTTTTAATAGAAGGCTTAAGAGCCTTGTCAAGCTAAAGCTAGGTGGGGGGATATAGCCATTGTTTGGCTTCAACTAAATTATATTTCCTACTTTTTCTCAAGTCCTCTGAAAGCTACACACTAATGAGCTCCAATCACTGACCACATTACCACCTCCAGAACCGGACGCTAGGGGCCTATATTACGTGTACACATGCCCACACACACATGTACATGTATACACACACACAAACAGACACACACACACACACACACACACACACACACACACACACACACACACACACACACACACACACACAAGGATACCCCCTGGGGTGAAAAAGTATAAAGTGGAAAACTGCACCCAGGTGCTGGTGTCAGGAAAAGGAAACTGACAACTGAGTGTGTGAGGGGTCAGAGGTCATGTTGCATGTGTTCCACGTGAAACCAAATGTAAGTACAGACGTGAAAAGCCATGTGCAGGCTTTGAGAGACTGTTGACATGTTTCTCTGCTTCTCTCTTTAACACACACGGACACTAACAGCCCTATCATTTTGAAAAGCTGTTGCTGTACAGTAACACAGAGTACATCTTGAAGCTGCAGCCATCACACACACAAAAAAAAACTAATTTTCAATAACATTCAGCAAACAGATTCAGGCATGCATACCCGTAGGTTTATATTTCTCATAAGCTTGGAAGGCAGCAGTAACAGTTGAGCTATTGGGTACCTGGGTGGACTTCCTGATTCTCAACACACAACAAAGGCAATGTGAGAACAGCTGGGGAAAAAGCAGCTGCTTCCAATATGTGCTTCAACCATAAAATGCTTTGTATTACCTAATCTCACTGCAAAACAAGAGAGGTGCCTCATAATCATGCACACACATTCACTCACTCACCCGGTGCAGTTTGAAATCACATATGAAGCAGATTACAGGCCTTTATAGCTGAATCACATGTGGAGCCACTGCAAACATTTCTGACCAGAGGGGAGGAAAGAGAATGGAAACAGACATGTTAGAGGACCAAAGGTGACATGAACTGTGATTGCATGAAGCAGATGATCTTGCTGTTGGCTTCCAGTTTAGCCTCTGTTCTGACAAGATCTTTGAATATATGCGCATTAGCTCATTCATTGTCATCATCACACTCTCACCATGCAACACAATCAATTCTGTCAAAATTCTGCATAAGTCACCCTTGGGCAGGAAGCAACAGTGGTAACAGCACAGTACAGTGTTCATCTGTCGATTTCTCTAATTAACTGTGGCCAGGCTTCAAACAGGTTGCTGTGGTGTTTTACAAGAGACAGATTGCTATGAATAATGGTATCTGGGCTGTGTAACAGGCAGCTCTCACATAGCAGACTGTATGTGTCACAGATGGATAGGAACAGCAATTTAGATGGTTAAATTTATAAAGGGAGAGACTGTAGGAGAGAATGGAGTGGGGATGTTTTTTATTCAAAAGAAGTAGATCAAATGGGGAACGGATGAGGAAGGTCGATGAGAGACAGACTTGGATCTGGACCTGCTTTGCTTAATGTTCCCTTTTTTATGAGGAGTGTTAAATTGTCTACGTAGAGTGGTTGGCAGGTCTGCACACACACACTGAGCACCAAATTCTCACAACCCTTTACCTGTCTACTTTTAACACTGGACTGAACGCTGGCAGTGGAATTGGGAATTGGGAAATAACAGCGATACTGTTATTTCCCAAGTGCTCATTTGTCAACACGTTTTTCTTTTTTTTTTTTCTGTACGACTCAGCCTCAGTCAATTATACATTTCTTTTTTTCTTTTTTAATTGCAGTAAGGTTGAGTTTTATGGTCAATAATGGATTTTTCTTGCCAGTGTAGGAATTTCCTCTTTGGAATACTTTGGTTGCTTTGCTGGGCGGGTCAGGAGAGGTAAAACCAACCCAGTATCGGGAAAGAAGGACACCAGTCGTTCTATTTGTTTAGTCTCCATGGAAATGAATGCATATCATTGTGTAGACAATCAAAAGGGTCCATGGGTGAATCACTCTCCATGGCATTTGAGTTACAATTCAGTCTCCGGCTCTGAATGCGGAGCTTTGTTTGTTCTGGACCTGTCAGTTTGTGATTATATCATTTTTAAGCGCCTGCAGCCCATGTGATCTGACCCACAAGTGAGTGAACACATCAGGAGTTTGATTTAGTTGCCCTGCAGGCCTTTAATGATCGTCAACTACAAGCAGGACTTGGTCTCACTCTTTGGTTTGTCAGATGCGGTTCATTGGAGTTCATCTTATTTCCAGTTTAAATTAGCGGAGCTAACCTTGTTTTCTCTTCAGAACAGCTCCCATGGGCCCTCTGTTGCTTAGATGTCTTGTTCTCCCAGAAAGAGCATAAGGGGAGGCAGTAAAGCTATGCTAACATCATTATTGTTATCGTAATTATTATTAACCCAATGCAGACTGTCACAGGCCAGTCATAGCTGGGCTCTTCTCACATTTCTCTAATTTCCCAGTATGAACAAACAGACCTTAAACAGATGGTCATTTGTAAATGACAGCCTGTGTAGATGAGAGTGGATGAGGGTGTTAAGTGTTTCAGACTGGCTTTTAAAGGAGGAACTTTTAAGGGGAATCTGGGGCAGCTCTGGTCTCTCTCTTTCCACCCTGCCCAGGAGGAAGGTTTAGATTGCTGTGTAGAGTGATGGGTCCCACAGCGAAAGGCTGTATCACAGAGCGGATACTCCCCACCACTCCACTAGAATAACAAAATCACTACGGATGGCTTCAACATCGTGAAAACTGTCAGCGAGTTTGGCTTCTAAAAATAAAATAAAAATAATTGACCTAACGCTTTTTACTTTTTTTATTTTTATTATTATTATTATTATTTTTGGTTTCTGGCTCTTTAATAACACTCATCTCACGGGACAGGGTTGGGTGACAAGCAGCGCAGGCAAGGAAGAAACCCAGTCACTATACCCAGATCACAGGAAGGGGAGGCTGAATGTCACCTTCAAATCTAGCAGGCGGATTGATTCAGGGCCTTCTGGGAGCAGAGGGAAATACCTTGGCCTGACAGGAGACACTAAACCAAACAACCAGAGTTTCCCCTGGGAGAGCGTTTAACTGCAACATGCTATGAGTTATGGGCCCCCAGGCAATTTCCTTTAACATCATACTTTGTTTTATATGGCAGAAAACGTGTTTATGTTTGAAATGTACATTTCAATAAACAAAGCACTTAACCTTACATATGAAATGTTTCCTTTGAATTTCTGGGACAAATCTAAAAATAGTGCAGATGGCTGTTATGAAAATATATCAGCACAGGTTTTTATTGAAACATATAATTCATCATGTGAAGGATATTTCAGTGTCTCCAGTAACTTTTATGTTCTGTTTTAATGATCATGTGGCTAAGCATGTAACAGTCATGTTTTTATGATACAGGGTCACCTCTATTTTTATATTCCACGATCCATTTTTCAAGACTTAGTTTTTAAGAGTCAGAACATATAGTGACAAAAACATGTACTGTGTGTTTATGCAGCATGTGAGAAAGAGAAAGCCTGTTATATGATTGCTCCATGTGTATCCCACAGTGTACCTGCGTGCATAGATATAAATTTTGTGTGATACTACACAGAACATTTGAGAATAGGATGTGGGCCTGTTTTATGAGCCGATATTTGTTTTATGAAAGAATACTGGACAGCAGTCAAACTCCTCTCAGCACACAGCCGTGGCCACTTTTCACTTTCGCTCATATCCAGTTTTGTAACTGAAAGCAGACGCTGTTTAATATTTTATTAATATTTACTCTCATGTTGTGATTGAACACTGGTAACAGTCCGATGATACATGCTCTATTTCTGGACACACAACCAACTTGAGGCATTTCGACTATTCAAGCTCCATAAATAATCATATCGATACATCGCTCTCCAACGTGACATACTCAGACTGCCACTCGGTTTGTTTCTGCTTGTTCCCATCCTCTGCCAAAAAAAAGATCTAATCCCATCTTCCCATCTTCCTCTGCACTCATGAAAAACTGAGTGCAATAAAATGTGTATGTGCACTTTTTATTCTCCAGAAAGAGGCCACAAGGGGAACAACGTTCAGAGCTCTCCCTCTGGATATTACAATGTCAGTAAGTTTGCATGAGATCATTACTCTGTTGCGTCCTGTTACCCAATACACTTGCTGTATCCATTCTTCATTTCAGCTCATACACGTCTCACATGTAAATATGTATCATGCATAAAAACAGCAGCTAGCTTGTGTTTGCGCATGAATCATCATTTTTTCAATTATCTTGTGTTGCCCATACACAACTTTCCAGATTTTCGCAATTCTGTGACATCTGATTATTATCCATGGCGAGAACAGACACTCCGGGGAATTCTTCCCGCTGTGAACAGTAGTTGGAAGTCATTTAATATAATCAGCACACTAGTCGGCTTGATGTCTGTAGACAGACGTTCTCTATAGACAGTGGTCTGTGCAGAATAAAACAAAACCGCACCATAGTTCAACGATGAAGTAAAACATTCCTTGTTTTTCTTCTTTTACACAGGAGAACATCACACGCTGACAGCTCTGCCTGTGAAATCAGCACCATCATCTATACAGTGAAGTTAATTTCCTAATGAAAATCAATCAGTCATGCTGTGTTTGCAAAGGTGGGTGCTGTGTGTACAGTGCACACATGAGCGGGATGGATATGAGTTGATGCATATGGCTATAGATCCGAGTCATTGGTATGCTGAGCGATGGGGCCACACACTGGGTTTTAAAGCTGCTGGGTCATTAAGCATCCACACAACAGTGGCAGTGTGGAATGCTCATCATGCTTGGGAGATAAGGGCTAAGACTACATGGTGCATGAAAAGTATACGCAAGCTTAAGACTTTCATACTGTAAGCTCATCTCCTAATGTGATATTAGCACGGGAACAAACAAGAAAGATAGAGAGGGACAAAACTGAGGAAGACAGAAAGAAAATGTTAAATTTGAAAGTCTAATATGGTTTGTTCCTCTTTGGGAGTATTGATTGCAGGAAGCAAACAAACAGCAGTTATGTCGGATGTGTGACAGGACAACTTCCTCTCTTGTTATCCTTGGAGAGTGTTATATTTGCTTGTTTGAGTCAGCGGCGCTTGATCACTGTGACAGGAGAGAATTGAAAAGAAGCAGGACGTATTGAAGGCGAGTTTGGTGCCCTACTATGACTATGTCCATCCAGACTGTAATCAAGTGGACGATCTGTGCTTGTAGTGTGGACTTAATCTTACACTGCACAGCAAAAGACGAGGTTGGGAGGGCCTTTATTATGCATCAGAAGATAATGGCAACATGAACGAAACCACAGTTGAGTAGATGGAGGAAATGGAAAGTAATGGAGACACAGGTTTGGCTGTCAATGAAACCACAGAAACAGAACCAAGCTGAATTAGGCAAATTTCTACTTTTGATTTGGAACCTAAGAAAGAGCAATAAAATCCTACTCAATGCCTGAAACTTAAGACACTTAGACGACTAACAAATCCCAAACACAGCTTTCTCCTCGTTTTCTAAATAGAAAAATATACACAATATTATCATACCATACTGTATATCCCTCCATGCTTCAACTACAGTTGCACTTAAATTAAATACCTTAATTAAATACAGAATGAGAGACCTCCACTTGGCCTTTGAGACTGGTCAACAAGAGAAAACAGTATCAGTTCAACCAACAACAGAAGGTAGAGACAAATCAACAATTCTGCTACACTGCTGCCTGGGAAGAGCGAAAATAAATCTCAAATACTACAAATTCAACAGACTCTCAGACCCAAAACAAAATATTTACTTGGGGAAAATATGATATTCCCATAAAAAGCAGTAAAATATATCAGAGTCTGAGGGAAAAAAAACAGCAGCAACACCTTCTTTTAAATCTGCCTCCTCTTTGTTGCTCTTTATTTTAAAGTAGCAATGTGTAAGAATCAGCCAACTATTGAATACATATTCCAAACAAACAGAGGGTGGCACATTACCAGAAAGTTGGAGTGTCCATACCTGTCGTATGAAACAAAGAAAAGCTCCGTCTGGTGCCTCCTGCCTTCTCCCTTTCTCCTGTGCCTTAGTCAGTCTGGCCATCGGACATAACAGGACACATCCCGGTGGGCTGGTGGACATAACGTCAACAGTGTTAGTTATTTACATTCTGACATTCTTAGTTATTTATATTTTGTCTCCTCTCGGGCTTCCACCATTTCCATTACATTCAATTATTAAACTACTTAACTAAACACAACCTCATTTTATCATGTACATAAACCATTTTAGGTTTTTATTTAAAGGATTTGCTTGCAATGTTTTACTTTCTGGCATTATGTCACATCATGTTGTGCATTAGTAGAGTTACATAGTACATTGTACAGATATGTGCTGCAGTAATGGCCAAATTATTTATTTAAGCATGCAGGTTCATTCTTGACCTTAACTGTGTTAAAATATTTTAAACTCAAGGCTGACTTACTTTTTCCAGTGTTTTCACATATCTCACAGTCTTCTTTCAAAAAATAAAGGTGAAAGCTCTGTGGAATGTGGTTGAAACAGCCAGAAAGTGTTACCTTGAGCTTAGAATATTTTATCACAAACTATTTGTGGTCTTTTCTACTTACTTTTTTATTATACTTAAATTTTAAGCCTGTACAACATGCTTTGACAATACTGTACTTAATTGTGGTCATGCCAATAAACCACCAGAGTGGGAGGGGGAGAGAGAGAAAGAGAGAATGGGAGGGAGCAAAAAGTTATCAGAGAAAGTTCCTAGTTTTTGCTCTTGTGCTGAGCAGTGTGTATTTTTGTAGCTTCCTCTTCTAACCCCTGCAAACAGGAGTAGCGTAAGAAGGAGGGAGAAAGTGAAAGAGGGAAGGGTGGTTGAGTGATTATGTGCTAAGGAGGTGTGTGTATGTGTGTGTGTTTGTGGAGACTCTCTCTCTCTCTCTCTCTCTCTCTCTCTCTCTGTCTGTACTTTAAGAGCGTTTCCACTTCAGCCAACATCCTGAAGCGGGCCGCGCTCCACTCCAGCCTTCCTCTCCTCTCTCCTCCAGACCAATGCATGGACTCCAGCAGTGGCAGTGAGGAAAGCAACTTCTCAGAAGAGAGATAAATAGTGGGAGAAAAGTCTGCTATTGGTTTCCTGGACTGAGCTGCACGTGCTGGCTGACTGTTGGAGTCACAATAGGAGGCAATCCTCTTTTCCTGTGTGTGTGTATGTGTATTTTTTTTTTTTTGTGTGTGTCTGCCTGAAGAGACGGAGCACGAACTGGGCTGAAGAAGACTTTTGGATGCAACAGCACAGAGGAGGACCAGCCAACAGAGGAGAAGGGAAAGTGATAAAACAGAGACAGGCGTGGCAGGAGTTGGACTGAGAAGACAGGAGGAAGACAGAGTCAGATTCTTGAGGGACAATTTAACAAGACAGAAAAAGATAGCAATACGGGAAACTCACCTGACCTACTTGTCTGCTCTGCCAGTTGGAGCAACCTCTTTCTTCCCCTCTCCTCCCTCCCTCCCCTCTCCATCTCTTTCCTCTGACATGGGCTGCCTGCTGGCCCTGGCCCTCGCCTACCTGGCCTACCTGCTGGCTGCAGTGATGGGCTCGGAGCGCCAACAGCACCGCGTGCAGCACGGTCCCTGCAGCTACACCTTCATCCTCCCCGAGGTGGAGCACTGCCATCCCTTAAAGGACTTCCAGGTCACCAACACCCTCCAGAGGGACTCCCCGCCCGAGGCCGAGCCTGATTTGAGCCAGTCCAGGCGAGGTAAGGCCCAAAAGGAGAGGCCTTCCTGGCAGGAGAGGAAGCTGGAGAGTCTGGAGAGTGCTATGGAGAATAACACCCAGTGGCTGCAGAAGGTAAGAACTGTTAACTTAAAAAACGATTTCTTCATTGTGGCGAAAGATATTCTTACTGTCACTCTGTCTTCTTATCCTTTTCACATACCTCATTTAAGCCTGCAGACCTTCAAACAAAATGCAGTTGGAAAAGAAAGCACAGGATTGTCCATGGAGTACACTCTGTGATAACATTATCATTATTGATTTCCTGGATGCTTGCTGTATATCTGGCTCCATGACAACACCTGGTGAATGAGTGTGTATCTGTATTTAAGGCCACTAGGATGCCAGAACTCCCTGTTGCATGTGAGAGGAGAAAGACAAGATGAAATGAGTTTGCTCATATGAGGCGGTGCCAAACATGTCTCAAGCTGTTAGGACCTTCTAAATGAGCATATTCCCCCCAACAGGCAACAAGTACACAGCAACTTTACTCTTGACTCTTGACTTGATTTATAAGTCAAATTGGGCAAAAACTCTACACTACACAAAGTTTAAATGAAAATATAACACGCTTCCTCTGTGAAAAAATGTTGTTTATCTGTGGGAGACACATTTCAGCATGTCTCCTTGCTGGGCTGCTGGCCTTTGCAGTTCCATTTAGCTTGGATTATGACTGACTAAAATGAAATGATGCGATTAAAAGTGGCTTCACAATAGTGTTTTCATTGCTAAGGTCATCAGGGCACACAATCAGTGTGGGGCCATTGTCTAGGACAGACTGACTGACACGCCACCCCTCTCCACCCGTCTCTCTATTCTTGTCTGCATCTCCCTCAGAATATTTATTGTGGACACTAATCCTCGGGCCGATTATAAGCGTTGTGTTGAGTGTTTAGATTGGCCAACTGAGGCAAACATGCTAATTATATTTCAGGATTTGAAAATGGGGTATTATGAATGCCAAAGCTCTTCCTGCGCTCCTGTCATTTCCCAGTCTCACTCACCACAGAGTCGTCTGTGTTTTTCTGTTCTTCTCCTTTTTTCTTTTGACTCTCTGTTCCTCTCGATCCATCTCCTTCACTTCTGGACACATCTGGACTGTTCTGCAGCTCTGGAGTGATGAATGTGTCTCATCTCGCACCTTGACTCATCGACCATTAGATCTCAAACTCTCTGTCTGTCTTCCTCACGCTCTCCTGACACACAGTCGGAAACACACGTATGAAAACACACACACTCAATTCCCCTGTGTGCACTCTGTCTGATGCTCAGTCTATGAACTGGAGACCTAGCTTCCATGGGAAGCATCCCAGGAGGCCACACTGTATCTGTGTATGTGTGTGTGTTTAAGAGACAGAGACAGACAATGATAGGGAGTGAGAGTGCACACACTTTTTCTCATGCACACAGCGCATTATTCATGCACACAGCCTGCAAAGCATAGGCTGTATTGTTAAATACAAAAGCATTAATTATTGCACTCATCCTGGGCTTATGCTTTGTAGCATCTAGTCTCACTCTCTCTGAACCAAAATGTAATATCAACAGTCATGAAGGAGATGCAGTTTAAACAACCCCCCCTCCCCCATTTACAGAAAAAGCTCTGCTGACACATACCTTGCTCTGTTGCCAGACTTCGTCCACACAACGTCTGGAATTAACACAAAGACACAACCTTTCAACACGTTGCCCCCACCAGGCGACAGTTGTGCAGAAAGTATCGCACAGTAAGTGTAATTTGAACGTAAGCACAGCACGACCTTAGAGAGTCTCTTTCAGATATGCACGAGGGCATACTAACCTTTGACCCTAGATGGCAAAGCCTCTTCAGCACCTTGTGGAGCTCATTAAGCCTATCTGCATAAATTTGGAGAGAAACGGTTGATGTGCATGCGGAAGAGCCCGAGGCATGTGGGTGAAACGTTGTACGATCGCACTCAAAACTCCCCCGGGATGTTATGACCATTACTGCGAGCCTTCCACCCAAACTTCTTGAAAGAAAACACACATCCACACACACAAACTTAGGAGCGCACACACTAATCTACCATGTTCCGCAGAGGAATCTCTGAGTGGAGGAGTACAACAGGACTGTATTAATGTACTTCTTTGTTGTTTTCTTTTGTACTGACCCTCCAATGCAACACCCCCCCATCTAGTCCCTTTTGCCTTCAGCTGCCCTGAGGGATTGGCAAAAGAGATGTGAGCATGCTTTTGTTACTACTTTTAACAGCCTGTGCAGATTATGCTAGTGCAGGAATATTGCATAGAGATCAAGGTGACTAGGCAACCCTTGGTGAACCTGATTTCCTGGCCAAGTAATATTTCATCAAGCCAGTACAAAAGTACATGTCACCCACATCACTCACATTATCCAGTTGGACTCCATTTTCTTTCCTTTGCTTAAACACACACCTTAAACATGCACTTTCCATCTTGAACAGTTTCAAACTATTTTTGTTGTCTTTCATACTAATTATAACAAAACATAACTTCTTAGTGACCTCTAGTGGTATCCTGGCATGCAGATTCATTGTGGTTTTATTTGGCCGAGGTTTTGCTATATCTGCGTCAAACATGGCGGGGTGAATGTACTATGCTCTGAGCTAAATGTTAATGTACGCATGCTAACATGCTTATGTTTTGCAAGTACTGTGTAATTTTTTATCATATTAGCCATCTTAGGTTTGCACATTACCATGCTAACATTAGCAAATTGGCAGTAAACACAAGGTACAGTTGAGGCTGATGGGAATGACTCTGGTTTGATTATGAACCGAAGTATTGAGCAAGATGAAATTTTTACTTGATGGTTCTGGATGAAAAGTTGGGGAGTCATCAGTTATTACAGTTCATCCTGAGGGGGACAAGAAGGCCTGTATCAAATCCATCCAGTACTTATTGAGAAATAAGTATTGGATGGATTTGTCAATCTTATGAAAGCACTAGAAGAAAATCCAGGGGGAAATCCAAAATCATTAGGATTCATTCTCTGGGTATCATGAATCCTGATATATTTCACTAGATAAGTGAAAAAATTGGCCTGCTGTTGGCGCTAGATAAAAAGTCGTGGGGGGGTCATGAAAATTATTACAATCCCTGTAGGTACAAAACACATTTGAAAAAAAATAAATAAATAAAATGAGAAGAATGACAATCCATCGAACATTTTTTTGAGATATTTCAGTCCCAACCAAAGTGGTGGACTGCCTCGAAGCCTCCAGCATAGCTAAAAATTCAGCAGCAACATATCTCAGAAACAGTCTCCTGGTTACTCAGGAACCACAGAACATACTGTCAAACATTTTCATGGGGACAAGGAATTAGCTGAATGTGAATGAAGTTAAAACTGTCCACAGTGAGATCTGTGGATCGTCCAGGAATTGTCTCTTGAGAGAGATGTTACTGTTGATTTTTGTAAATGTCCTTTTACAATGTCGTGGACCCCACAAACAAAATACCATCCTCCTCCACTGAATTAGGGCGAAGGCAGAAAACCAAATAAAACCAATCTTCATCTCTAATGAAAAGTGCACGTACATTGTGTTGCGCATTTCAACCAAGTCATCAAAACGTTTCATCACTCCCGTCCCTCACAATCATACCCATACTGATGTGCCTCAGTCCATCATTGCTATTTGCCGGAACACCCAGCAGATATGTTTCCCCCATCCTCTGTAATTGTAGCTGAGAACAAATATGTCTATTGGCTCGACAATTAAGATATCAAGTGATACAACTCCTATGATTTTCTCAGCACTGATCCCTCCTCTGTCCCTCTTAGACACAATAAGACAGAATTACACTACATCCCAAATGTGATTTATCTGGCTGCGTAGTGCTGCGTATGACAGAGCTGCAATTAATGCAATTGGCAGTGGGAGATGGAGTGTATCAAGACCTCTGGATTGAGCTCTATCACAGAAGGCTGTAATGGGAACACTTTGGACAGGCAGCTGATAGGGGCTTCAATACATGAGGTTGATTATGATGCAGGGATCTTTGGTTCTTCCTTTGGAGTTGGCTTTAATCCGCTTGGTAATCTCTTCATAACCTTCGTCATGGAGGGATTTTTGCTGCTGTCTTAGTCGTCCTAAAGTAGGGAACTGTGAGAGACGGATTTACAGACCAAGAGGGAGGAAGAGGGAGAGTTTGAAAGAAAGAGGGAGTTAGTGAGAGAGATCAAGAGAAAGTAAGAGACAAAGAGAGAAATATTACTAGCAGGCAAACAATTAATTGCCAATTTATCTCTATTTGCCCACTTCAGGATCAGGATTTTTTATACTTCATAATAAACAGACAACCCTCTCCTGTGACAGTGCATTATCATAATCCTATTCCTCTCTGAGATGGGCATTTGTATTGGAAAAAACAAACAATCTTAGTCTCATTTGTATTCTCTTCGATTTTTGCAGATAGACACTCATTAGTTGGATAATTTTGAGTGCTTTGTCCTCAGAGACTTCATTTTCCAGTCATGTGGTTTAACGGATAAAGTCTGATCTTTTCTCCTCAGAAAAGCCATAAATATTAATGCTCTCCGGTTCGATATTCTCCTTTTGCCTTATTGCAGAGGCACAGGCCATTGCCCGTTTAACATCAAACAAAATTCCATCGTTCACGGCAGGAAAAGCCAAATTTGTCTTCCCGATGCCGTTTGCTCAAACCAACCACATTAATAAGAAAATCTATTTATTGGAACAAGATGGATGCCGTCCTATTTTTACTCCTGCTGTAACATATGATGAGTTTTTGCCAGTGCTTCTTTCTTTGAGCTTGTGATTGATTATAGAGTGTAAGCGATTATCCAGCACATGTGAATATTGTGATGTCAAAAACCTGGAGTATACCATTGCTGCTCTTCTTTCGTCCCACTGAAATGCCTATATATTGCATCATTTCATTAATGTGAGCTTGGTATTTGCCTGAGGTGGACCAGCACATGAATGGATGGATAGATAGGTGGCAAGACTTTTGCAGTGCCCTGCGGATACTGAATTCTGTGACTCCATCACAGTACCTGAGAAGATCGAGGTGACAAATACACATTACTGTGAGGTTACTACATCAAGTTGTCAGTGGATATATAGGGACATTACTTCCTAAAATTTGATGACCACAATCTGACATTGTGGATAATATTCCCAGTGTCTGCTTCTTCTCTTTACAGCTGGAAAATTTCATCCAGGAGAATGTGCGCTCAGGAATGGAGGAAATAAAGAGAAGTGCAGTACACACCCAGACAGCTGCCATGCTCGAGATGGGAACCAACCTGCTCAGCCAATCAGCAGAGCAGACTCGCAAACTGACAGACGTTGAGACCCAGGTGAGTCCATCAGGAAGGACTGGACTGAACCAGAGATATAGTTTTTGCAGCCAATACAAATGAACAACTGTGGGGATCACACCCATGCAAAAACAAATGATGTCACTTGCGAAACGCTTGGCGAGTAGCTAATTAAATGTAAATCAGATGTAACCCGCTGAGAAGCCATGCCCAAAGGTGGCGGCAACTGCTTTAAAACAGCTGGTATTTGGTTCTACAGGCGCTGATTGACACAATGAGTTGAGCTCTGCATCTGACAACAAGCCAATTAAAACATAAAGCTCAGTAGCACAACACAGATGTGTCTTCAATCATGCCACTGAGCTGTTATTACAGACTGGGCTTGTTTTGGTCCTCATGCTTTCTTTTTCCCTTATCAAAGTTGATATGAAACTGAAACCTGTACAAACATTTGAGCTGCTTTGTTCAAGCTTTTGTTTCATCTGCAACTTCAAAACATGTCACAGGTGCGTGTGAGATAATTCTTGCTTGGTTTTTCATTGTTTGATCAAAGAATGAGCATTATGAGCTTTGTGATGTGCTGAGCAACACTGCTTATCTTCAAGGGTCCTTTCAATACATTCAGCTAGTGGGCACCCTTTTTTTTCTCAGTCTCTTCATCAGTATCTCCCATCACTGCCATCCATCCTTCTACCTGCACGCACGATGACAGAGTTACTCTTCTGTTTTCATCAATCTGTAGGTGTTAAACCAGACAAGTCGCCTGGAGATCCAGCTGCTGGAGTACTCGCTCTTCACTAACCGGCTGGAGAAACATATTCTCCTGCAGACTCAGGAAATCTCACGCCTCAGTGATAAAAACAGGTGAGCACTCACACTTCAAAAGATTATTCAGGCAAGGACATTTCAGGCAGTGCTGTTACATATATGCACTTCATTTTTAGATCCATTATGTTAGTTTAAGTCTTAGTAGAGGAGTTGGAGTTAAAGTGTTTTTTTCACTTTGCTCTCATTTTTGGACACCATGAGGTCATGTTGTGCAATCATTGCTGTGGTTGGTTTTGGTTGGTTTTGGTCTTTGCTACCCATTACTGCAGAACTGTGTCTGCCACAATACTGACTTTTTGTCTCGGATTTCCTGTCAGTGAGCTTTTAGTCACGGCAGGTGGCGCTATTTTCTTTGCCTCCCTAGCTTATGCTTTACTGATTCCAAGTGAGCTGTGCGTGGCTGCTGTAGGAAACATAAAATGCATCACTTCCTGTGAACCAAAGAATGTTTTTTCAGGAAAAAGCTACTTCACACAAAACATAAAGGCCTTCAGAAGAGTTGTATACTGGGTCTTTACATGTACATGAATCAAACCGGTCCTTCTTACACAACAACTGGAAAAGAGTATGTTGAATGACTCCAACAAATGTGAACAACAGGGCACTTAACGACAGTATAATGCGTATTGTGCAAATGTGTGTGTGTTTGCCAGTGAGCAGGCAGCACGCGTTAGGAGGGGTTTCCCATTCTTCTCTCTAGGAACACAAGGTCAAACTAGGGCCAGCAGGGGTTAAGGACAGGGTGCCGGGCAGAGTGAAAGGGAGCGGGTGTTTTCTATCTTTGTACGTGGCTGTTTATCATTCCATCTGTCTGTACCAAGTGTGACTGGAGGAACACAGTGCCCCAGCTCCAACACCTGTTACACATCTGGCCCCTGCTTGGGCCTGCTCTGACCCTTTGGCCCTTGTCCTTCAAGTTGGTTACATGTGTCTGACATGAAAATAAATGAATACATCTTCACAAGGGTAAACACCATGACAGGACGCATGAAATTAGAAAGGTCATAGTGGATTTGCAGCCAGGCAGCTGTGGAGTAAAAGAGAACTGAGGACTGCAGTGGTTGTAGGGGGCTACTGCTGCTGAGCCTGAAGGGCATGGAGCCAGTTTTTGAACCGCTGCCAAACTAAAAAGAGCAGAGAAACATGTTTGTTTTCATAGGCATTACATGTAAAAGCAGTAGGATTGGCAGGAAGTGCAACACATTGAAGAGACAGGGTGAGAGAAGACTAATAGCAATATCTATATTACAGTAATAATAAATAGCACAATCATAAGCATAACAGTGTAATTGCCCAGGATGCAATGTGATCCAAAATGCCATATCTGTTCTGTCAACCCCTCTATTTAAACATTGCTGTGCTGGTTTACTGCCATGCTCTAAACTTTGACTGTTCCTCAAAGTAAAATATACACAACAGAGAATGATTTGTTAGTTTCCTTTGCCACATTTTTTGAGTGTTTCCCCCACAAAGCAAATATCAAATGAAAGTGATGTTAAAAATGATTTGAATTGATCCAGCTTTCCTTCTAGGCCACATACTGAGTTGCTGCTTAACGTCTTAAAGTGGGAGATTGAGGATACATGTTTAGTGTAGCAGCTGCGTGTGCACAGGGCTGAAAAGTAGCTTGTTCAATCTGGGTGGCTGGATTGTTTCAATAAATAACTGCTGCAGAGTCGTTAGTCAAAGCCATAAAGATCAGGCTACGGGGATTTATGATCTTCATTTGGAGGTGGGGGTGTGGCACTTGTGCAGACACACACATACACGCACAGACACACACAATGTCAGACTGTTGCCTCACGGCCATGATTGAGAGGCTTAGCATGCAGGCCCATCTGCAAGTGCTGCTGCAGTACAGGTGTTTATACGATGTTCGCTCAATGAGACTGTTGTGTTGATATCTATTAGTCATCCTCATGCAAATGCGCAAGTCTGTGTAACCTCCACTGTTAAAGCTGGATGCTGAATGGATGGATTCTCCTCCTGCACCCACCCTGTCATAGCTTCTCCCACCATTCAATCGAAAATGCATCTTAGCACTTGATAAAATATTATGTTTTCAGATTTTAACTTTTCTCCAGTGCACTGCAAAAAAGTAGGTCGAATTCTTCTTCTTCTTTTTTTTTTTTTTTTTTTAAGAAAAACAAACAAAAGTCAATACTATGGTCAACAAATTTTTTTGCTGTTTGACAGTTTTCTGGAACAGAGGCTCCTGGCACTAGAGTCTCGGTACGGGAGGGAGCTACAGGGCTTGCAGAGCGAAAAGCAGCAGCTTCAAGAGCTTTTGGAGAGGCAGAGTCGACTGGTCAGTGAGCTCCAGGGTGAACTCAGCGGCTCCACGCTCAACAGCACCTTACTTCAGAGACAGCAGGCCGTGCTCACAGACACTGTTCAGCAGCTGCTGGGAATGGTCAGCCACTGCAATGGTAAGGCTGAGGGGTTTACTGTTTTTGAAAGAGCAAACTGAGCTGCCAACGTTATTTATTTTAAGCAAGAGATACAAATATACATAGGAAGAGAAATATTCAGGAGGTATAAATGAGATTAACAAATATTAGTCAATTGTTAACACAATTTCTATTGCATTCCTATGAGTCATTACCTCCTCTAAAAAAAAAAAAAAGACTCATTAACAGTATCAATAAGCACCAGAATTTCATTTAGACAAAAAGGAGATCTACAGTATTTCAATTAATGAGGATAGGATTTGTGATTTAAGCTGAAAAAAAAAATCCATTTTACATGAAAGTATTACCTAGAGCAGCCTGTAATTCAAATCTCAGACACAATGTGTACATGTATGCACTACAGACGTAGCGGGCTTAAGCGGGAGCTTAACGCTACAAGAGCGCTCACATATGGGGTCGGGATTTTGTGTGCAGAAACCCATAAGGCTGCCATTTGTAAACACATGCCTGCCTGTTTTTGCAGAAATCTCCAATATGCCCAAGGAGGAGTCTCTTAGCTTCAGGGACTGTGCAGAGATCCTGAGATCTGGAGTGACAGAGAGTGGAATATATAGCATACGCCTCCCTAACTCCACCCAGACTGTGAAGGTAGTAAGGCTTTAAAGGTCACTGGCCTTTTCTTGCAAATATCACTTAACTGACTGTGACATGAAACTTTTTTTTTGGTAAGACATTTCATCCAACTGTCTTGCAGTATTTAGTACTGGGATCATTTCACTTGTATTAACTTAACAGGATTTTGCCCAGCCTGTGTAATGTAAAGCTCGCACACACACACACACACACACTGCATAATGACATTCAGAGGGCTTATCATTATTTTTTGGACTGCAGTAAACACTAGAAGGACAGACTAGTCTGAGGTAATGGTAATTTTCTAGGGTGTTTGGTATAGAGGTTGATGGAAATGCCATGCAGGGTTTCAGAGAGCTAAAATAATAAGCAACGGGAGCATTATGCCCCGCAGGCTTCATGGTGAGTGAGTGTACACTGCTGAATGCAAAGTCAGAAAAGCTTAAGAGGTACCTCCGCTGACCTGAAGGCTATCCTTTCTTTGAATCACAGATAGAATTCTTGGCTTCATCCATTTCACTTTCAGAGCTTACGAGGGAAGAAAAAAGATAACAGTGAAATGTTTTTTGTTTTTTTTTGAGATTCATTACTTTCAGTCTAGTTTGCTGGTTGGCACCGTCTCCTCCTGCCTCTGTTTTCCCCTGTTCTTCCTCATCATTTCCTGTGGGCAAGGCAGCCAGGTGTTAGGCACTGGTGCCATGTGTTTCCTGCCAACTAGGGCCAATGTACGTTTCCACTGATGCAAGTTAGTACTCCCCAAATCATTGCTGCTTTCAGTCTATGCCATCTAATTCCAACGTGGCTGGCAAGCTGGTTGGCTGCATAAAAGTGAGGCACATACAAATTGCCCTATTTTCAAAGCAGAGTGCGGGCTTCCTCAGTTGAGCCAGAGACAAAAGGCATATACATATGTGATCTATCCATGTTGTGCATCCATCGATCTTACTTTTAATCACCAAGGTTATGAATAATGATGTTTTACAGACCAAATAATTCACAGTTTGGATCAGTGTTAATTCTTCACAACCCTGTTATGCATACTTTTGAGAGCTACACATGCACAGGGCTCATAAAATGAAACACATTAGGGCTTTTTTTTCCTAAACACATATTCTAAAGTAACTATTTTGCCCCAAGGAAGCCCCTTGAAAATAATAACTTTCAAATTATCTTTTTAAAAAATCATAATAATGCATAAGTTGTCTGGATTTTTGCATTTTATTGTAATGGATTTGGCCTTAAATGACTCTTGCTGGCTAATAATGAGTGAATTTGGAGTATTAAGTACAGATCTGGTCTAAATCAGAGTAACAACCACTTTTGGGAAATGACTTAAATTGAGATTTCTATTTCGAGACCCTGTTTTTGTATTCAGCGTGATACTTTTAAGGCCACAACATTGGCTTAATGTGCCAGTGAATAATCACAGCATATTGCCAATCTGCACTGTTTTCTGAGGTAAAAGACCTGAGTGCCTTTTGACCTTAATTTAGCTTTACTATTACTGGGAAAGTGCTGGAAACTCTCATTTCATTTCTGGCAGAAAATAGCCAGTTGAGAGGTCGAAATAGAGAGACCCCTTGGGATTCTGTCCACATACCAGCATCTATACTGCACGGCTCTTGAGACTGGTCAGGGGGCTTAGTTTGGTGGACGAAAATTCACGCAACCGGCCAAGCAAATCAATTCAGGTTCATCAGTAATTATCCACACTCGAGGCTGGAGAGGTTGGTTGGTATCGAGTCAGAAATGTCAATGACAATATCTATAATTTGAGGTGACAACACTGTAGAGAGAGTCAAACATAGAGCCAAGGAAAACCGACATAGTCCGACCCTGTAGCCTTGAGGTATGCTAACTGAATACACTTGTTTGATTAAAAAGGGAACTCAGTTACAAAAAGCATCTAATCTTACCACCCAAGGGAGAAATTCACTGTGAATTAATCACAATACCTAAGGGAAGTTGATATATGTCCAGTTAAATACCTTCAATATGCAAAAAAAAAAAGGTCCCTTAACAAGTCTATATTTCAAGTGCATTTCATTCCTGTTTATTCTTCCAAACATATCTACATATGGCAAAATGTACAGCCAAGTAAGAAAGAAAACAGTGTGTGGAAACAAAAACGCAGATGCCTCCTCCTCAACCCCAACTCAAGGGGATAAGAACATGCTGATATGTTAGTTTTTCCTTCCCACCTGGGTCATATCATTGCATGACACCCCGAAATGTTGGGCTCCCCCCTTATTCCTGAGGCTTCCAAGACATCCTTCAAGTCAAGTAACAGAGAAGCTAAAGTGTGTTTTATTTCTTCTTGTCATTTCATGTCACTTTTTTTCAGCAGACCACTCTGGTGCTGCAAAGCATAACATCTTGAAATTAATATCAGTCAAATGGCTCAAAACTGAAACAAGGAGTAAGGCTGGATATTTGTTTAAAAAATGCTAAATACTGGTACCACTATGGTACTGACACCAAAACATTCATTTTATTTTTTTATTGTATCATTTTTTAAAATAAAAGTCTTGTTTCCAGCCACGCTGGGTTAGGGTTCAGAAAACAAGCTGTGATAAACCCACTGTACACTACCTACACAGCAACAAGACATTTAGAGACAAGCTGATTAATACAGTGGAATTTTTAGCTGCTGCAGATACAAAGGAGAGTTAGTATTGGACTTACATGCACTAGGTGGCCCAAAACAAAACTCTAAATCAATTCTCTGTATCTGTACAATGTGTACAGTTATTAAGGGAAATGTGTGTGATATAAAGTGATGACTTGTCAATGTTGTTTACCATTTATTTTGTTGCTCCCAAGTTGCCAAGAAAATCCATTGTTGCTGCTTTTAAGTTAAAAGGTTTCCTGACTTACAGCTGGAAATATCTAATCATTGACTAGAAAAACAAGCCAAAGAATCTGACCGAGCATTCAATTCCAATGTTCGACTTTGTTCGGTACTCAAATTGACTTTTTGTTACCTAGCCACAAGGAATAGATGCTTGTTGTAATTTTCCTTTCATTCCAGGTGTTCTGTGATATGAAGACTAGTGGTGGCGGGTGGACGGTGCTGCAGCATCGAACAAACGGCTCCATCAACTTCCACCGTGGGTGGAGGGACTACAAAATGGTGGGTTCTTCAGACGGTAGGGCTAGTGCTATCAGCATAGGTGGTATGGATCAGTATTGTGGGACTGAACAGGAGGTTCCAATAACTAACCACGGGTGGTTTGGCACGGAGAGGCGTGGGAGACCGGCTGGCCTGTGATCCCAGGTGACCTGTGGTTGTTGTATTTGGCCGCCCTCATGTTCTCTACCACCTCCCATGTTATTGCACCTGCTCGCGCTCCCTCTCTCTGTCATACTCCCACACACCCATATACACACGCTCAAGAACAAACACACACACACGCACGCACGCACGCACGCACGCACGCACGCACACACACACACACACACATCAGGTACTTCAGTGACCATAGAGCACTAATGTTTGTAGCCAGCCTTTAGATCTCAATTGCTTTCCTGCAAAGGGAAATGTGGTGATGAGAGTAACAACATTTCCAAATGCAAGACCCATAAAACAAACTGGATACGGTACAATCATACACAAAAGACCATGGAGTTGCTCCACTGCTCTGACCAAATCAAGCATGCACCTTTGGCTTTTGTTTTGTTTCTACTCGCATCCAGATAATATTTTTTCTCTACCTCATTACAAAGTTTTCTCAATAGAATCAACATTTTGTTTGAGCATTAGAGAAAAACATATGCTTGTGAGCCATTTTGACTGTGTTAAATTACACACAGAGCAAATGAGAGAGGCTAGTTTGGGTTTTTGATTGAGCAGAGCAGCAATTTATCTCTCACGCACGCCAACAAATCAATTGCCACAGCTTGGATTGGAAATAAAATGCTGAGAGGACTGTGAAAGAGTGAGAGCAAGGGCAACAACAACAACAAAAAAAAAAGCTTAAAAACCTCTTTCAAGAACAATATTTTTACAAGTGGATGATAAATATTTGGCTCCAGCTGGGGCGTGGGAGCACAGGGGCCCTGTAGATGGCAGATAACGTATGTACTAAAATGCTTCACTGCCCTCCAACCACGCTCCATATTCTCAGAAACTGTGGTCAGTGTTGATCAAATGTTGCACCCAGAACTGCTAGTCAAATGATAAACGTTCCAAGGCTCTCACTGTATATTTGCTCTCACTTAAGACCAATGACGAAAAGAGAGTCTGACAGCTATACAAAGTGACTTCTGAGGTAAACAAGGACAAAATGTGTCCCTCTTTTCAAATGGATAAAGACTGTTTCAACTCTGCAGAGGGAGAGTTGAATTATTCACCTTGAAAATGCCTTGAAATGTTATAATGCAAGGAATCAGACTTATGTCTATTGACTGTCAGTTAACATATGCATTCGAAAATTAATTTGGCCTTTTCAGATTGTGAGTCCACCTCTCACATCGCCTGCGTCAGTCAAAAACAAACATGGTATTTCGTACTTTGACAGCTCTCTGTGAGACTCATTAATCGAAGCCATATTACATTCCCTCCTCTTAAGCCGTCTCTTTGAATAGAACGTTGCATGTTATTATCATTTCCCTGGAGTGACGATGTCCATTCCCACTGCGAACCATTTCTGTCAAAGCCATCACGCCCATGGCACACGGTATCTGTTTCCATTTAATGCCGCGGTTTCCTTTGTGAAATCATATTTGTATTACTGCACCTTCTGCCTGTTACCATCATTTAAAATTGCCTCCCAACTCTGTTAAGTGAGTCCTTGACATTTTCCTAGTCTATACATGTTTCTTTCTCCATCCAAGACAAACAATTAACAATACTGTGAGCAACTTTTAGTTGCACTGAGTAAAAAATAGTATTAAAATAATACAAGAATTGAAAATAGATTAATTCTATCAGACATATTACAGTTATGCTGAAGAAATTAGAATTTGAAAAAAATTGAGAGTCTGTTTTCTCAGTGTCCCTTTCAGATGCTGAGCTTTTGTTATGTTAGCTAACATTATTAAGTGTTTGAGGGGGCAAGCTGTTGCTCAGCTATAAATCTGAAGGTAATTAAAATCATTAATATAATGTATAACTGAGGATTGTGGTCAGATAGTGGTGACGGGGATCACTGTCGCAGTCGTGCTCTCTGGCTCCAACTCTGTCTGTAGGTGTTCAATTTGGTTGAAATCTGGTGACCAGAAGCCACTGCCTCTGGTTCTCATCAGTTTCATACTCATACATCTCATACTACATATTTAATGACCTCCGGGACAGTATGGAAGCATCTGCATTTGTTATATTTCACCTGCTCGTATCTGCCTACAGCATACCATTAAATGTCCTTCTTATTTCCTATATTCTTTCTCATGACATTTAGTGATCATTCAGTGTAAGTTAACGTCAAGCTCTAAAGCTAAAAACAAACACTGGATCAGTCCACAAAGCCAGTTTTTATTTTACTTTAAGTGTTCCAAGCCCAGACAGAGCATTGGTAGGTTATTAAGGTAAATTAAAGTCTCAATTGACTGGCCCCTTGCTTTGGGAGAAGAGTATTTCACTTCAGAAACTCAGAGGGCTGCCTCAGGCCATCAAAATGATGAATGTGACTTTTTAAATTGAGGTCCATTTTCATATTAACTCCAAAAACATTTGGCAGGTCTCCGGTAAAATCATCCCCCTCGTTAGATTATTTTCTTGTCCTATTGTTTCTCTGTCTTTGTGTCTAATCCAGGGTTTTGGAGATCCGTCTGGGGAACACTGGCTGGGGAATGATATCATCCACAAGCTGACCAGCTCCCAGGAATACAGTCTGCATGTCCAACTAAAAGACAGAGAGGGGAACGAGGCCTTCTCACATTACGATCGCTTCTACATAAACGGAGAGGATAAAAACTACAGGTAACCACACAAAATAAAATATATTATTTGGTTATTTTAGCCAGTTTTTCATTATTTATTCTGACTTGTAATGATGTAATGCTTAGGTTCCCTTTTTTGAATTATCAAATCAATTGTCTAAGGTGTTTAGTAATTAATAAGACAGCACAAGATTTGACAAAAGTACTTCTTATAAAATATTACATATTAAATATATATTAACATTATTAAATTCTTTCACTTTTTCAGAAATCTGACATGAATAGGACTGTAATGAAGGTGCTTTATTTCAGTAAAGTGTTTTATTAAGAGCCTTCTATTGTAAAAGGCATAATTGCAATGCAGTAACACCCTTTCAATCGTTGCCTTCCCTTTGGGTGTGAGACTCTTAATATTACGACAGATTAGAAACCGTTATCAACTTTCTATTTTCTTATTCTCTAAGCTTTCTTATCCCCGAGCACTGCAGTTAAGGAACCACTTGGGCCATCTTTAAGAATGTCATTCAAAATGATGAGCTCAGTGGAGGGCACGCAGCCACTTTCGTCTGCCTCCATTTTTCTTTTCCCATCACCACTGCTACCGCTGCCCCTGAAAAATCCCCAAGGGAAGCCACATCCACTGGAGTATAAAAGGAACGCTCTGCAATACCTGCCCCTGCCAGGAACTGACAACTCAAACAAAGCTCCCCGGTAACCCTGCAATCACTAACAAGATTATATGTGGGTGTGCTGAAGCCATGCTCCCTCCAAAACAAGACAGAAATAAAATATAAACCCAAAATAGTTCAGTTAAGATTTCACATAAATTCACAGGAGTCTGCCCTTGTGTTGTGGAAGTTTATGGTGATTGATGCTCTGAGAGATGACAAATCATAATCATACGTGGGTGTGTGCTTTCCAAGATCCCTAATAGTGCAGCAAATTGCATTTGCCTGAGTTTGTTCCACATAATTAGCGCGATGAAACTGAATGTTTCACAGTTTTGCTGTGGGCTACACTGTGTGAGGTGAAGCACCTGAATGAATATAATCATCTCTGTAGGTGCTACCTCTGAGATCATGTTCTGTGTAACCAGTTCAATATGCACCAGCTTTACTGGCATTCTGAAGACGCTGGCTTCTTCTGAGGGTTTCTATTATAAATCCCAGGCCACAACTATGGCGCTATGAAGCTAGTCAGCGAAAGCAATCCTCCTCCTCAGCTGCATCCCTGTGCTCCCTCGAGCAACACTGAGGTCTTCACCTAAAACTCACTAACATTATTCATACATTAATCATCAGCATGACAGACCGCTTTCCCCCTCTGAGTTAACCAAGAATAGCTGTTCTTATAGTAAAACTAATGGTAAGCATTCCTCTGAACGTAACAGTATATGTTTCATTAAAGGGTAAAATAACAATATAAAAAGACAGTCACCTTAAAAAAAGGATTAGCCTGGGGTTTGTGGTGTTGCTAGAATTGCTGAACTAATTCATCTGGAAGTCATGGCTAATGCAAATGTTTTGGAGAGTAGGAAGAGCTGGCACGGGGCACAAGCCACCCTTTCCAATAGGATATCCTGTAGCTCTGTGGTTGTCATCCTGTCTAATTTGACAGTTTTTCATATTTTTCTCATCACCGACCCATCATGAAAATAAAACAAAACTTTACAATCAAAATATCCCCTCATGTATAATTCTAGTCTCTTTGCTATTCCATCATTATTCCCGTCACCGGCACTGTCATTTCAAAGTCCCATGTCGTTGCCCCTCATGATGTGTCGTCCTGCCCTGTGAACTTACAAATTCAAGAGGAGGATTCTTCATTTAGTCATCACAGACGGCATGCCCCGGGGTACAGAGGGGGGGGGTCATATAACTCAGGAGAGTCCAGTCCTAACTAGACAGAATGACAGGGCAGGGGAGAGGCCAGACAGCAGGGATGACCTCCTCGTCCACTCAATTCAAACCAGTACTGACACACACACACACTCACATGGACGGGCAGACAGACACAGAAACACACCCACACATGCACAAACTCTCAGGGAGGCTCTATGGAAATCATTGGGTGAATCAATTTAACTTGGGCAAAAATTGCTTTCAGACTGCTTGGGTTGTTTCACAAACCACAGCATGAGGGAAAAATAATGAGAGGTTCTTTAGGTTAGTTTCTGTATCGAAGTCTGGCAACAGTGGGGACCAAGGGGGAGATGGTACCTAGTATTAAAAGCTATTGTACATATACTAAAAAGGCTATGATCTCCTACAGTGGTTTACATACAACTTCATAATCTTTGACTGTTTCTGATTTATCTTTATTAATCTTTTATTGTGCAATAATATACAAAGTTATTTTATTTTAATGCTGCACACGGGAAGAGCTCTATCCAAAAATAGACCCCTATATGCAGACACTACATGACAAGGTGCAGAGGCAGAGAAAAGGAGCACTAGCTCTTGCTCTATTTAAGATGCCGTCTATTTACTCTGTTTGCCAAAGTGGCATTCTAATGTTAGATATGCCCAGAGGCGCTGACAAAGTAAAAAATTAAAAGTGAACTACAAACTGGTTGCTAAACAACAGCATGAGCGCCCTAACCACAGAAAGTCGGACTCACAAAGTTAGATATTTATTTCAGTCTTACGGAATCACAGATCAGCCGGTTTGGCTGACATGACACAACATGACTGAGCTGTGTTCAGTTTACAACATAACATTACATGATTTCAGAGATACTGAGGTTCAAACAGTTTTCGGGCAGTAACCACTAATTGCCATTTGGAGCTGTCGACAAGCAAAGTTTCCCAACCCAGGTTTTAATAATGAAGAGAAGTGCCTGCGGCTGAGCTTTTTACTGAAATTCTTTGCGCTTTTTCCGACTGCCCAAAACCAGCCTTCATGCCGAGGGCTTCAGTGGCACAGCTGGACGGACCAGCAGTCTCACCCACACTGGCACCCAATTCAGCACCAAGGACAGAGACAACGACCAATGCACCTGCAAGTGTGCGCAGCTCGCATCAGGAGGTACGCTGCCTCCTTCAACCTGTCTCAATCTGTGTCTCCTTATAACCCATCTTGTTAAACATTTCTATCCACCCTCTTGTAAATGTCCCCGAAGTGCATTTCATTTTCCCTCTGTGCCAATATAAAGTTACTGCTGACTCACAGCTGTACATTTGGGTGTTACATTTCATGAGCTTGGATTCAATTAATTCTGACTTCTTCCTTGAACTCTCTTCCTCCTTTCCAGGCTGGTGGTTTGAGGCTTGTGGCCCGTCCAACCTGAATGGCATATATTACCCTGCCTCATCCAGTGTGGTTCGCTACAATGGCATTAAATGGTACTACTGGAAGGGTCCAAACCTGATGGCTACTATGACAACCATGATGGTTCGCCCGGCAAACTTCTGATGGCGTGCCACGTTCACGATGTCAGATTATGAAGCGAATGTCACCTCAAGTGAATATGATGAACAACAACCAGGAAGTGGTATATTTTTGGAGGAAGTTAAAGTCAGCTTCTGGACATTTTAGAGGCATGCTTTAGCAACTGCCTGGGGACACAGACAGACTCTCAGCAAATGAGTGTGGTTTTAGTGAAATCCTGAACAAGGAATTCCACTAACAAAATCTATTCACCAAGGTGCCCTGACTATATTTTAATGAGGACTGTTCAGCTGAGAGAAGGAAGGAGACAGAGTGTATGAACATAACAGATCAAATCAAATTATGCAGTTACATATGACTGGTTACTAAATCCCAAACTTAATTAAATTAATAAATGAATTAACCTTTAGAAACACTTTATAATCGCACATATTTTAATATTAAAATATGAAAACTTGTGTGTTTGTCTATTTGCTGCAAGGCAATTTTTCAGGCAACACGTCATGTAAACTGCAAAGATTCACAGATAGCTATTTGTATGGTTTACAGAAATCAGCTCATTAAGGTAATGTTAAGGTATTATATGGTAAGGTAATACTGTGTACTTTAAAAGTCTTAATTTCGCACTAAATGCTTTGTTAACTCTGTGATACGTGTAACGTCTGATATTAAGCCATAATTCTCCTAGGCAGTGTCCTGATTGTAACTTTATTCCTACAGACTGTAAAGCATCACAGTACTTCTTAAAGACTGTAGTTCAATTCATACACAATATAATGTGAGATAACGTCCACTGACTTCGATGGTTTACCACTGTTAATAAAACAACAGCATAAAGAACAGCATCAGTAAAAGGCTTTGCCCTTTGCTGTATCTTCCAAAAGGCTTCTCAGAATGAAATATCCCCGATTCTTTCCAGTCACACCTCTTATAAAACTTTATTTGTGAGAGATTTCGCTCATAAAAGTACATCATACGCTTTCACTGGTGTGATTTACTTTCAAAAATGAAACATTTGTAATAACATCTGGGAACAAAGCTGTAAATTGATTTTTTTATTTTGTTAAAACAATAAAATCATATAGTCTTTGGTGCCTATAACCCACAGTGCCAGGTGCTTGTTTTCTATGTAAGCTACATAAACTTCAACAAGCCTCACATGCTGGACTCGGGAAGTCAGATGAGGACTGCCTTGCACCATTGATCTGATGAATCATCCAATAACGCTGGCCCCAGTGGTGCCCATTAGAAAGCGGATGGATTTCACCTCGACTAACAGTGACCTGCATCTGCCAGTATACGCTGGGGACAGCAGCCGCCCCTAACTGGAAGACAACACACGAGGACGATGGTTGGCTGTGTCTACAGTGTCTGCTAATTGTTGTGCTTCATTCGCTGAAGGACAGACAGACTGCACACTTAAAGATCTCATCTCCTCTGCCTAATGCAACTCCCAAGTGTGATACATTTCTTACTGCTGCAAATGTAATACAACAGCAGAAATGAGACATTAAGCGTAATGAACTGTGAGCCAGGTCTTTGTGTTACGACATGTCTTGCTTATTCAAGAGAGCATCACGTGGAAAAAAAAAAAAAAAAAGAGAGAAAAACATTTGCTTTCTCATGATGGAAAATATATACTAAACAAAACAGGAACTCGTTCATTTCTATAAAATAAATAGCTTTTCTGTGTACGGCTTCATTGAATTTGTGAAGGACTTACCCGGGCTCAACTACCTTTGATTTACTACTCTATTAAGAAATATGCAGGAGCTGCTCAAGACGGTAAAACTACTCAAAGGGATAACAGCGCTGCTACTGTGCCTGACCGTATCTGAAATGTGTGTGTATAAATATATGATGCAATCATGCCAGAATCTGTGAGGAAACTACAAATATCATCACAAGTGGATGGAGTGCCAGTAGCTATGAATATATGACGCGCTGGTCGTGACGACAGACCTGAGCTGCATACTGTAAAGGCAACCCCCCCCACACACACACGCTAACACACTCACACACCCACGCACACACACACGCTCTGCTTGCATGCAGTGACCCCATTGCTAAACAAGTTTATTACGACCTCCAAGGGCTGGACAGGCGATAGATCACAGCGGGGGAGGCCAGGGGTGAATCCATCAAAGCGACTTTAATAAAGACCACTTGATTTGGCCTGCTGGCTCAACAGATGAAATGGCTGTGTTCAGGTCCAGTGAAGCAGACCGGAGTCTGGGCCGCATTGCTTCTCTGCTTGTCCCAGTCCCTGTTTATTAGATGGGTTACTTGCAGGTACGGAGACAGAGCTGGAGAGATAGTAACTTTAGAACTGTGTTACAATATTCTGTTATTATTAGTCTGTTGTTATTATATATACCAGATCTCACAGCGGGGAATTCCCAGCAAAACAAGGAAGAGTCTGTTTTGCAACTTCTATTACTCAGAGATTAACACAAAAACAGAATGTGTAAAATGAACACTTTCAACTAGAGATTTGATTTATATCTCTATTAGATCCTCACGCACAGCTCTGCAATCTCATACTTAAGCTCTTTGACAGGTTCATTACTACAAATCCATGCTGTTTGGACAAGAATGGCTCAAACCCACTGAAATGACTTCATTTTGAATTCTAGTAATATACCAAGGATTTCATACTGAATATCATAACAAATACCAAATATGCCATACAGGTACAGAAATTGGTTATAAATTAAACAAAACACATGAAATTTCCCTTGTACTGTCTTTAGATTTTTTTAGTCAGTGTCACATCACCCGAATGCAGCAATATAATAATGGGGAAATAATTTTTACTAATTTTGAAGCTAGGCTAGGCTTCTTTGCTCCCAAACTGAGAGTTATGGAGAGGTTCAATCAGTGCTACTACCATGTCTGTATCATAAACATGTTGGGTACAAAGAACCAAGTTTAACATTTTGAGCTTACACAGATGTGTCTTTATGTCAGTTCATGTCACCCTGGGGTCCAAAATAAAAAAAATTAATCAAATTAAATTAAACCCAATAATATAACCTGACTGTCCTGCAAAAGATGTGTTTTCTTCCATATGGTGTCAGCAATATTGTTTGTAATAAATACTCATGCCAATAAAGCAACTCAATTCAACTAAATTGAAAGAGACGGAGGGAAAGAGAAATGTGTTTGTGGGTGAGTGGAAGGGCAGAGGAGGGGTTGAGTGTGCACATACCCTTGTATATGTTGACCAGCTAATGTATATTAGCTGATGTGAACAGAGTGTAACCTGGGCAGTTTCTGCTCCGCCGGTGCTTTAAACCTCGCCAGAGAATTTATCATCCGACCCACCTAGACAGATAGATGCAGAAGAGGAGCGAGAAAAATGTACAGACTGCAGGAGAAGGAGACAGAGAGACAAAGGAAAATGGGGGAGACACAGCCAAGAACTCATAAGTCCTTGTCTTTCTCTATTTTTGCTCCAGTGTCTTTGATTCATAAGGGGTATGATGGCTGGCCAAGGCAAGGACCAGGTATGGCGTTTTGGCAGGAGGAGGAAAAGAGGGAGGGCTGGGGGACTGATTTGTAATAGTCGTCCTTGCTGTGTGGTTTACTGTGTCAGCATGCAGCCCATTTAACAGTGGTCATCGAAAAAGCAATACCGTCCGTATATCAGCCTGTCACGTGCGATACATCAGCTCCTAGGTCTCTTGAGTTATTCTTTATAGAAAGAGAAAAAGCAAAGCAGCAGTTGTCATGTCATGTTTGAAAAGGTGAAGACAGGAGGGGGAAAAATGCCACCATGAGCCACTTGGGGGCACTGGTGGTACAAAGAATGGCTTTTAACTTTCTCTCTTGTCAAGAGATGTGGTCTTTCCCTCCACCACTGGATTATATAACAATGCATTCATTAACACATCTTCTGCCATGTGCTTCCTTCCCAGCAGATGGTTAACTGAAGGCTACAGAGGAGTTGTTTTTTTTTTTGTTTCTTTGAGGGGGGGTGGTGGGGGACAATCTCAGGAAAATCGCATTAGAAACCCTCATAAGGAAGAGTCCTTTAAATCAACCGGTGACTTTGAAAAGGCTAAAAATAGATGTTCAGTAAAGGCGTTTGTTAACTTTTATGCCGCCCTAAAAAAAGAAGCGAAACAAACCTTTGCTGTCAAGAAGCTGAAGTGTAGTAGTGGGTATCAAAATCACAGCTGACTGCAACATAATGAGGTATACAGCTGGATAACTTTGGTTGTCTTGTTTTGCTTTAAAATAAATACAGCAACTTTTAGGGTAGAATCCAATTATCAGCAAAAAAAAAAAAAAAAAAAAAAAACTCTGACTCCAGTGGAACTGTCTGGCATTTCTGTTGTCATATCAGCTCGCAGGCTATCTCTCTCCCTCTGTTTTCCTCTCTCTACATCTCTGTCTTCCTCAAAAAATAAATACTCTCACTTCATTTCTATCCTTTTATGCAAACAGCTTGCCTTCCCAGACTGAGTGATGTGTAAATAAGACATAAGGCAGGCAGACAGTTGCTGTACAACTAAATGCTAGAATGGGCAAGACGTGAGATTTAAGTTGCTTTGAATATGGTATGATCATTACAGGCGTGATGGGTCCAGCATCTGACAAACAGCCGTCGCACTGGGGTATTTACGCATTATGGAGTTTACTGAGGATAGCAGCACAACTATAACAAACAAACAAAAAACATCCTGACAGCAGAGGCATTTCTGGGGGACAAAAAAATGCATCACAGACAAAGGAGGTCAGATGGGTTCAAGCTAAGTTTATAGGCGACAAATGTAAACTCACTTTGTGGTGCAGTCACGTGCAGAGTGATGACACATGAGCACAAGCTCTCTTGGTTCCTGTCCCATCAGCTAAGAACTACAAGGTAAACCTTGTGCGATCTACAGTAACTGGAAATAAGAAAAATGTCATCTTGTTCAACAAGTCCCGTCACAGAGCACCAACTGAGCATCATCTGAACTCTGCAATGTCCTCGCAGGTTGTTGCTGACCAGGTTCACCCATTTATTACCACACTCCGTTTCCAAATGGATGCTTCCAGCAGCATAATGTGCCTTCAGACGCATTAACGTGCCCCCGAAATATCTGCAGGAACTGTGTGATGCTCTCAAGTCAGCATGGGCCAAGATCCCTGTGGAAGGCTTCCAGCATCCAGTTGAGTCAGTGCTTCAAGGAATTCAAGGTTGATTTAGAGACAAACAGCAGCACTACCCTTCAAAAGGAAAAAAAAAAGAAATGTCAGCAAACGTTATGAAAAGACCAAAACCAACATTGTCTGTTTAGTTAAAGCCTGTAAAATAGCCTGTTGTGCCATACAGCTCCACTGTTGTGCAAAAACCATTAAAAACACAACACTGAGTCACATCGTTGCACTGGCTGACATGTTTCTTCTTTATGATGAAGACGAGTACTGTAGGTTATTTTGAGCCAATTCCACACACACCATTCTGCTGCAGTAAATACTCACCAGTGCATCAAATCTGTAGCTGAAAATAGTCCCTAGCAAATGTACTATTTACTCCTGTTTGAGTAACACTGTTAAAAATGTAAGTTTCAAAAGTGTGGCTTTTGGTGGCTATTTAACATTTAAAATTTAAATGATATATACATACAGTATATATGAGCCAAATGATTTACATATTCAGAGGGAGCAAATGGGTTGTGACCAAAGGACAGGGCATTAAAGTCAGAAAAGAGACGGTGTAATGCAATTATAATAACTGTTATTTTTTCACTGGATTGGTTGGCAGTAACAAAAATATAGAATATTGCCACTCTCATACTGTAAATGAAGTTAATTTTCCAGCTTATTTTCATTCGGCCATCAGAGGTTCATGCCTAAAACATCCAGAAAAAGTGTCAGCTTTTTTTCTTGACCCTTGAGTGTGTGTGTGATTTATTAATCAAAACAGGGACAAATGCAAAATTTAAAGTAATGACAATAATTAATAAGGGCTCTCACCATTTTAATACCAAGTGTGCAATGCTCACAGAACAACACTGAGGGCAAATAAGAGCTGTGTATTTAACTCAGGGATGTCTGCAGTCATTGCAAGAACACATTCCTGTATGTATGAATGTGTCTGTGAATAGGTATCTAGTCAAACCATGTATAGATGTATATGACTGTTTATGTGCACATGCATATTATTCTGTGTGGGTGCGCTTGCGTGCACCTCAGTGCTCAAGCTTGTGGAAATGGCAGCTTGTCTCTCGGGCAGTGTGTGTCTGGCCAGGTCCTCTAGTATGTGGGCAGAAAACAGACAAGCTGCTTTCTGGAGCCATCACAGCCCTGACAGTGAGGAGAGTCACCGTGAAAAACATGGCACTGTGAGAGACCGGTTTGCTGAAAGATATAGGCTTACCTATAGCAAAGAAAAAAAAAAGAAAAAGAAGTGTATAAAAAGGAAGCCCAACATTGTTTTGTACTTAACACCCTAGTCATTTAGATTAAGTGGCTGGTAATTGTTCTATTTGGTTTTAAGGAGATTTTAAGTTATTAAGGCAAACAGGGTAAAGATTTTTCTTTGACTTTTTCCCCCACAGATGGATATCTTCTAAACGGCTCTATTTCTGTCCCTCACTGTTCAGTACCTGGCCCGACCCATCAGAACAGGTTTCTCTCCTCATAAGGCCAAATGCCAAGAGCTCTGCAATTACTGCTGTAATTGGCTTGAATTGCCCATTAGTACTCAGCTTGTGTCAGAGTCCAAAACACACATCAACAGACAGATGTGAATTCAGTCAAACAACCCCAGTCCCTGACTAATGCACTGGTTAGATTTCTTTCTTTCTTTCTTTTTTGTTTTAACTTCAGAGATTAAAAAGGTGCTTTTCTGTTCCTATTATTAGTGGTAAACACCTGCAGAAAACACGGGAGCTGTCATTATTGTTAATTGTTGGAAATGTTTTTGGCAAATTTTCAAATTAATTAATGGGCTTCACAATCAACATGGAGGTGCGTGTCAAGATGACAGGATGAATGAATATGAGACTGAATGCGACATGATGCACAGTAATGAGAGAAGCTTTTAGAACTATATTAGCATTTTTAATTGTTATTTAGCAGTGTCATCTTTGATAGGGTTAATTATTTTTTCTTATTCTGTTCATGGATACTGCCAATTGTCATTACGAGTCCCTGACACTCTTCATAACATCTGATACTTGTAATCAGATGTTGCTGGGTGTGTTTGGTGTCGGTTTGTTGATGGTGGCCAAACAGAACAGGTGTCTAAGTTTACAGCTGCCAATCATGATCGAGCAGGCTATAGGAGCTAATGTGTGCTTCCAAGACCCAACTGCTCTGATTATCATTATGTGCAACCTGCTTTGCTTTTACGTCGTCTTCATGATGAGCACCCCGCAGCTCTATAAAACCATTTTCAAGGGTTGTTAAGATGTTTCTATGGAAAATTCAGTATGTGATTCTCAGACTCTGATATTGCCCCCACAGATTCCAAGAAAAAGTGGGGCTGGTTGAGCTGTTATTTCAGGCTGGTCAGGATAATGAGCCCTCGAACTTATAAATAAGAGCTATTCTTCACCAGCTGCATTCGGCCAGTCTGCTACTACTGCACTGCAGTGGTGAAATCATGGAAACTGAAAAACAGATGTACAGAGTGACATAAGTGACATCTCTGCAGGAGCCCACCTCACTCAGTCGATACACCCACCTGGCTTCACTCTCCCTCGCTTTCCTTATTAAGGATTTCATAGAATTTTGCAAAATGGGTATGAGGTGTAAGACAAACAGCATTGGTAAAAAAAAAAAAAAAAAAAAAAAAAAATAGGCATAGAAATTAAGACTATTATTTTTATGCAGCATTTTGTAAAATAGAGGTTGCCTTTTTTATGATATTGACAAGTTATAAAAAAATAAAAAAAAACAAACCACTTACAGCATACTTGGCTGCAGCGTAGTGCAGCATGAAAGAGATGAAACAGTTGAGACCCCAGGACGTTTTATGGAACAACAAAAGAAACAAGGACACAATTTCACTGATGCAAAGCACTCAAAACCAGTACCAACTAATATCATTTAATTGCAGAGCTGCAGCTCAACCAGTTTGAGACCCGGGGCCATAAATGCATAAATAAATCAATCAATCAGTGAAACTGGCTAACAACCTAAACAAACAGCGTTTTATTATTGAGAGTCTCCCTTCTATTTTTCATCTCCACCTCCCTGTATCACCTGCGGCTGGCTCTAGACAACAATGTGTACTTATGATTTGACGTTTGTCAAAACATAGGTTGAGGTTGAGGTTCAACTGTTCTCACCGAACATTTTTCTCATATAAATACCAGTTTATGTGTAGTTATTGCCGTGTATGTACTTACACATTTATACATGTGGCTCCTGCAGCTTTGGACCTGCAGTTTCAGCCTAATCTGTTCCACCTAGCTTTTATAACTAGAGGTGATGAACATTTTATGGTTTCAGTTTCTCAAATGTGAGAATATGCTGCTCTTCCTTGTCTTCTATTATAGTAAAGTGAACACCTTTGGCTTTTGATCTGATGATTTGCCAAAAGAAAAAAAAACACATTTACTCTGGGCCCTGGGAAATTGTGATGGACACTTTTCTCTCTCTCTCTCTTTTCTTTTTTTTTTTTTTTGATGGGTTATAGACCACACAGTTAATCAATAAAAAATAAACAACAATCAATAATGTTAATAGCACTACTACTTCTGTGTCTGTGTTCATACTACATTAAATTGCCTGTAGCAGAATACAAAGTAAACAGCCTGCATTAGGACGATGAAGGCTGTCATGAGCTCACGTTAGCTATTGTTACAGTCGTCTTCATATTATCAGGACAACCGTTATCTAAGATCTTCTCAAATGAATCCTTGCTGACACAGCCATAATTTTCATATTTAAGAAATAATAATTACATGATACATCCATTTGCTTCGTTTGCTACAGAACAATATTCTTGTTCAACAGCAAAATGCTGAAAAGAACTAGATCCTGAGAAGGACTGAAAAAATATTTCTATATATATGTTCTGAAATTATTTATGGAATACAACACAAAAAACTCCCTACCCCATCCTTGCTCTGTTTTAACCTTTTGCCCCAGTACTGATCACACTGTTGCTCAGTGCTTTTTTTTTTTTTTTTGTCCATTCCACTGCCACTACAGATTGTCAGTTTCCGTGTAAATTAAAAGGAAAAGCCATCTTTGAAAAGAATTCACATATTTCCATAATACCGAGCTGTTAATTTTCAACTTCTGAACTTGACCAAATCTCTGCATAAGCTGAGCAGCAGAGAGACAAGACTGCAGTATATGATTTACAAGTCCTGGAGCGGCTCCATAGTCAGTTAATAATAGAACAAATCCTGAGACAGTATGACAGCACCCATTGTGATTTACTGGGATATAGGAACATGCTCTGATTACCAGCCGCGACAGCGGGGCTGGTATTGTTTTCACCTTGTGAGTCGGTGTGTGTGTGTGTGTGTGTCATCACGGCAAAATATGGTCCTGGACACACCAACTGTAGCAGGAACTACCACAGAGGCCGAGTATTGGGTACTTTGACAGGTATTTATATGTCTGTCTGTCTGTGGACAGATTCTGACACTGCAATAGCATCACAACTGTGTAAGATATGGTTACAAAACTTTACAGGTGTATAGTTGAGATTAAAATGAATGCCAAGTTTGAAGATGGTTGAGGTCTGAGCAAGTGCACCAGAAGTAGGGGAGCTGGAAGTAAGAAAGTGACCAATGGCCCCACCACTTTATGCTGCTGTTTTAATCGTTTAGTTTGCAATTCACTGTCTCCCTCTTTCAATCATTTGCGTCCACTGTACAACATTAGGTAAAACTACAAACCATCTGCTACGGGGTCACACAGTTAGGCATACTTAATAAGTCTTGCATAATTCACGTGTTTCGCATAAGTCACTTCTCTCATAGTGTGTGTCCCGCTCCACCATACACACAGATTTGGCATTGCAGCTGGTGTGATTCCATCGTAAGATGGTCTCTAGTTCAGCCCAGCATTATCACAAAACTTATCTGAATGTAATATACCTCAAGTTTCTGTAAGGTCATGGTGTAGGTCACAAATTCTGTGTGTGTGTGTGACCGAGGCCAAGAAGTGTCACCTGATGACATTATCGCTTCAGTTCTTGCCCTGATCTCCAGCTTAGGGAGACAGTATTGCGTGTTGCTAGAAGTTGAATTTAGTGTCCAAAGTCACAGCAAAGACAAAATGTAATTTTCAGGGTGGATTTTCTTTTTTAATACTGACTTCATATTTTACATTTCAGTTAGCAGAGAACACAGTAATAAAAAGATAATGAATGGAAAAGTTTGAGATGTTTCATTTTCCCAAAAGAACCCATGCAATTCTTCCCCCCACAGCAGAAAATACCTTAAAATAGCTAAAATACATCTCATTTTTACCGTGAAGCAATATGAGCACACGCTCTTCCTTTCCTTTATTCCTGCCTCTGTTTCTCCAGTCTTTTCTCTCTCTATCTGTGTGCCCCTTAGTTTCTACCATTTTCTTTCTCTGCCACACAAACAGAAACGCACTTCCATACACATGGACACAATGAATCACACTACACACTCACGACTTTTCACAGAGCTTTGTTATGGCTTTGATCAATAATTGATCAAGGGAATCTTCTAACTGTTCAAAGAGTGCAAGGAGCGTTTGGAGGCCACCATTTCCACTTTCTCCCAAGATCCACACAAAAAGAAGCCCTCTGTCATAAGGAGCTCTGCAACCACCACGGAAGAACTTGACACACAAACTGGTTCCACAATAACACAACACAGCATCTCGGCATGTCTGACATTACCTGAAGCTCTGGGACCTGCCAGGTTATATACATCCAAGCACAGACAGCAGGCCACGGTAACGTGTCACCTACTGAGATCTTAAATGTCTCAGGAGCTGAGATCTAAAATGTCATGGCCTCAGGGTTCAACTGCTTTCTGAAAGGCAATTTTGCTTGAAAAATCTGTCCGGGTTCAATGGCTTGGCCGTGCCACTGCCACTTGACAGCTCTATTTTCTGGCCCATGAAAAGGACATGTCAGGTTGTCTTGCGCAGTCATTGCTTTGTCTGCCACATGTGCATGGATGCAGAAGTGATGCATATGGTGGATGACAAAAGTGAAAACCTTTTTGATTCTTCACTTCTTGTTTGTCTTTCATGTGCCCATCTTATCTGCGTGTCTTACCTTAGATAGGATTTAATCACTAAATCTTCTGTATTTTTCCTTTTCATATATTTGTCAGCCCCTCTGAGTAACTACAAAGTAACCACAAAGTACGTCAAAGTAAACAGTTTTGTGTGTACCGGCTAGCTGAGGTTGCGCGTTTGTTGATGCGGTGCTGCTGAGTGCTCGTCTTCTCTCTCCTCTGTGGTGCCTTGAGTGTGAATGTGTGCAATTCCAATGAGTATTCGCTCCTGCTGTCATGTGGGGTTTTTTTTGCTAACACTCTGCAGAAAGGATTCCTCTGCATTCTGCTGCCCTCTCTCCACATGCCCGGCCTCGGGGACCCAGAGAAGAAGGAAGAAGGAGAGGACAGAGAAAAAGAAAAAAAAAAAAAAAAAAAAACACTGGAAAGTACAATACCAAGCACCGTTGTCTAGGAGCTGTTTACTCTGTCTGCGGGCTACATGCTGTGCTTGAGCAAGAAGGAGTGTGCGTGTGTGTATGTGGCTGTGTGCTTTTGTGTTTACTCCCCCTGCTTGTACGGGCACCAGGTGTGCTATCGCAGACTGAGCAAGAGACAATACTTGTCAGTGGGAGAGAGAGTGGACTAGTGAGAGAGAGAAAGAGAGAGGGAGAGAGAGGGGGCGAGAGCTGGCGGAGTGAAGTGAATGAAAAATTCATTCGGCTGCAGGTCCCAAAAGCCCTTCTGTCTTTGCCAGGAGTCCTCAGCTTCAAACTGCTGGGCAGGGGTGGTGGGACTGTGCCAAAGAGATGGTAGGCACACATGCACAGACACACACACAAGAAGCAAAAGGGCCAGAAAAGGCGTTATCTAGGAATCAGGAGTAAGCTGAAAGAAGAGTCAACACCACAACAACAGTATCCCTTAACAACAACAGGGTGTTCAGGACAGCATCCTAATAGTCCTCTGGATTCTTTTCTAGTGGCGCCCATTACAACCAATCCACAGTCAGCCCTGTAAGTGAGGAGCGTGATGCAGTGTGCTGGTGTCCTAAAACAAATCCTGTGTGCTGAACTAAAGTGTATATGATTTTACCCTTGCTCTTTATGATATATATCCCATTGAAATCGTGTTTAAAAAATAAAAAAAAAAGCAATCTGATGCAAATTAGGCTAAATGAGAAGCTCAGTGCTGGGGAAAATCCCAGTGCAGGCCTGCTAAATAAATCAGAAGATAGGGATCATTGTAATTACAAAGACAACATCTAGATGCATACCCGTGACACAGCCTTGAGCTGATAAAGAGAAGAAAAAAACTGGAGATAGACAGAAAATGGAAAAGAAGGAGCGAATGAGAAGAAGAAGAAGAAGCCTCCTCTTCTTTACTCACTATTGCAGCGTTGCCATAGCCACCGCTGCATCCTTAGGATGCCAGGACAAAGAGAGTTAGAGGAGTTAGAGGAGGTAGAGCAGAGGAGGAAAGGGGGGAGAACTTTTACTGCTCTACCTCTCTCACTCTGTGTGAAAGTGGGTCAACAAACACACACACACACACCCACACACTGGCTCACAAACACACACTCAAAAGAGAGTATCTGTCATTTTTCCAAACTGCTCGGCTTCTATTTGTCTGTATGTGTGCTGGAATCGAGCATGCAGTGAGGTGGGGTCTTGGAAAAAAAAATCTGGCTTTTCTCTAAGGGCACATGACAATGAGCAGAGAAGCAAAGACAAACTGTGTGTTTGATGTGGATTTTCTAATGCCTGTGAGATGTACATCAACAGGAAATCAATTTAAGCTTGTCTACACGCACTCTACATGAGAATATTTGATGAATTTAATTTGGTACTTTGAGGCCATCATTCAGAGTCTTGAACTAAAAAGAAAATTTAAAAACATTTTTTAAAGTCTTATTTTGTTGTAAACCAAGATCAGAATAAATGTATGTATAAATGAGTCTGCCCAACAGCTCATACTGTATAATGTAAGTTTGACTTTTTATTGTTTGCTTGCTAACTTCTGCTACACTTTAGTTCAATCCAAAGATAATTAGTTTGCAACACGTTTTTTTCAGTCACAGTTAATTAGGAAGAACAAGTTCTTTTAGAATACACTTTTTTTTTTTTTTGCTATTTCCAAATACGGGAATATTTTAGTTTTACTGTGAATGACATTCAAATGAATGGTACTTTCTGTGAAACAGTGCAGCCTTGTATGGAATTATAAGCTTGTTTATTATGCAAATTCACATGACTGACGCCATCACTGCATTGGCAACTGCATAGTACAGAATGTTCTTGCTGCAGTTAAAGTAAGGCTATGCATAATGAAGTCAAGTCATTTTTTTCAATCATCCAGGGGGCAGTGAGCTGGCCTGTGTCAAACAGATTATCATTTTCAACTGCCGTTGTTTGTTCTGGATGTAGGGGGTTTGAGAAAACACTGGCTAGAACTGCACTGTGGATTTGTTTTGCATTCCATCGGGGCACTTTTTGTGCTGCACAACAAAAACTTTTTTTTCCCAGAGGGAAGGCAGGTCCAAAAGACCCCCAGCCGGTATTTGCAGACTCGCTGCAGATTCTGGCTGGGAAGTAGAAGACAGTGTACACAGAAAGTTCTGAGTGTCCCATCATGCTGGGGCAGAAGGACAGTGTATAGTACATTAAAGTGAAAGTTAAACTAGTCCAGAAGTCAGGTTGGACGGTTGGATAGCAAAACCAGTTCTTAATTTTAACCAGTTGCAAGTTTATTGATTCCAAATAGGAGGTTTCCTACATGTGGGAAACGTCTGATAATCAAGATTGCTTCCAAAGGGGCCTAAGCGCCAAAAGACTTTTCTACCTGTGTTAAATAAATTCTTTCAAACTTCCTCATTCATTTTGTTCCTTGTGGTCTCTCCTGATTGAACTGGAATTGAAAAATACCATCTGAATCTGTACAAGGGCTTAGGTTTATCTCAATGATAAACAATCAAAAGTTAATATCTAAACAATTCTTAGGGAACCAAGTTTTTTTTGGTTTTGTATGTAAGCACAGACTGTCATACCTGAGGCGTCTTAAGGTTTGATGTGTGTTTCACTCTTTCACTGTTGGTTTAGATGTAGGTCATGAAGTCCTTTCATCACCAAGAGTGTGGACATCCATCTGTAAGGACTATTGGTTTATCCTCGCGGTCAGGATGGTCGTTTCTCTGTCAGAGCTGAATCAGTCCCTGAATCGGCCCTGGAGAGCCGATGGTGCCATTTGCCAACACTGTAAGACATATGGCACATGAGAACACACTACTACTCACATGTGGACACACACACACAAACACTGAAGCCATTTACCAACATGACACAAACACAAGAGTGATGAGGACAGACCCTGATGTCAAGGAAAATCACATTTAAGTAGAGGAACTGTGTGGATGCGTGTGTGTGTGTGCTCTTCCCCAGCACCCACATCTCTCTCAGTGGCATAATGAGCATGTGACGGTAGCAGGGGAGCACTGAACTGAGTCATTGTCTCCAGGGGGCAAGTATGATGATCAAGAGGACCTTTGGGAGAGTGACTGAAGCTTTACCACAACAGCCTTCCCTCTCATTCCCAGAGTCATCTCCTTTACCACTCATTAACCTGGCCCCATAAATTCGAGGGCCTGATCCTTGTGGACCCATACTGCTGACGGACGTCAATGAGTAAAAGATATCATAGACCATTTGTCTGGTGGGACTGGTGGAAGATATGTACGATTTCAGAAAGTGAGAGAAAGCCTGTGCAGGGACAAAGATTCTCTTCTGTACAGTGCAAGATACTCTTTTGTTTCACTTGTTCTGTCTCTTTCTTTCTTATCCCCCCCCCCCCAATCACCCTGTGGCCTTATTATCTCTTATGGCCTCGCTCTGTTCTATACCACCTTCGCCCTCAAAGAATCTTTGCCTTCCCTCCCTGCATGCCTCCTATGACCCTCTCCAGACTGCGGTGGCCACAGTTGAGGTCTGAGGCCTGAAGCACTGCCGGCAGGCACCAAGACAGCAGCTGTGCATGACACATGTTCACCACAAACTCTTCTCTCTGCTTCATTTCATCCTCCTCACTCTTCATTTCACTCCTTGTCTTCCAATCCACCCCTTCCTTTCTCCTTTGGCCCCTACCACTCCATTCGGAACAGGTGATCCCCCCAGAGGGCCAGTTTTGCACCCTTCACTTACTCTCCATGCTGCGTCCTCCTCCAGCTCACTCAACCCCCACCGAAACCCTGTTGTGAGTGACAACCAGGGACATCTGTCCCAAGAGCCAGCAGCACAAACTGAGAAGGACGCCTCAAGGAAAGGTCCAAACTCGGTGAAAGACAGTGAAAAGAAGCCAAGGGGCAGCTGTTGAAGAGGATTTTGTTCAGAAGTCAACTTTTCAAATCTTATTTGTCAAACGGGTTTGACAGCATTGTGCAGTGTCTAAAAACGGCATCATCTTTACAATAACAAACTCTAAATTTGCAAAGAACATGCTCAACAAAAGTAAATGGTAAATAATAAATAATAAATAATAAATAATAAATAACTTTGGTCCTTAAACAATTCATGTCATTATTCAAACTGTGTGGTTGATCAGCAAAAGACATTACTACTAGTTTGCTTTGCCAAAAACGTTTTGAAAAAAAAAATAAGTTGCTGCCTGGATGATGTTCACTAGAGATTTTTCCACTTTTGGTGGGACACAGTACTTTAGCACTGGACTGTGAGGCTTGCTTCTTGCATCACACATTCACAGGTTTGGACTATCAATATAATTAGCATAAAGCTGGTGACTACAAATCCCATAAAAAGATCAGCCTTACAATGAGCTAGTCTGTCTCTCAATGCTTTCCCAAGTTCCCAAAATGACTGAAAAAATGAAAGGCCAATCTGTTTCCTTATCAGGGCTAAATAATTTCCTAAAATAGCTGGGTACTGTAGTTTTTAGCAAACATTATTCAAACAAAGGGAACTTGTCTATTCAGAGCTATTTTGAGCTGTGCATTTAGTGCTGTAGTAAGTATTACAGTGTATTACAATAACAATATATGTGGAACTGACTGAAAATAAACTACAGTGCCCACATTGACTGTAAACGTCAGCCAGTGCAATGGTGTGACTCAGCAGTGAGTCTCAGTGTCCAAGCCTGTCCCCCAGCCTGTTTCTGAGTTGGCCGATGCCAAACCCGTTGCTGAGTTTGTTCCAGAGTAGGCTATCCACCAGTGTCCCTCCACCCACCTGGTGTCATCTAGGGACACCTGGAACTCGTCCCTTGGACAGCAGGTACTGTCACGATCTGCCTCTGTGTTCCTCTGGGCCCATGTCTCTGACCTCTTCTCACTGCTCTCAGGCCACGTTTCTCCCCAGATCAGACCTGGCTTCCTCTAGTCACCCACCAGATGTCCTTTGACTTTCACCCCCTGTTCCTATTCACCTGTCTGCCCTGCCCATCCACACACCTGTTCCTGCTTCTCATCAGCCCTGCCATCCCCTGAGCTCTCTCCACCTGCATCTCATTCTACAATCAGCCTGGTACCAAATAAACCAGTTCACTCCCTTTGCTTTTTGTCAGGTCGTTTGTTTCTGTTCTCATGTGTTTTCCCAGTGCTCCTGCCATTTGCTTTTTTCACCTGCTTCCTTTACCTGCTTGCCTGCATACCCGCCTGCCATCTTGCCCACCTGTCTGCATGTAAGCCTGTTTGGGTCTACCCTGCCCATGCTGTTCCCAGCAATCTCAATATCAATCAGTATTCTTTTCCCTGAGTTTTGCTTTAGTTGCCAGGATGGGATACTGAATAAAAAACAATTCTGGCCACAAAATTTTGTAGATCCATTCTGTACAAACATTTTACACTGACAGTAACGGTCCGCTGTCAAAGGTTAGGAAACCACAGTGTTTCTTGTTTACCAAATGTTAGGTTTACATTTTATTTTATAGGTGTGGGTTACTTAAATAATGTACTGCATTTCCTCACTGTGTTAGTAAAGAGGCTCGCTTGCTTGGTTTGCTAGTGCAAACTAGTTGTACTGTGAATGAATGTAATTCTCAGGGGACAAAGTTGTGAAAGAAAACAGAAAAGCAGGACTAATGGTAATTGGTTAGTCCAGAAACATACATATTTCCACACAGCTAATCACAGATGAAAAAAGAACATCCATTATCTGCACAGCTACAAATGCTCACAGCTTTGTTGAGTAGAAAATGCCATTAGTAGTCCATATTAAACACTATTTTTGATTGATACTGATAAACATAACACTTGAGCTGCACAAGAGTAGAAGGAAAGTTGGCTGTAATTCAGTATCAGAGAGCTTCATCACCCAAAGGTGCACAGAAATGAAATCCATCAGGTCTAAATCTAACTTCGATATTTTTCAACACTGGGCCCTAACTCCAGCAGTTTGTTCCATTACCATTCCGGCGGGTTTACCTAGAATATGCCTTTTCCAGCTCATTATGCCCACTTTAGGCTCCCATAAGGTCATTAATCCCAATCACTGTGTTCATTTTCACACATGCCAAACCATTATTCCACACTTGGCATATCTTTTTACCCTTCTGTAATGCTCTCTCGCACACACGGGTGCGCACACATACACACGCGTATCGCCACAGTCTCTTACTACTTAGTCATTCCGTTTGTGTCGCACTGTCTGTGATTGCATAAAAACATAAAATACTGTGAGGGGGATCATAAGACGATAATGATCAGAGAAAATCTTGCCAAATATAGGCTTATGGACTTGAAATTTATCTGTGATGACACATTTCAGCACTTTTCAATACTATGAGTTAGATTTGTGAAGCAGCTTGCTTGTGTATAAATGATTTGCCCTCATCCAGAATATTTGTCATGCTGGAGAGCTTTCCAGCATCAGTGCTTGATGCCTTTTAGAGATTACTGCTGTTTGGAGAATATTTTCAATAACATCTGCTAAGGTTCCCCTTGGTACTGAAAGCTCCTGGGAAGGAAATAGAAAACAATACAAACACAGATTTGTGTTTCTTGATTTTTTTTTTTCATTCATTTAGTTGTCCAGTTATTGATCGTGGGATGTCGTGCAAATAGAGGAAGCTGATGCCACCATGTGAGCTGTTGTGGTTAAAGGCAACTTGGCTCAGCAGCATTCCTTAACACAAGCACAACAACATATTCTAGGCAATATGGTATGGATGATGGTATTTATGTGCATACACATGAGCCTGAGGTATGAGTCCATATGTGCATATTATAATGCCTTGGGAGTCCCTGTTTTGGTAAATGGAGACCTGCAATCAATGTGAGGGTGCTGGGCAGTGTGAGCAGCATTGGGAAATCAGCTGCTGGGTTGCAGGGATGCTAATGAGCAGAGCAACAGAATGAGGATCAGAACGAACAATCAGAAAGAGAAGATAAAGAGGGAAGATGATCAATGAGTGCGATTTAATTTGGCACTCTATTAGATGTGCCAAAGTTCTGCACAAGGGGATTCATCTTCCCTCTTCAGGGGGCGTTGCAGACATTATTTGTGGTTGTTACAGTAGGTAGAGGAAGTAGTACTGAGCAAGCACAGCATGAGATGTACAGTACAGTCCCAGAGAACAAAAAGAATCCAATAAAATTATTTGTTTTACAGTAGCATGCAAGCCTGTAGCAAACCTCATTGTCTTTCTCTCCCTCTGTCTCACACACACACACACTCACACATACTGATGTTGGCAGCTTAGTATTCACACACGACCACATGGCTGTGAGGGAATAGCCCTGCAGAGGGTGGAGAAGAGAAGCATAATAGAAAAACTCATTTGAAGGGAACTCAGGAGCCGAGGACCACATTAAGCTCAGCCGCCGGCCTGAATGAAAGATCATGTCAAACTCGTCACACACACAGCGTGTATATGTGTGTGTGTTTGTGTGTGGGAGAGAGAATGAGGCAGAATAAAAACAGTATAAATATGATATGAAAAGATGAAAAAGATGTGAAAATCAAATAAAGAAGGCTGAGTGTGCAAAAAGAGTAATGTATTCAACACAGTCCCCTGACTATGAAATTTTCTGGGTGTGTTTCCATCCTTCATTCAATGGATCTGACAGTCTGCAACTTTAGCAGACAAACGGTTTTCCTGTGCAGTTTTAACACTTGCTGGTTCTTCTGGACTGAGGCATTATGTATTCAGCCCTGAATTCAAAACAGACATACTGGAGTGTTTTAAAGGGGCAATGAATAAGAATTGGCCAACTGTCGAACACATAGGCCAAACCAAAGGAAGTTGTGGTTTCTACCCGTATTATAGGAAACTAAGAAATACACACTTTGGTCCCTCCTCCCCTTCCCATGCCATTGGCCATAACGGGACAAATCCCGGTTGGCTGCTGCATCTATGGGTCAGTGGATCATCAAGAAATCCATAAAGTTTTACTGGCCCCCCTCTCTGTACCTGTCAATCAGAGTGCACATAAGAGCCTTTAACAGCAAGTCACTCGCTTAACTTTTAGTTGGCCAGCAACAAAAGTTCTGAAACAGAGACAGCCTGTGTAAATTGCAATGATACCACACAGAAGATGAAATCTTTTATGCATCACAGTATCTCAGATCATGATCTCGTTTTTTGCCAGACAATCCCCTGTGTGAACGTCTGTGTCTTCCAAAGCCCTCAGTCAGGGGAACGTTGCCTCTAATTCCATGGAGGGCGTTAACCTCCTTTTCCCCTTCTGCTCTCTGTCTCCAACTTGAAATTTCCTACAGGCAACGTGATGAGTTTAGTCCATTTTCTTTCATTTTGTTGAGGTCAGACAGAAGGAACACCTGTGGGATTCACCCTTTGAAAAAAAGAGATTTTTACTTTCTTTCTTCACTTCTTTTGTCCCCCCTTTCCACCTCAGCCAAGGTCGAAGAGATTTTTGCAGGTACCTTGCTTTCCCAGTTACTCCTGCCAGCTGTTGTCTTGTGTCTCAAACCAAATTGTCATGTGAAAATTGAGAGTATGGACATCACTGCATTTATGCTGCTTCATACATCTACACTTCTATTGTTTCTAAAATGTCAGAGCAGGGGGAGGTCTCTGAATAAAACATCATCTGCGTCTTACTCTGGAAGGATTTGCCTTGGAGTGAACTCTATAAAGTGAAAATCTCAGGACACGTCAGCTTGGACAGTGACTGACCCTTTCAGTGACTTTTGAAAAACAGTATATTCAATCACAGGGACGCCCTCGGCACAGTGCAACAGTGCAGCTAAAAGACTCATTTTACAGATCACACACACCTCGTTGTATTTGCATTCTGCCTAGTGTCAGCTGGTTTACACCCTTAGTCTGTTTGCTGCTCTCCTACTCTGTGTGCTAACATATACAGTAATTTAATGCAGCCAAATTCTCACCAGGGTTTGTCCAAATAGTTACTATATTTGTTGCTAGGTTGTTGCAATATTACCTGCAAACGCCCCCCACTGATGTAAACTGTACTCACTAATTAAGTAATAAAAACTATTACTTAATAACAATAATAGTTTTTATTGTTGTTAAGGACAATAAGTAGTAACCTGTGATATACTCCTATCCAGTATTCCTATATTCATTAGGCGATTAGGCTGAACTCACTGGTGTAACGTGTTTTTCATCCATTCTCTCTCAGCAGCTGCTGCTTTAACTACAATTAGGTCTTATAGCGTGTAACCCACATGACTTGGAACCAGCTTAAACAATCAATTCCAGTAGTGACGTCCTATTGAGTTTTAATCAAGATTTCTACTTTGTTCTGTCTTCTCTCATGGTTGCCTGGCCGTCAGATTTCACAGGTCAAGGAACCATTCAGAAAGCTTTAATTAGCTTTCTCAAGCTAATGAGTTCTCAGGCATCATACAAATTGTTCTGTCAAACCCCCGACTTTGAGCTAGTTCTTGCCCAGCTCGGATTGTTTGGGTGTGAGCTCAACAGAATAAAAGACCTTTAATCATGTTCAAATTCATTACACCCCAAATGAGTAATGTTTCATTCTCCTCAGTCATTTTGCGCCTTACTCGTAGTAAAAGCTGCCCCTCTGTCCGTGACAGACACCGCCGACCTGTTTAGTGCGACTTCCATCATCATTACACTGGATAGATCTATCCCTGGCACAATTTGAGGGGAAGTTGTAATAACAAGTCGAGCCTGATGGACTGAGAGCAGCAAAAGGAGGCGACACAGAAGAAAGGTAATTTCAGTCCTGGGAGTAAATTCAAGCACCGGATGCCTTCCAGAAGACAGCGGGCCAGTGAGGAAACTCAGACAAAAATATGAGCTTTGGTTTAAAGATGAAATATGGCACTCTGACCCCATTCCCTTTTCCCCAGATCTAATTCAGTTCAGCCTAAATGGGGATGGGTATTGCCTAATCTGATAACTTGCCAGACCTGAAGTGTCTTTTTTAAAACCAGTTTCCGGGGAACTGAATTTCAATCGTGTGAGCAGTAAATGAGGAGGAGATTTATGTGGCTGCGCGTGGGAAAAGGGTATAACAAGGCAGCGGCGGCAGTTGCTTCGTACTTTGTCACATTCACAAAGAAGGCATTAGGGCTTTGACCCACTTCACGCAGGGACGGAGTAATGCCGCTGCTCTCTAATGCTGCCATAATGGTTATTGTCATCATCCTTGTCAACTTCACTCTCACTGTCATTGTCACCTTATTCATGTGAATTTCTGTCCCAAGACTATTATGCTACTGTTAATCTTATGACTGTTTATGCTTGTTTTATTTTCCTATGTCAGGCCAGGTCTAAACTGTTATCACATGGGGAAGGGGTGTATGAAAGAACAGAAGTTATACAGTAAAAGGTCCAGCTGTTATTTACCTCTCTCTGTCTCTTTCTCCCTATTTCTCCATCCCTCTTTCTCTCACTAGCTTCTGATGTGAGACTGATAGAGCTTGGAGCACAGCCACTCGCTGTCAGGTCCCAGCTAATGGAATCAACATGGTTGACGGATAAACCCACCGAAAATAAGTTGTCAGAGAGCTGCGGGCCCTTCATCAACCTCCCTGCCATATGTGGCACTGCCTTGACCCCTCCCATCGCCATATCAGGGGGGTGTTTTATCTTCAGCGCGCTGAAATTACATTTCAAGTTTTTATTTATTAATGTATACTTTTTGTTCTCTGTGACATAAAGAATTGGGTTATGGTTGCTCTTAGGGTCAAAGAGATGCTCTGAGGGACTGGTTTACCTGGTATTTCTCCTCTAAAGACTTGAGTTATATTATATAGTTTCACCTAGAGTATGATTCATTGGAAGGAATTGTTTTGGAAATGAGCTTATTTGCTTTCTTGCCAAGAGTTAGAGGACTACAGCCAGTGGTTGGTTAGCTTAGCTTAGCATACAGACTGAAAACAGAGGGAAACAGCTGACCTAGCTCTGTCCAAAGGCAGAAAAATTCCACCTAACGGCACCTCTATCACTAGTAACTGTGTTCTATCTTGTTTGTTTCATTTGTACTAAAACCAAGTTGTGAAAACAACATGTTGTGCTGTTTAGGGTTGCAATTAACAATTATTTTTCATTGATTGCCTCTTATACTGCCAGTTATTTTCCTAATTCACTGATTGGCTGTTTGGTCTGTAAAACAGAGCAAAAAATGTCTAGCACAGTTCCCATAAGTCCAAGGGGAAGTCTTTGAATGCATTTTTTCGTCTGATCAGTGGTCACAAACCCAAAGATATTCAGTTTACAGCAATATCAAACATAGAAAAGCAGCAAATCCAAGAGACTAGGACCAGCAAATGTCTGACATTTTTTGCTTAAAAATGCCTAAAATGATAAATTTTGGTCCAGTGGTTTTACAGGGGTTGTGCGCTCGGCTATTCCTTGGCCAGGTTTCTTGGTTGCCTGGCAATCTGACATTGACAACGACACTGCAGGACATTGATTAGGACATTGACTTCTGTACAAAATCAAATAAACCAGGATATAATGTGTTAAGTAAACCTTAAATGTGCTAGCAGGTGGACTTTAACGCCACTGAACAGAGCCAGGCTTGCTGTTTCCTCAGGTAACCAACAGCTGGCTGTAGTTTCATATTTACTGTACAGACATGACAGTGGTATGAAATTTCTCATCAAACTAAGGGCGAGGAAAGCAAATAAGTATACTTCCCAAATGATGAACTTACTTAACATGCGCAGCAGGATGCACTGAGCCACAAACACAAATCCTTACTGTAAATGGACAGTCTGACTGCAGAGGAAGAGATGTGTAAGTTAATCCACGAGGGTAAATTTATATGGAAAAGCCACAGAAAAGACAAACACAGGTAAGATAAGACAAGTCAGTGAGTCAGTGAGTACGAAGTGCATAAACAAAGACCTTATGTTTGTCCAGTTAAATAATTCTCAGACTGTGTGATGTGTGCCTTCCACCGGGCAGTGCAAAATTCCCCAGACCACCTCTGGCCAGCAGAGATAGAGGGAAAATGAGAAAACGTGAGCTGCTTCTGAGCTCCAGAAACACGATGACGTGCTGTGCCCTCTCTGAGTGGAATGTTGCAAAAGCTTTACTTACTTTATGCCTAAAGGATCAAATGTTCTGTGCAGGAACTTTGCTAGTACACTGACTTAATCAATACTGTGCGTGAGTAAAAGAAATCTCTCCCCAGGACTGCATTCACCGTGGACTTACTATACGAACAATATATCTCCCACAGCTGTCCCCAAGAGATGGAATTTAACACAAGAAAACCTGGTGTCTACAGTATTTGTTTCATGTAGTCCTACTTACAAGAGAAAAATCCTTCTAGATAGATTTTTTTGAAAAAAATCTCTTTTTTTCTGTATCTATAGCGCAGTATGTTAGAGCTTTTCTCATATGACGTAACGCTCACCCGGTTGCCAGAATCCATGAAAGCAGCTGTGCTCTGTGCCAGCCTGCTGCTATGTTCTCTTAGAATCGATGGATCTGGGCTAATCTGTCAAACCGAGGAGGCTGCTCTTGTCTCCTTCATCCGCTATTCATTTTGAGAAAGGTCTACCAGTTTTCCAAACGCTGATTTGATTAACAAGAGAAATGCAATGTATGCAAGGAAGAAGAAGAAGAAGAAGAACTAGGTCAAGGATTTCACACATCCACTGCATCCCCGAGCACTCGGTACAGTACCTAAGAGCTCCACCAGGAGCCACTGTAGATCCATCTGTGCTGCATAAACAGACAAGCAGACAGAGGAAAAAGAGTGGGGGGCATGCGGGGAGGTAAAAAGAGCTCAATGTATTAGATCAGCCACCCCACTGGTTTTGTATACCGACAGCTGTGCTCTATAACCCACTTGACAAGATTAAAAGTCCAAACACATAAACAAATAGACAATCTGCATCCTGGCTTGGAAAGGCTCAGTCATGGAGCCCGGCTCCCTCCCTCAGTCTTCTTCTGCACCTTGTGAACTGCAGATGAGATGTGGAAGAGTGTTGGAGCATAATTTAGGGCTGCTTATAAGATCACAAAATGTGACCCACTTTAATGTTGCGCTGACTAAAAGACGCAAGAATCTAATAATATTTCATAAGATGCTTCTTCATAAATCTTGAATAATATTCCATGCAGATAGATACAATCCCTAACCTCTCTGTGCTTGGCTTGTGGGTGCTGGTGCATGGCTGTGCCATTGTTTGCAGACAGAAAGAGAAAAAGAAAGCGAGACGGAGAGAAATGACCGATGACAGATCCACAATGCTCAGCAGTACATCTCTCACTACACAGCCATGCAGCCAGTCCTCCTCCCAGCTAAGGCATCCATCCATCCGTCCTCTTGCTCGCTGGCGCTTTGTGTTTTTTGTTTAGTTTGTTCTGACATGTTAATGGGACAGCTGATGGACTGGCAGCCTGATCCAGCTAGAGGGGCAGGGGTTGCTGGGTTTATTTTATTCTGACAGCGCGAGGGAAGGTCAGCATGCTCATAGCTCACCTGCCTTCTCCCCTCTTTCTCTCTGTCTCAGTTTCTGCACTCTCCCATCCTTCCTACCTGATTTCTGCCTTTGTCTCGTTTGCTTCCATCTCCCACGGTGTGGTGTTTTTTTGGGCACATCCGTCTCAGCTCATTTCCTCTCTCATGTTCAGAGCTCTCCTCAAACATTTCCACAGTGATTGACCGACGGCTCCAAGGGAAATTGGGACAACAAATTAGATGAACTTTGATGCAATACCGAAAGTAATACCCTGCAACAAAAGTAAGAAAAGCTCAAATAGCACCTTCTGCAAGGGAGAAAAAGGCTAAAGGCAACAAAAGCATTATGAAACTCGCAGGACTAATCTCTGGAAGAGTTTCTACAGCCTGCAGACTGCCAGGAGGAAAAATGTTTTGAAAGTAAGTACACTGAAAGAAAATACAAACTAAACATAGACAGAAGCAGACACACACGAATTTGCATGTGTATACACCTGTAATGTTGACATAAAAGAAGAAATCTGTCAAGTATTCTTTGTACAAAATGAATACATGGAAATTTAACTCTGTAAAACTTTTGTTTATGCTGCAGGTTCAAAACAAAGGCAAAATCATTTGGAAACTAACTCTCTAAGTGCTTTTTCGTCTTTTCACTGTAGACACCTGCCCGGAAATGGCTCAGTATTAATGGCTGACCAAGCAGGCCAGTGTGCTGCATGCCACAACCAGCCCACACCACATTAAGCTGCTGAGACAGGGGGTGATGGAGGAGGTGGATAACTCACTGTCCGGGCAACAGTGAAGGTGCGCAGGGAAGAGGCATAGCACAGCCACACGCACCACTAATGGTGCTGAGGAGTGCAGCAACACTCTACAAGGCCAGAGAGCAAGCAGCAAGAGGGGATGTTGACCCGTGACCAGGATAGGTCAGGCGTGTACCTTTGTGTTTCTGTTTGTTGCACTGCAAACAAACCATAGCTATAGAACACCTCTGCCCTTGAATTACTATGTGAAAGCAGTAATTTACAGGTTTAATGCTAATTGCTTATATTTCTGAAATGGGCCAGATTGCTTTGCAGAAAGCCAGCTCAAGGTAAACTGAGACAGTTGCTGTGCTCCATACCACATACTGTGTGCTAGATTCGAAAGTAGATATTGAACTACCAATTGATTCTGTAATTTCCACCACATACATTCTGCAAATGTCAACAATCACAATTACATAAATGATTTAAAGAGTCTGTAAAGGGATTTTTCATTAGGGATAATTTCTCAGTTCCAAACTTTTCAACACAACAACACCTGTTACTTTTGTTTGTTTGTTTTATTCTTTTAAACTGGATAGAAGCAAATGAGATCATTTAAATCTGTGGCATTTTTGTTCTCCATAAAGGAAGCAAATCAGATGCAGTATTTTCAGCCAGACTGAGGAATATTTCATCATCATAGCAGCTGAACTAAGAAATACCCTATACAATACTGCTACATGCAGAGAAGCTTTGTCTTTTCTTAGTGACACAAAACATTTGAATCTGAGTTAATGCCTTCTATTCAACACTGGCAAAAAAAAAGATATATAAGAGATCCTTTTTCCAGTGTGTAGTTATTATAATGAACAAACAGCACTAAACTGTCCCCATGCCAGGAGATTTCATTAAGTTGTATCAGCTTTTGCACACAGCTGATGATTTGTGATGTGCCGTGTTTCTTATTTTTACTTTATTATGGTTTTTGTTTTTACTGCATTTATTGTCGTGCAAAGACAAATTTTCTGCCCTGGTGGGACAATAAAGTTTGATCCTAATTCTTTTGTTTTGTTTTTTTTTTAAAAAGACTGGATGCAAGTTGTTTTATAACATAAATATACCATCTTATTATATTAAGATGTTTAAAATGTCTTCATAGTCAGCATTTGAAGAACCAAGAGACACCAAGAAGTAAATGGTTCACATAGTAATAACGAATAACGGAAAGGACTTACTTTGGCTTGTCAGCAGTGTTTTTTTCGGTCTTTGATTTACTCAGAAGCAGAAACCATCTCTGGTGAAACATCATGTGCCACTAAAAGACAAACAAACATTACTGATTCATTTTAAAAGGTCATGTGAGGGATAGCCGACAGTCACACTGAACAACCACAGGACATGATTTACATCGGCCATTTTCACATTAAACTGGAGTGGAAAGCACCTGACAAAGTGACTACAGTGGTGGTGCAGAGGTTCAGATCAAACAAACTGCGATGTGTTTGCCCATTAGGACAGTTTGTTTGGGCTGGTGTGGAAACTGTCAGTCAGCTCTGCACTCAAGCATGATTGCTGAGTTCAGATCAAACCCAAACGAATTGCACCAAGGGGGGAGGCAAACCAGAGTCCAATTCAAAAATCATTACATATGATGTATGAGGTTATATATGATATGATAACACACATGCACGGTTCTGCATCATCATTCAGAAACAGTTAAAACAGACGAGTGTTGAGCTAGTGTCCTTCTCCATCTAGTAATTCCCCAGTAAAATGCATGAAACAAGCACCCCATGTAATGTTACAAGATGCCTTTTTTGTCCCATTCTATCTAATTTGTCACTGTTTATAACGTACCAGGTCCAGCTGCAGGCTCTAATGATAGTGCTCATAATCAGCTAAATCTTTGTGAGTGCTCTGACAGAGAGAGAGAAGGTAAATAGACACACAAGGCGCAACAAGTTCTGCATCAGAATTTGACTGAGGCAATATCACTACACATTTACTCCTCCTGTAATAAGACTGGACTGGAACTAAAAGGCCAATTGAACTATAGATGTAAAACCACCCTAAAGCTCTAATTTAAGGTAAGGGTAATGATATAGGTAAGGTATATTGATTATAACATGCATGGGTGTATGTGGGTGTATGTGTGTGTATGTGTGTGCTGAATTTTAGATTTTTAGATTTTAGCCAATGATCAATAACAGAAGTTTCCCCTAGCGAATGTAATTCTGGGAATCATAGCTATAGAGTTTCTGAAATTGTGAAACAAGCCCATAAAAATTCAAAGAAGAGAAATTGTGCCGTAATGTATCCATCAACCAGACCATTAGCAACAGCCAGTGAACTCCAAACAGATGAAAGTTTTCAGTTCAGTCATATGGAAGAAACAAAAAAAAGTCAATAACCTCAATAAACAGTCATGAAAAAGAGTGATATCGAGAGAAAAAGAGAGCGATGGAAAGACTAAGAAAAGGAGAGAGTGTGAGAGAGAAAATAAAGCTTGTTGTTTTCTGCCAATCCTTAATTATCTCTCTCTGTTTATTTACTCTCCATCCATCCCTTTAAAGCTGCAGGGTCTTTAACACCCTTAATCAACCTCTCTCCCCAGCAGGCCTGTAGCAGGCATCTTCACTCGCCTACGTAATTGACTCTTCGTGTTTGAGAGGCAATAAAAGTTTATGACTATTAAACATAACATCAAGCGGGCTGTCTTTTTACCAAACTATTAGTGGGGGGAAGGAACGTTGTGAACCGATAATTAATTGCTTACTCTCGGGATGCCTAATTACCAATTGTTGGTGTTATTAGCTGATTAGTGGGTGGATTTGACAGCCCTGAAAGGCTGTCAGTTGACAGAAGAGAGGATGGGGCATCCACTGGTGCTTGGAGGTGCCGACATAATTGGTCTTTATTTTTTGAAGTATGCAGTTCACACAGTCTCATGGTGAGCAGGAAGTGACAGAGCTCTTGTATGAATCCCAAGGCTACTAGTTGACTTAATAGTATTGGACTGGGGAAAAAAAAAAGGCTAAAGGATAATTAACTGCTTGTTTAAGCCCAGACGACATGGCTCATGTGTTGGCTTCTTATGTGAATTATGCAATAAGTGAGACGTACGGTATAGCTGTTGACATTTAATCAAGTGTTTCCCCATGTGTTTCAAGCCTCTAGGACATCCTATATTCAACACGATCTCATCCAGGTGACAACTCTGGGTCAGAACATACAGAAACCGACAACAGCTGCTTTCTTCTCCTCTGTATAATTGGGTGTATTTTTAGGGTTTGGTCTGAAATTGATATGGGAGACAGGGGTGCTGCTCAGTGATCCATCCTTTGGTGCCAACCTTGGTGGCCGCAGTGACAAATTTAGACATAGAGGGTTCTCTTCCACCAAATTAGATCAGGCCAATGGGCCATGAAAAACTTGTCTCCATGTCCCTGGGAACAAGTGAAAGCCAAAGTGCTAAAGAAATTAACTTCCCGAGTCAGAAACTCTATCAAGATGTCTACGCTCAACCACATTATTCCTTCACAGTTTATTCACATTATTCCTTCACAGTATATTCCAAAACTGTGAAGTGAATGCATAAATTATATTACACATATTATTTATGGCAGCTAATTGTGTATTCTTACTTAAGTTATTTTTTTTGAGCCTTTAAATATAAATGATGTGAGACGACGGCAGTTAAAGGTTTCGAATCACTTTAAAATAACACTACGGAATCAATCCAATGCATAGCGCAGGCCTTTAAAATGTTTTGCCTTAATGCCTTAATACACATATACAGAGAGTTTAACAAAGGCTGTGTTCAAGATCGCTCCCTTGTTCACTCACTCACTTCTCCCTATGTAATAGACATTGCCTACTTCCTTACTCTGCAGTGGACAGTAAATTAAGATTTTGGACACTTGTTAATTATCACTGCTTTTGGGATCATGGGAATTTTTGGGATACATACACAGTAATTAATGAATAAATGTCACACTCAGAGTTGGTGCACTCAAATAGAGTGAATAAGGGTAAATGTAGTGCACAATATAATAATAAATAAAGACTGATTTCAAACCAGGCCTGATTTAAAATGATTTCTGTTCCATTCTTTTTTCTTGCTGCTGTTTTTTGATCTGTTAGTACCACAACCTTAGAATTGCTTTGCTTTGTCACTTTGTCAAGACATGACAGTAAACTGAATATGTTTGGGTTTTGTTTTCAAAATAGACATTTGAAGATGTTACCTTGGGCTCTGGGAAATTGGGGTGAGCATGTTTCACTATTTTCTGACGTTTCATACAATGGAATCGTGATTCCTAATCAAGAAAATAATCATATGAATTGTTATTTAAAATAATCAAATTAGAAATGTTGCATCCCTTTCTGTCACAGTATAAATGCACCAAACTGATTGGGCCTCCCTTTTTATTTCCAGTCAGATTACTCATCTTTAAATATTCCATTTATATGTGTGGTGCTGTTGTGAAGACTTGAAGTAACATACAAAGTCAACTAACATGAATTAAATAAATTGGGTAAGATTGTCTCTTCAACATGCAATTGTTTTTGACTTGTCCTCTGTCTGTTTACACAGTGTGCTTTTGTTATGAGTGTTGACTTAGATGTACTGATTTTTCTCCTGTGTCTGTGAGGTCCTTGGAGACATGCTTGTGATAACAGAATGTAATAAATATGTATAAATGCACTTGGAATAAAAACTGCAGATGGCTCTGTCCCCGACCTTCTATAGAACTCTTTATTGGAAATATAGTGCACGGCTAAGGAGTCATGGTGACATAGGTGAAGAAAAACAAACCCCAGAGAAATACTCGAGGGCAGGAGGGCTGGCAACAAAGCAACAACAGCGAGAGAGAAAGGAGACAAAATAATCATAGGGTAAGACAAATTACTTTTCTCTTTTCCCCACACAGGCAATTCACACAATTCCAGAGCAGATTATCTTTCTAAGTGCTCCATACGAGGTACTGTAGACGCTTAAGAGAACTTGTTGCATTATTGAAAGGGGGAATGGGAAGTCCACTTGCTGCTTTGAGGGACACAGTCAATGGACAGAAATTGTTCTTGTACGTGTGTGTGTGTGTGTCTGTACCTGTGTCCGAGATGAAGGCCTGTAGGTGCATAGATTCATCATGGCAGGAGTTGGATAAGTCGTCCAAAGACTGAAATCAGAAGAAACAAGTTATCAATGTGTGTGTGTGTCTGTGTCTGTGTACAGACGTGAACAGACTTTAGTCGGCAAAAAGAAGGTGGTGAGTCACCCTTTTTTCTAAATTCAGGGTTGGAGCGAGAGCAGGAATTACTTTTGACGGGGGGATTGGGATCCAAATAAAGCTGCCTTTTTATCAGTTAGTTAAACAGGGCCAAACCCTATCATTTTACAGCTGGTAATTTGGCACAGTGGCAGCCGCGTTTGATCAAGGTTTGGCACAATCCAGAGCACATTTTGATGTCAAGGCCGGAGTTTGCAGAAGGAAAGAGGCAGCTGCATGTTCAGATTAGTAACATGTCAAAATTATATTAAATGTCAAAACTGGTTTTGCCATTTTGGAATTTGGAAGCCATTATGTTGAATTGTACCAGTCGAGACTTTAGTGTCTTAGAGTAACCTGACAAAGGCCTTAAATATTTATAACTGCGAGTATGTTTTATACCGTAAACAGCCTCAGAAACATTGCCTGCATAAGCTATGAGGAAGCATGAGCTGTCAGTATAATCTTGTTTATACAGTATACAGTAAAACCCTGTGTAGTCCTCCGTGGCTGATCTATAGTACCACAAGGTGTACATGTTTTGCTCCCTGTGACAACATCATATTCACAGCATTAGCAACACAGCCCTGTGAGAACAGCTTAGTGACTTTCATTCTTGCCTTTAAAATGTAAAGTCAGAATTGTAAGTTCTATTTCTGACAACAGTGGAAACATGGAAAGAAGAAATGGATCATGTTAAAGACATGGCTGACGGCTGTCTGCATCACTGGTTTTGCCGTATGATAAGCAGGGTAAGATTGCGGATTTTCGGTTTTGCATTAGCTCTGTGCCCTTTGAAGGTTACGGTATCTTAGAGATGCAAAAGTATGCAAATTATCTGAGATAAAAGATTTTAGTGGTAAGTTCAGGGGCTGCCTGCATCTTCATAGACTCTTTTTTCTTCTTCACTACATGTGGTCACATAATTAGCGCATTTAAGCATTGCAGGTTGAAAGTGTTCTTGATGATCAAGGCTTATCTGACCAGAAAACTTGTTTTTATGAAGGCAACACAGCTTGCCCTCAGGCAGGGTTAAAGACTTCAAATAGGGGTTCCTGGTGATCAGTTTGCTAAATATTGTCTGCTTTTTGAAAAAGAAAAAGGATGCAAGGTTAAAAGAAAAATCAGCTGAGAGTGAGAGCAAGAGAGAGAGAGAGAGAGAGAGAGAGAGAGAGAGAGAGAGAGAGAGAGAGAGAGAGAGGGGTGATTAGGGCCTGCACTGGATACAAACAACTTCTGATTTTTGTAGCCCTGATGGTCATAAACCAGCAGAGCAGGACTACCTGCGGGATGTGCAAGCCAAAGCCCTAGGGGCCATGTCTCTTCTTAACAACAGTCGCAGTCGCGTTCAATTACCGTTAACTTACAATCAATAAGATGACCTACAACACATGAGTGGAACTTGGCTGCCTTCACTGATGCCTCCATTTTGGAGAAAAAGAAAATCTTCTTCCACTATAGATTTTTCCCTTGTCCTTAGGTTGGTCAATTACATCAATAACTCCCAACAACAACACCAACAGAAGAAAATAAGGTGAAGTAGCTCCTCTGTGAGTTCAGTCCCCTTTCTTTCTTGACGTTCTGCCAGGCAGGTTGTAATTTTTATTTTTTTTTGTTCTCCTTTTTCCCTTTTCACAGCCTCGCTGCAATTTTGTAGCCGTCAGAGCCTGGCAGCATGGCAGTTTTACTGCACTCCCTCACTGCGTATCACGACAAGATGGAATCACTGCCTAAAGGTTGGCAGCCAGTGAGACATGGCCTGTATGCTAATGACAGCACCAGGGGGGTGGGGATGATGGGGGGGAGGGGGGGGGGGGCATTATACCCAGGCAGAGCTGGTGCCAAGCCTCCATGCCAGTGTGAGTTACAGAAGCAGCAGTTTGCTGAGAGCAGTGGGAGGTCTCCATGTAATCACTTCTCTTTGTATTCAGCAGACAGCAAAGTCACAGAAAATAACTTTTTTTTTTTTTTTTTGGAGTTGAGAGTTGATGCATCTGAAGCAAACGGGAAGTGGGTGTGGCAGTGCTGGAAGTTAGACATGGTGTATGTCTCAGCATACACATTTATGAGTGTACATGTACAGCGCCCATCAATCACAGGGAGCAGTATTGCTACAAAGCTGACATTCTTATTTTTATTAAAACACCTGCTACGAGTGTGTTTTTGTGCTCTTTTGAATACCAAGAGGTTGTGCTAAAGAGTAGGATTAATAAAATCTTGCCCATTATCAAGTACTGTAGAGGTCACATATCACAATGGAGGGGCTTCCCTTCCGTGCATCATTAGAATCCCTTGTTACTAATCCCTCTATCCTTGACTTAGTGAAGTTTAAAGGAAACTCCTAAAGTAGCCCGCTTTCATTCATCTTTAATAATATCCCCTTTGTGGCCCTTTCAGGATGATTTGTAATTGCTAAGCCTCTAAAGTCAAAGGGTGCACAGTGCAGGCTCGGACAAAAGGTTTGTTGGAGCAATTCAGGCTGACAAAAGACTAAAGACATGATTGGGATGAACGGGGAGGCTGTGGTTTGCTGCAAATGTAAGGTCTAACATGCAAAAATGCAGAGTCTGTGTGTCAGTTCATGAACTCGAACAAAAGCTTGTTCCCCAGACAGGGATCTCAGACGCACAGGGAACTTAATTTTGTTAGGGATATTTGATGATACAAGTCATGTGGAGATATACTGGCAACCTATGTGCACACTCAAAACAATGAAACTTGCTATTACATCCACCTTTGTATCTGCCTGCCAAGCAATGAAATGGCAGATAGCTATTGATCAGGCTGGGTCTGTTTGTATGTATCTTAGCTTAGATTCCTCAAACAGAACTGGTCTGGGCTCTGTGCAGGTCTCCAGGTCTCTCTTTTTTGAAAAAAAAAAAAAAAAAAAATTGTGTGTCAAGTTTTACACAGGCCAGATTTGGATCTGGTCCAACATCTTGGACCTATGAACATCACTAGTCTCCTTTGCAGGGACTCAGCTGCTTCACACACTGGAAATGTGGAAGGAGGTAAGAACAGAACAGTTGCTCCTCAACACTGAAAGATGCCAGTTAAGGTGGTAACAAAAAGAATGTGTAAAAGTATGCGATCAGCATGCCTACACCAGCCCTTTGCTGTGAACATATTCCAAGAATGTCACACTAGACTCTGGGGTAGACCCAGAAGGACATGTCCCACCTAGACTGGAATTGCCCTGAGGTCTCTCAGGAAGCAGTGGAGGACTGTGGACAAGGACATGTGGGCTAATTTACGTAGACTCCCATCTCAGCAACCCAGACACTGATAAATGGTGGAAAATGGACTGATGATTAGGGTGTGCACAGTCACCATGGTTGCAGAGGTGTCTGTACTATATATTTCTCCAATGAGATCCATCATCCCTCCTAACAAATCACATTTGTTGAGCATATGGCTCTTGGACAGAAACCAGCCTTTTAAGGTAATCTGGTTTCACATGAATGTACTGTACTCAGTGTTAACAACATTTACACTGATTGGCATGATCTATGTGCTGCAATAAAGGCCCTCTGTGCAAGTAAAATGCACTTTGCGCTGACAAAGTGGTCAATTTGCTTCGTCCGCTCCCGCCATCAGATTTAAAATGAGACTGGAATGCTTTCTAAGTGTGAACACTGTAAACACACCTGGAACGGTCATAAGGGCTCCAAATCAGTAAAATATCCAAATGAAATGAAAATATGTTATCAAGAGCGGGCACTGATGCAAGGGAAATACCTCTTCCCTCTTACTGAGCATGTCAGAGGTGATGAAATGAAACAACAGACATTAGCAGAGCAAATAGATGCAGGCAGACTTGCATGTGACACAGTGGAATTATGTGGATGGCTGGCAATGGCACAGAAATGGAGACAGATCTGCATGCCAAACGATTGATTGTTATCCCCTGGCTCAGTTGAACACAACCCTTCGTTTATATGATAAACAGCTGAATTGTAATCCAACCACTTGTCTTTTACTTTCCCTCCGTCCCCTCTCATTTACCGGTGCTGTTGCATTATATGTCATCCCACTATCCTTGTGTTCATACCTCTTTCCCCTTCTCTCTCTTAGTTTATGTGTCGCTATACCATCAGTGTCTGTGTGTATCGAACAGCAGTCAGATTTGGGGGGGGGGGTAATATGTAAAACTTTCCATCTAATTGGCTTCATGTAGCGTCACCTCAGCAGTTTTTCTGAGTTTTACTCACGTTAACATGTGGCATGGCCTGTGGGGATGAGAAAAAGCGTGTCATATTTGTGAAGCGTTATAATTTACATTGCTATGTAGCTGCCCCATGCTCCATAAAAACACACACCGATACACAACCTCGGGGCCATGTCCCACTGAGTTTATAGTGACCAGTGTAGCCCCCTGCACAGTTATGAATAAGATTACATTAACTAGCACGGAGTCAATTACACACAATGATTAAACTAGACCTCTGTGAAGGTGAAAATGCTGATACCATGCCAGTTGTAATTACACTGCCAAAAGATTGTGAAATAATGTGTTCACCCATGTTCATGTGTGTCTATGGGTGTGCAAATGAGTTCCTGTGTGGGATACTGTTGTGGCCTAATCATAAATAAAATACTTTATTTGCTGCCCAATGCAACAGCATTTTTCATTTTTGTGACCTTTAATAGGCCAGTGTTTGTCTAACAAATTACAGACATTTTTTCCACAGCTTTCAAAAGTGCAGAAAAATGTGTCCCAAACCTCTCACCAAGAACAGCTAATGAATCACGACACACACACACACACCCCGACAACACAAAGGAACAGCGAGGCTGAGAGAAAAAGTCACAGGAATCACACAGAAAGTTTGAGAATTGTTTCAAGCCAGTGCAAGCTGTGAAAGGATAGAGAGGCAAAAGAAACGAACAAGAACAGTCACAAACGTGCACATATCAAGGTTGTAGGAGTTCCTAAACTGAAGTCTTGAAGAGCACATTGTGTATTCACTAGAAAGATAAATTTAACAACTGAAAAAGTTATACTTGTAACGCACTATGATCAAAAGTGATTGGTCATATTTTGAAAATCTGTTGCTTAATGTGAGCGTGCTATAATCCCCACCCCCACCCCTACAAATGCCCCACTGCCCTAGCCCTTGTGGTTTACAAATGCACAGTTGCTTGATGTTGGCTGCTGAAATAATGAGGAGCTTTCTTCCTGCACAGCACCTTTGATATGTTAAAGCAGTCAGACTCACCAACTGGCAGCAGCATCTGAACTGAACAAGCTTTGCCTTCTGGAAACTAAAAGGAAAGAGCTGGAGAAAGATAGAAAGGGAGAGAGAGGGACGGAGGGAGAGTGTGGAAGGGAAGGAAGGAGAGCAAGGTGGTAAAGTGAAACAGGTAAAAGAAGCCTATCTGACCCCCACTGAGGGAAATGGATGAGGAAGGTGCACTACATCAAGAGCACGACATTAGTTACATGCCCATTCAGACCCATCCATGGATGACTGACGGTGCCACCAGCATACCCATGGAAATAGATTTGAAGGGCTGCAAAACCCCTACAGGCAGTATGGCAGAGGAACTCCCTCTGGGTGAGTGATTGGACGGGTTAAGTTGAGATCAGGCTTGGTGCTTCACCCAGTAAACTATTACTTGAGTTCAAATCACACAAGCAGACCTCTCTCAGCTCCTGTGAAATAGTGAGAGAAAGCACGACCCCTGCCTGAGCACTCCCCATATTTTACTCTAACTCCGCACAAGACAAAAATAGCCCACACTTACACTAACTTAAACAGTGTTTAATCTTTCATAGCCATATATGCTTTTCTTGGAGCAGAAAATGAAGCCAGAAGTGCTGTTGCCAGGGGCATGTGTTGAAAACCTCATCTCACACTCAGAGCCAACCAACATGTTGCCTTTGGCTTAGCAATTTCTGGGTATCCCAAGTTTTCAGACATAAATTACCACAATTTAAAAAGATGTAACTAATTGTAAGCAGGATGTCAGACATTGCAAAATGTTACCTTCTGAGGACTGGGGAAAACTGCTGGTTGATTTCACCATGGGCACATGGTGTGGAGCCATAGGAAAACAAGATGGCAGCACACACAGACACAAGTCCTCTTACCGGTTGTGATTAATAGTGACTATTATCATCTCACTAGTCATGGAAACAACAGCGAACATTCACTACAGCAGCCAAGATCTTTTAAAAAACGGTACGGGCAGCACTGAAAACTATTTTAACTCAAAAACAATCCTGCAGGAGATTCTCAGACCACAGGGACTAACGTGGATCTTCATTCCCAGAGGGAGGCAACACAAATGGCACCGCCAAAGAAAACAGGAGCAGGATAAGCAAGCTGGTTTGCTAGCCTATCTAGGAGGTGCTCCATACAAAACATTTACCCCTTGTGTTTTTCTCACGAATGCATGAATGGCGACCGTTTAACTAGCTCAGGAAATATACACATGTACGATGCCATCAGTAAACAACAGGACACACAGCTGATGGATTTTTCAATTTTGCTAGGGACCTCAACTGAACAAACCTCAGGAATGTTCTTCCCAGACTCTACCAACATGTCATTCTGTTTTTTGTCTCAGCACACAAAGCCATTGCTAATGGTGCAAAGCCAACCAGCAGAAAAGTTCAAGTTTGGCCTGAGGGAGCCTCAACTCTAGGACTGTTTTGAACACACAAAATAGAATAAATTTACCCATCAGAGGGTCCTGGAGGTGTATACTTTATCTGCATAGTCATACCTTAGCTATTAATGTCACTGTTGCCAAAAGGATCCGAGAGTACCCAAACGAGAAACCACAACTCCTCAGGGCAAGATACAGGGCTTTTAAATCTGGAGACACCTCAGGCTACAGCTAACCTTTAGAGAGATATCAAGTCAAACTACAGTTAGAGTCCATCGTGGATTACACAAGGAAAAATAACAACAACACACCTGCCAACCTAGTGGAGAAACTTAACAAACACTTTGCTCAGTTTGACAAACACAATAACCAACCTCCAGTCAGTTTCAAACTGTTGGAAGATCCACAGGTTGCTGCTTTACACACTGACGAGGTGCCAAGACATGGAAAGCAGCTGGGCCTGATGGTATATTTACTCCAGGCCAGCAGATTTATTCTAACACATTTTCAACTTCTCTCTATCCTTATGCAGAGTCTCAAAACCACCACTATCATGCCCATTCCTAAAAAAAACTTAACGTAACCCTAACCCCTGTCACTTCAAAATGCTTTGCACAACTGGCATTCACCCACATCACAGACACTGTCCCTGCTGGTCTTGACCTCCAGATCAGACCCCCTTGCCAACGGACAGATATATCGACTGAGGATGCTATCCGAATGACGGTTATTACAGCTACCTTTCACCTGGGAAGACACAACATCTATGCCAGGATTATCTTTGTTAACTACATCATACCGAATAAGCTGGCTGACAAATCCACGCAGCAGGACTACCATATGGAAATGGATACTGGATTTCCTCATCACAGCCAGGGCTGTGTGTTGAGTCCCCTCCTTTTTGCTCTCTTCACATCTGACTGCCAACCCATCCACAACTCAAAACACTGCTGGTAATAGTTTGTGGCTGACACAACAGTCATCATGTCTGACAACAATGAAGCTACCAAAAAGATCACACGGAGTCCTGTCCACATCAACACAGCTTTGGAGAGAGTCCCCAGCTTCAGGTTCCTGGGTATCGCCTTCACAGAGGAAGTCTCCTGGGCTGACAACAACCCTGCGGTGGTGGGCATGGCACAACAAGGCCTTTATTTTCTGAGGAGGCTAAGGAGAGCCAACCTTTCACAAAAGCTACTTGTCAACTTTTACAGACGCATCACAGAGAGCATACTAACAAACTGCATGACAGCCTGCTACAGCCGCTGCACCAAAGCTGACAAAAAAGCCCTCCAGCGCATTGTGAAAGCAGCAAAGGACACTGTTGGCATTGAGCTGCCAACAACTCCACAACACTCTGTATGATGAAGAAAATACACACCCATGACACTCTTTCATGACACTCTTTTTAAGCTCCTCCCATCAAGCAGGCGCTTCAAGCCACAAACACGCAAACAGACTGAAAACTGCTTTTTCCCCAAAATCTGTGGCACCATTGAGCTCAGATATCTCCTTAGTCTGACAAGACTGATGTGCTGCCACCATTGGAGTATATAAAATATGTTCTTACGCCACTTTAAGCCACTGATTATGCACAATATTTGTACAGAAAACACAGATCATACAACACCCCAATATCATAATGCCTCATACTGCCATTTTGCTGCCGAATGAATTTTATACTGCTTTTACTTTGTACTCATACTGCTTATTCTTCTGCACTTTAATCTCTGATATTTTTTATTTCTATTTCAATCGTGTCTTATTTAAGCCTTGCAAATTGTCTTAAATACAATGCACTATTTGATGTTGATGCAATTGGTATTTTGTTGTGCTTGCACAATGACAATAAAGTTCTTGAATCTTGAATCTTAAATCTTGAAACTTCATTTTGGCCATTCCTCAATATCATGCTGAGGATGATGGTAGCTTTTAACAAGCTTTTTTAACAGCAGTTACCTCTGGTAACCAACTGACAAAACATGCTTGTCAATAGTATGTAGACAGTGATATCAACAAATAAATAAGGCAAACGTCTTCAAAACTGATGCATTCATCAACATGCTCAGATTTGAGCTTATTGATTTGATTTATAAATTTTAGGAAAACTGAAAGTGATGAGTGCTAATTAGTGCAGTAAGTGGTGAGAGCTTATTTATGCGGCACCTATTTTTGACTTAAGTTAGTTATGGTGCTAATCATATCTGATTACAACTTTAGTAACTGAGAAGGGGGAAACATAATTTATGTGCTACACCTCAAGGCTCAATTAGATTTTTTTTAATCCCAGCTAAAATATATATTTCACAACTTTAAAAAAAATGTGAAAAGTTAAATTAAGTTGAATAACATCAAATTTTCTTGGGGAGGGAAAACCCTGGAGTGCTACTCAATCTGTGAAGACAGTTGAATAATACCTTTCACAGCTCTGATGGCAGCATGGGATGAATCCTCATAACGTCATCAGGGTTATCTCTGCTTGGAGACTACAAGCTATGAAAAGCCTGCTTGACAAACTGATGGATAGTTTTTAAAAGATGTCCATTTACCAGGCAGGGGAAGATTAAACAAAGGTGCTACTGATTTGCGTTATGGGATGCAGTGTTTTTGGAACTTGACTAAATAAATCAGGATGATTCAGGCTAAGCTGAATTTATTTTGATCATTCTTTTTTAATGCACTACTTGGAAGACCCCTAATTTTGTGGAAGTGCACGACTAAATTACAATGACTATTTTTACAATGACCGACAAAAATACCCACAAAATTATGAACTAACCACTTGCTGATATATTTTGACAGCTGAGATTCAAAATGGAGGAAACAAACTTACAAATGGTCTTCTGTTTATCTACAAGAGGAACAAATGTAAAGAAATGGCTTGGTGTTCTCATCACGGGAAAGTTTGAAGAGCAAATAAATAAGACCCAGAGCGGATTACAGAGCTGTTCAAGAGTTGTCACATTTCTTTATACTCTGCCTATGTTCTTACAAAGAGCTGAACATACAGCAGCTGGGGTATCTGGGATGTTTGAAGATGTGCCATGATTTCCTGAGGGGACAGCTAGTGGTTGACATGACGGATGGGTGGAAGTATGAAAACCATTGATGTGCTGGGTAGACTTAACCATCCTCAAGAGAGACCTGCTCTACACAGCAAAGCGCTTTTCCACAGTGGGCAGTGTTGGTTCCTTCGAAAAATGTCTCCAGATTTGTAGCTTAGTGAATTCCCTCTTAACTTGTCTTGCAAGTTTGAGCTGTCCTTGTAAAACTGCCATTTTATTTTTAAACTTTATACCAATGAACATCTTTTGATCATTGATAAAAAAAAAAGAGTTATGGCTCTGCTAATACAACAAAGAGAAAAGAAAAAAGCTGTGCAATCAAACGTAAATCAAGTAGAAATATTCACACTGTTAAGTGAATTCGTTCAATTCTCCCACCACAAATAACACCAAGCACATACTTTGACACACACACACACACTTTGGTTCAAAAATAAAAAGTTAAACTTTTCATTTCTATTTGAGCCTTTGAGGGAGCAGCCTTGGAGAACCAGCGAAGCACACATCCACTCTCCCCCTCTATTTCTCTCCTCTGTCATCCTGTCTTTCTCTGTCTCTGTCTCCCTCTTTCACCTCTGTTTTCTAATACTTTGGCCGGGGAAATGATGAGGAGAGGCAACAAATGATAGGAGGGACAGTCACCCATCTGTTGGCTGATGCATTATTGATCCCTGGCTCCCATCAGGGTGAAAAGTGAAGGTTTCTGAGGGTGGAGTCACACAGGCCGTACACACTGAGAGGAAAACACATACAGATACACGTCCACGTTTAGTCTGCTTGTGCATGAGCGTGCACACAAACAAGGTCTGTCTGCCTCCTGTTCAATTATTTCGGTGTACGTGTGACACATTCAGATGCTTATTCTGCTACCATTCCTCTACGTAATTCTGGTTAATAAGGCTCTATTTCAGGGAATTTTGAACCAAACAGCATCTGACACCTCAGTGTCTGGGTGCTATGAAAAATCTCACGACAAAAAAAAAAAAAAAAAGCCTCCTGAGAACTTCAAAGGTTACAAATGAGGCAGATGATGGCTGTGAACGGCGGGCAGTTTTATGATATGTTATGCGCAAGATGACAAGATGCGTTGGGAGCGCTGAGGGCAAATTGGACAGTAGATTAATTATGCTGAATACGTGGCCATATCGCAACAAGCCATAAATGTCCTCATCTCCAGCCTGTCTGCGGCAAACAGATGAGTTAATAAACAGAAAGTGGAGGACGGTCTGTGTCCTGAGGCAAACAAGTATGTGTGTGTGTGTGTGTGTGATACACACAGTCTGAATGTATCCCAATGATGGAATAGATGAGGAGTGATAAGTCATTTCCACCCCATAAGTTTGGGTGGCATGTATGTTTGTCTGTATGTGTGTAAGTGTGCAAATCCATATACACAACACTTCCTTGCCTTCCCTGTCACATGGTACAATGGTTTTGTCAGCATACTGTGTTGTAACCAGCCTGTTGTGACAGTTTAATTATGTCTACTCGTTCTCCTATCCTCATGTTCAACAGCATAGTTGTTAAATGACATAATTTTGAGAGCATACATTCAGACTGAATGGCAGAAGTTTAAACTAAATTTGACTACAGTTTGGATGTATACTTCTGCTGTAAGGGATCATGACTAGTGTTTTGTCAGCAATTTTTAGATTTAGTCTTAGTCCTGAGTGAGGTTATTACTGAAGGTTTTTTTGTGGTGCACCTTCAGGTTTGTGGTATTCTTCTCAGCAAATCTGTAGCCGCGGGGCCTCTGTCCTGACAATCCTGCACACTCACTTTTTCTCTCAGTGGCATTATGTTTTTGAGGCACGTCCAAATGTCAACCCGTTTCTTTTTCCAACCAAGCCACCGCTGTTACCGTCATGTTCTTTACCTGTCACCATTTGTTGTCCCAGCTCGTACATCTGTAGAGTTAAAGTGGAAACAGTTGCTCCGTTAGTCAGAGCAAATATTCCCCCAACATCAAAGCATCACACTATTAGTGTTTCATGTTCCATTATCCTCAACTCCATCTTTCTTGTTTTCTTAAAAGACATCACTAAACTGTTGCACAAAATTAAGCCTTCACGTGGCCCCCTTGACATTGGCTCAGTCCCTAGCCAGTTTAAACGTTCAAAAACAAATCTAGACCCCACCCTCCCAGGGAATTACAGGCCTATATCCAACCTTCCTCTTGTGTCCAATCTGCTGAAAAAATCCCTGTCTTTTGATAATCATGTCAGCCATCTTAAGCGCTCAGGTTTTTCCAACTGAGGAACATTGTTAAACCAACATTTGTGGTGACCAACGTTGGGATGGAGAGGATTCTTCATTCTTTTGTTTCTTCACGTTTAGATTATTGTACAGCTCTTTTAACCTGTTTGAATCAAACTCCTTCCTTTGAGCCATCAACGACAAGAGATCACATTTCATACCAATTTTATTGTCTCTGCACTGGCTTCCAAATAAAGTCCGCATCAATTTAAAAACACCGATGCTAACCTTTACAGCCTTGCATGGTCAAACACCCCAGTATATAGCTGACCTGCTCCTCCCTTGTACCGCCAATCTGACTCTTAGGTCTGCTGAACAAAAATTACTGACCGTCCCTCGAACCCGCTATAAAACCCGAGGTGACCGTGCTTTTCAAGCTGTTGCACCTTATTTATGGAACACTCTCCTCTTATCGTTGCGATCCCTAGACTCCTGTGACATCTTTATGGAGCAGCTGAAAACGTTTGTATTCAGACAGGCTTTTGGTTAGCCTGTCTGAATAGCTGCACCATTTTATTTATTGCTTTTTATTTCCTCGTCTGTTTGGAACTTTCGTTCTTGTTTTTTGAGTCTCTGTCCTCATTTGTTAGTTGTTGCTGTAATTTTAACTTGTCAGCTCTGTGCTGTTTATCATTTAAATTTAATATTGTTTTTAAAAGTGTATTTTTATGAAAGGTGCTGAATTAGTAGGTGCGCTGCTAGTGTGCAGTCACCAGGAAGATGATTCCTGTGCAGCCATCCAGTAACAGATGGATATTTGGATTATATCATTGTTTGAAAAAGTTTGTAATTTTTTATCCTCTTTTTCTGTTAACAAGAACAGAGACTGACTTTGCTAAAGGTTTTATTTTTGAACTTCATTTTACAAAAATATTGTATGGATATTTAGTCAGTTTGTGTTTAACAGCGTCAGTATCATTTAATCAACGTCTTGTCTTCGACACAGAAAAAAGGTAATTAGTAAAAATATTTTGTCATTAACAAAGTGATGATGTACAGTAGCTTTGCACTTTCTATGCATTCACCTGAGGCCTCTACTGTGGGACCACCCAACACAAATGCAATTTCACCCTAAAGGACAGCTACGGTTTATTTCAACAGAAGTCTTATTTTTGTATCTGTGGTCATTGAAAGCACTGGTCTACCCTACAGCCCTCCTGTGCAATGAGGGAATGTAACTGACATAACTGGTGCGCTCATATTTGGTTTGAGCTCCAAATAAAGCTGGTGGCTCCTTTATCTCCTGTCTGATTGTCTAACTGCTCATGTTTCACCATATTTCCAGATCTAAGATACTAACTTAAAAGGAGGAAGAAAAATAAGACAGTTCTATTGCTTTCTGCTTGTATCCCAAATTTAAAAAAAAAAAAAGTTCACCAATTCAATATTGTATCTTCATAAAAAGATATACATTTTATAAAATAATTTCCAAAATTCATGAAGTAGGAGACATCTCCCTTTTAGTCCCATATATGCTTTTGTCGCACAAAACCTTGGCAACTACACTGCCCGTGATGAAAAGCTAGAATTTATAATGGTTAAACTGATTAACTCTAATCAGTTCAACCATTACATTAGCTTATTGCAGATATATCTGTGTAGGTTTTCGGTAATAGAAAATTGCAGTACAGAAATGGCAAACTAGATTTGAGGTCATTTAGAAACAACAGTTTGGCCTGAAGGTACAAATGATTGACCTCCACCAATAAACAAAGCACCCACAATTCATATTTTGTCCAGACCAGCATCCTCACTCTCTCCTCTGAAGACCCTTCAGCCCAGGCCACAGAAGGGTATTTGAAAATACATCAACCTGCCAGACATGAGTCTACTGAGACTGGACAATGTGCAGTAATTGTAACCCAGGAGGTAAAGGTTGACAGGGGGAATAATATAGGACAGACTCTGTGTAGGATAGTAAAACTGTACCACGCCTGTACTGTCCCTTAACCACTTGGGTGCTACATCAGAAAACACATCTCATAAAGGTTTGGAATCAATGACAAATACCTATTTTGTTATTTAGAATTAATTGTTGAAGGTAGTAAAGGCACTGGTGTGTGTTTGGATACCAAACAACCACTACAGACAGATTGGGGATGTGTCATTATGTTGCATCCATCCATCCATCAGCCTCCAGCTCGCATGTAAGATTCTTCCTCTGTCTCTTCCTCTCTGCCCTGGGTTCAGGTGGAATGATGGAGGATGGAGAGGTACGCCGTTCCAGTCATTCAATTACGCACCCTGGACATGATTCCCCAAGAATGGCAAATACAGAAACACACACACACACCAGCGCACAGTCCCTCTCTCTCACTCTCTCTCTCTCTCTCTCTTTTCCCTCTTATTGTTGTAATGGAACTCTGTAAATAGGGCCATTTCGAGTTGAACAAGCTTCAGGATGAATTACACTATATAGGCTCCACGAGTCAAGGCAGCAGTGTAATGGATTTTTCCTCTTTTCATTTTTTTTTCCTCTTCCTGTCTCCCTACAACGTTGTGTATTCCTCCAACCAATGCATGTAGTGTATAAAGTGGCTAGTTGAGGTACGGGAACGAAGGATTAGATAAAAAAAAAAAAAAGAGGTCTATTGCTTCGAAGGCTAATAAACTCAGTGTTTCTGTTGGGCAGAGGAGAGATAACTTTGTCCTTGGCTCGCTCATAACCTCATCAGAATCGCTCAATGAATCACCGAGCGCCATAACTCAAGGCAGGGGCAGCTGTGATACAGTTAAGAAATACCCTTGGTGGAGAGAGGGGAGCTGCATCTTGGGCAAAATTGAGTAAAGAAAATATGTCCGGAGGTACATTTAAAATCAACGAACAGACTTACATTAGTTTGGTTTATAAATAGTTCTGCCAAATTAAGTATATAATTAGTTCCAATTTAACAGGAAAAATAGTTGGTGAAGGGATAAAGAGTTGATTCTATAGCATCTACGGTGTATAAAGCATGTAAAATTCAAGCTGAAACCAGACATAGTATCTTGTTTCTTATTTCCTGCTAATTTTTTTTTAATATAAGAAAAACACCAAAGACAAAAGACAAGAGTTATTTTTTTAGCTGAATCTTGTGTTCAAACAAATGTAGAGTTACAAGAATGGAAGCTATGACGACTGGCTGTTTTCAGTCCTGATACTAAGACTGATATTGGGGCTTTGGGTATCGGCTCATACCAAGTACTGATCCATTACCAGTGTTTAATTAATAAGTTGCATGCATCACTGTGTGGAAGAGACTGAGTAAAAATCAGGCATGACTTAAACATTGCTTTCCTAACTTTTCGAAACAAAATGAAAATGTACAATAATGTACTGAATTATTTATTTTTAAAATAATAAATAATCAAGTACCAGGTCAGGAATTACTATTCAAGTGTTGCGCTTTCAATTCATGAAACAAGTTGGTCAGGAATTAAAATTCCAGTATCAATCAATACAACTGCGTCAAATGAGAACAAAAACATAAACACTGAATTACAACTAAGTCACAAACTAGTGAAAACCTGATGAATTAAACCGCAGCGCACAAAACACATTCAAATTTTACCCACAAGCTATGCTAGCTCTCCTTCTAGAAAAATGTACGGGTCTACCAACACACTCCTGACCCCAAGACGCGGTACATGCACATAGATGTAAACATTATCAGATCATTGCGTCACTATTTATAATTATTCATCTCGCATGGCTTAAAAAACTCATTGCAAATCTGACAGCTTACACTTTAACCTCAGTCACTGTGTCATTGAACAGCCAAATTAAAAAGCACACAAAGTCTAATCATCTAAAAATATGCCTGTCCAAAAATAATCTTTGAGGTCCCAGCGTCTGGTATGCCGGTATGCACAGGCACAGACACACAGGTAATGTTCCTTGTGAAGACTTTCCAGCTTAACTTGTCTCAGACAAACTCAGTAGGGGCTGAGCTCCTAGTTGTGGATGAAAACTGTGCAGCAAACAGACTTACATTGTGAATTAACAGGATTAAGTGTTTTAAGAGGCTTGTCAGGTAAACCTGAACCTGCCTGCCTAAAGACTGAGGCTGACTCTGAGCTACTTTCAGCCACTTTGAAGTCTCGAACTATCTCATCCATGACTGGCATATCAGAGAGCCTGTACAACACAGCTACACTGGTACAACACTGTGATTTGGCATGCACCAGTATCCAGCACATGCAAGGTGTACACCTGCACACTCACAAAAGCACACTCACAAAAGCACACACACACTCACACACACAGATGAAACACATGCAAACTCTCACAGGATGTGTGACATATTGCCAGCTTTTGGTTTAGCAAAGCCCCAGCCAAGAAATTCTTCTGTATTTTCTTCTGTATTTCAGTTACTCATTCCCTCCCTGTTTGCAGCTCAGACACAAGGTTCAACAGATACACAAAGCAAGCATTCAAAAGAGGCAGAAAAAAACCTTATGCTCACATAGTATACATCCACATTCATACTATGTATGAAAAAGATAAAGATAACCTTCTAGTACACTGGTATAAAAAAAACTTCCCAGAAAAGATTCAGTAATAGCAGTTCGTTAAAGGGAAAGAGACATTTTCCTCCCCTCTTTGCTCAGTGTAACACCTCTAACAAATACAACTCATAAAAACATTGAAATATTTTCTTTTCTCTGTAAAGAGAAAATCTACCTTCACATTCTCGCTAACAAGACATTAGCAACTGGTGCCCTGCCAGAAGAACATTCATTTATTTATTTTTTTTAAATCAAACACATCACCACCATACACTGGTTGACTCAAATCAGGTTACGTGATCATCAACAATTAAAAAATGAAGTCGAAAAAAATAGAATAAGGTGACCCAGAAAACTCCTCTACTGTGTCTGCCTTTGATTTCAGAAGCATGAACTCTGGGTTGCAGCAGGCTGGGAGGTGGCTTTCTGGAGGCAAAGGGGAACATGAAATTAAATCTAAACTTCAGGGGTCCCAGGTCACATTTTTGAGAGAACTGAACATACTCTGCGGTGGTCTGTATTGCTGAGTTTTAGTGAAACAGTTTAAATCTCCCACAGTGCTGATCTGTACACAAACTGTTGCCTAACAGCACATCAGCCTAATTAAAATGACTTTTCCCTCTTGTCCCCTACAATAAACACAGTTTAGGACATGTGAATAACAACTAGACCAAATGGCTTTGATGTACAAACATCATTATTAAGTCAGTCACTTGGTATTTTGCAAATAATTACGATCTAACCTTTCAAATCCTCTGTTTGACCCTATTTAGCAAATCCAAACACTGCTAAAGTCAATATTGCATATGCATATAATTGAAAGATATGAACTTTAGGATAAATGCCAGTATTTGTAATACCTTTTTACCTAATGCTGGTCTGACTTGTGAAATCACAGTCCAATTTTCAAATATTTACAAATCTAATCTCAAGAGAAAATGTACAAAGAACAAACATTTGCCTTATATCCAACAACTGTGGGATAGTAGAAAACAACAGGAAATAAAACACATCTCTGTCCTACATTAAATGCAATAACTAAAGCAAATGGGCAATTTCCAATATGGTCGTCTTAGAGTTCTACACAGTTTATAACTTAAAAACGCTCTGAGAGCAGAGCGAGAGAGATGGAGGTCCAGACTGGCGCTGACTGGCGACAGGGGTACGGTAAGTAAGGTTGCTTTACAGTGGGTGGTATCACCACAGATCTCCTCAGAGGTTTGGCAGTGACACAAATGCTCCCTCTCCACTTGAATCTTCCTCTATATTATTAATACTTCAACCAGGAAAAGGAGTTGCCTTCAGCTAGTATCAAAGGCCTGTGGAGACACAGCACTTCCTCTTTTATTAACAAAACCCTTCTCAGATCAAGACAGCACATCACGTACAGTGCCGAGAACACAGCCAAGATCAAACTATTTGAAAGGGAGACGAGTCTCAATAGCTCAACTAAATACATATGGGTCTAAAGCTTTTCTTTTCCTTTTTTCCTCCCTTCAGAGTTATGCTTGTATATCGTCCTCCCCTAATCCTCCCCCAATCTAAAACAATGTCCCATGCACATGCAAGTACTTAGTGCATGAAACATATATATTCTAATATAAGAAAAGTTCTGTACCATATATATGTTTTTTTGGCTCGTCTTCATTTGCATAATAAAATTCACACACAAAAAAGGAATATAGCATATAATCATGGTTGCAAGCTATAAATGTGGAAGTTTGATTGACAAGTTTATTTGCAGAACAACTGAAAACAGAAAAAAGACAGGAAAAAAAAATCCTGTTGCTAATGTGATCTAAAATATTTTTACCCTACCTGTGAGGACAAGTTGTCAAACTAAGGACACTCATTTGTAAATTCAGGATAAATGTCTACACATAAGGGGCCATGTTAGTTCATGGATTAAAAGGGACCTAAGTATGTCTGTGTGTGTGTGTGTGTGTGTGTGTAGTCAAATCACCACAAGCCCATTTTGCTTTGTGTGGGAATATTACTTCATCCTGAAATGACCACAATCAGAGCAGGGCAGTCAGCAGGAGGCTGCACTAACGCATTTTACCATAATCTCGGATCATTCATACAGAGCAAAAATTCTTCACTAGATTACAACAGAGCCTCATTTTGAGGGATTTCAAGTCTAAATATTGTAGCTAAAAATACCTCAAATGCTACCATTACCCATAAAGCTTTGAAACCAGCAGTAGTAGTCTGCGGCAGACTGCGGTAGTTGCTATGGAAGCGCAGGTCTCCAGTGTGAATAAAACTAGCCCTGAAAAATTTCACCTCATTTGCTTTACTTAGCACCTGAAATGAGTCGCTTACTTTGAATTTCCATCACATAAAGAACATCACCACTTCACTTGTGACTGCATCTTATTAATGTCCCTTCCTCCCTTGCACATCTAAACAAAAACACTTCCAGAAATGTTCCAGCCTGGATGTAGACAGGTTACTCCTAACAAAGGGTTTGCAATCAGTCACTTCCCCTCAGTGACAAAGTTAACACATCTTTTTGCTGTTTCAATATAAAAGCCCTGCAGTGAATCACTTTACAGAGCATTGATGATAACAGACACAGTATCAGACTTAAATATAAGATGGGAAAGGGGAGCAATCCCATCAGAGAACGCTGCTCTCTGTTCCCTGAAAGCAACAGGAAGGAACAGAAGTTACAAAACTACTTTAAGTTGAACATAGGGACCATTTAAAATGCCATCGCTTTAAATAGCTGCATATGTTGAGTCAATTTACCATGATGCTGAAACAGCTCAGATGAGGGCAGGGACCGTCTCAGTTTAAAATAGAAATAGGTTGCTAAAGCATGACATACTGTGCCCAAGGAAAACTGCAGTCCAGCCAAAGATTTATAAGCAGCAGCAGCAGGCGCTCTGGTCCCTGGCTGCTCTCTGTCACCCCATTAAAAGTTACAATTTGATTCTGTGTTAACATCAAAGACGACCTTATACAAATAACACAACATTTTAATTTTATATTAAAGTCCTGTGATGACAGCTATTTAAATCAAGTGGAAGTGGGCCAATTACATTTGGCAATTTAACCCCAATCTGTGTTATGATCACAGATCCTACACTATGGAAAATGATTAAAGAGTTTTGGGCCTGTAAGTCTGGGACTGTGGACGCTACAGATGTTTGGTCCAGATTATGGGGTAATGTGAAGGGTTTACAGATGCAGTCTTAACCCTCCTGAACTGCTTGTAGATTCATTGGGATGACAGCATTAATATTGATATTTAGGAGTTAAAATATGGATGATTACGATTATGATGTGTCATATGTCATTACTTTCACTATAGCCACTAAATGACAAGCAAAGGCAAACATTGTAGCTCGTGATTTTAGCTTTCATGCTATTATTGACAGATATTAAAACTGACAGTTAAAATCTCACCTCAGGTTCTCACAAAATAATAGACAACCTGTGCTGACTGCATCTCCCAAAAAAAAAAAAAAAATATATATATATATATATCCAGACCCGTTTAGCCTTCTGCTTTTGTTTTTTCTTGCTGCAAAGTATTACTAACATTATAGCAGGCTGTTGTTGCCTCTGGTATGATGATCTCAATAATATCCTGTAGTATGTGATGCGCCATTATTGTCAAAGCTTGTAGAGTGTGCATGTTTGAGATCAGAGAGAAGAACATCTGTTAAGTTTCTCCTTATGCATGTGTGATGCAACCTCATTTCTAAATAGGTTAGTATTTTAAAACTCCTGTAGCCTAAGCCTGGCTTAACCTTTACCAAGTATATGTGGCTTTAAATGAGACTGGGTGTGTTTCAGATTCAGCTGGAGAAAGACACATCGAATTATATCATACAATATGAGCACAGTACATTATAGTATACCAGCTTTCTACTAGCAAAGAACAGTGTAGAGACGCACCGTCTTCTCCAGTGGTTTAAGAGAAAATCAGCACTGAATTACAAAGGGCAATAAAATGAAGCTGAAGTGTTTCCTGAGGACTGAACCAGAAATAAGCATGTTCCACTTTTGGTCACATCCCTGTTACTACTGCTACAGGAGGTGTTCCTATCAGCATTCAAAGCAAAAACGCCTCCTGTTTCTAACTCATAAGTAATTTTCTCATATGAACTCCAGATAATGTCCAGAGAATCAGGTCTGGACATTGTCCAGAACTGACCTTTCACACATGTAGCACACAACAGCAGATCGTCCATGTCAGACTCAGAAAGAAATGGGAAATCACACACGTAGCGGGTTTGTAATCTGGTCATAAACAACTGAGTCTCTTGCCATTTCTCAAATGCGTCTGACAATTTCGGTGTCATCTCTCCAGTAATTTTTGCTGGCATCCTTGTACGACCCTTCTTCACTACTCTCAGATATTACTATTGTTCCGGATTCGTGCGAATTGCATGATGGGAACATCAACGATACGCCCACTCGCTCAGCATGAATTCCCCGGACAATGACCTGCTCAATTCACACACAGGCTCAATCAGACACAGGCTTTGTACCAGGGAGCTGGCAGGGTAAAGTCCATTTAATGTCGGGACCAACTGATTTGGACATTTGCATTCTCATATACAGCTCCCCTGGGTAATGTCTAGGTAAATTCAGGGTTGCAGTGCACGTGTAAAAGCATTAATAGAAAGCGGCAGAGCAGCATTTTCTTTTTAACTCAGTGCTGATTTACCCTTTCAGGACATTGTGAAATTAAAATATGAATATGGTAACTCTCTGAAGGTGACATAAACAGTTTGAAGTGGGAGATAAACCTTGCCCCATGCTTGCATGACAGCTGAGAGGTGCACAAGCCAGCAGAGCCATTCACAACATTAAAGCTCATTAAGGCTCTTTAGTTACCTAATTAAAATGAATGATTGCTTGCGGAAATACTGTGAACAACTACGTACACCACTCAGAGCTCAGTAAAAGCAGTTTATATTCTCAGTTTCCTGTGCTCCCTTACACTTCCCAAATTTAATTTAGATGCAATAAGTGAACTAAATGCAAAAATATCATTACCCGAGGTTCTCACGGTGCAAAGACTTCCCAGGTGCTGCTGCATTTGATCTACAGGGCATAAGTGTAACAGTTCTGTGTGGAAAGAAGCTCTGCTACTGAGAAAGTTTAAAGATTAAATTGAAAGCAAGACGCATTATATACTAAATATATTCCTCAGATTCTCCTTTAAAGTGCTAAAAGCAGTTCTACTTTTAACCCAAGAAGGTACATGCTGATGAGTCTGGCATGATCAAGAATTTGGGTAGAGATGCTACTTTATCCAATTCCATCAGTCCAGTAAATCTGAAAGGCACTCTTGCAGTTGGTAGGGTCAAAGTGTCCCTCTGAGCCCGTTCTGTCTGCTACAGTTTCTCAATACCTAACCCCTCACTATTAGTGTTTAGAGTGACCCCAAAAACACAATACCTACAATTCTGCTACCAAGAACGGACCACCTGTAGCTCTCGGCATTGTCTCTCTGAGCTCCATTAGGAGTTAAAAGTTTTTGGAAACACTATAAATTGGCAGAGGTGTGGATTCGTGCCTCTAGGCATCTGTGACTTTGACCCTGAATTTCTCAACAACCCCCCAAAGCTTAAGAGTGACACTGAATGTTGGCCAACGCCAAGGATAGGCTGTGTTAATGTAATAAAAATGGTCACCTTGTCTAGGTTTTTAGACACTTTTTCTTCAAGTGCTACCATCTGGCTGATCTATGTAATTTTTATTGCCTGAGGAGTGGGGACGGGTGGGGGATTTGAAACTAATCCACAGAATGTGATTTCCCTTGGACCTGCTCTATCAGAAGTGCAGATAATTTTAGAGCAGGAAAAAAAAACATCTTAACAAAGACTAAAGAAAACTGTGTTCTCGAGGGTGTTACCCAAGGCTTGACCCCATGAAAACAGAGATGGGTGGATGGTGAGGTGGAGTACGGCGGCTTGACGAAGTGTGTGTTAGAGAACTGAGAACAATGGTAGGAAGTATATAAAATCAAACTTAAGGACAATGGGAGAAGATTAATATTGGCGCAATATTGACAAGTTACTAAGTTTATTCGCCTTCAAGGACTAATTATAGACATACCCATTTACCCCTAAAGTATAGCAGTTCCCTGAAAGAAGAGAATTATGGGATGCTGTGACCTCAAATACAACTCAGATCAAGGTTTTACTACACCAGGCTCTTGACTGTGCAATCAAAGGGAAGAGTGCTTTTTATTATTTCAGAAGTTACAACTTAACTTATTGCCTGCCTGTGATTTAATGTATTTCTGAAGCACAGTGTGAACATTTACAATTTCAAACACCTAAAAGCTGTTTGTTCCCACATCCGTTCTTACACATGCCTCCTCCCAGCAGGCTGGATCTTTTCTAATTCTGTTCAGCTGCATCGTACAGCCTCAAACTGCTCGCCCCGGCCCTATATTAACGTTAAAAGCAATGGAACATATCTGAAACATCCTGTCTCAGCTGTGAGTGGAAAATTACAGTTTCACCCCATTTCTGTTCCACTCTCATCTGTTAGCAGAGCTCTCATATTGCACCTGCCAGGACATCAGGTGTCAACAAAGGTTCCTCTTAAAAGAAGGGCTGATAAACCTATTGTGTTTATAATATCTCACAGTGTTCTCTCTATCACTGAAGCTAGTTTACTTCTTCTTGTATTGTGATGTCAATTGATGACAGAAAAACCACACACACACAGATAAGTTTTATATTCCTCTCTGTGCCTCCAGGGAGCCTCAATCAGCAGCATCACTGCAGCTCAGTCAGCTATCAGAGCTGAGGATGACACTTCAGATACCCAAACTGATTTTGCCCTATATACACAGAGATGACATTATTGATTACTTCAGATTTTATAACATGTGTCACAGTTGACGCATAGTTTTTATGAGCTGGAGTCCATTGCTGAAGAAATATGACATGGTGAAGCAGAGGTTCGCTGCTGTATATATTCAGTAAGAGGAAGAGCATTATATCTTAACGTTTATATATAGATAAAAGTTCACTTACGCTAACAACTGTGCTACTGCAGTGAAACAGTTAATTCAATAAACTACATCTAGAGGGCACATAAATAATCTATAATAATAACATTTTTTTTTCATTCATTTCATGATTTAATTTTGAGTGCCACTGCTACAAGACTTCCCCTGATGGGAACAATTACCACCAAACACAAACACACCCATGCTGGCACCGGACAGCTGGGTGTATCCTTGGGTATAGGCAGAAAGGGAGGAAGACAAACTGAAGGAAGAACACCCCTTGCCACCTTAAGGACAGCATTATTAGTCACTGGAAGAGTAGGGGGAGTCATGCACTGCTGAGTGTTATTTCTCTCCCTCCTATCAGTGGCCTCATCTCTCTGTATCTCACTTCTAGCCTGTCTCACTCACTCTTCTAGGGGAACTCGTTATCTCCTAGCAGAGAGGTCTTTGGTCTTGCAGAGGCCAAGGAAAGGATCATTGGTTCTAGTTGTGAGTGTGGGTGTTTGTGTGGGTGTGTGTGTGTCTGTGTGTCATAAGAGTGCTTGAAGAGGAAGGGTGTGATGCCATAATAAAAGCATAGTTGGAGAGGTAGGGATGGAAGGTATGGAATAGGATGAAGTACAACGTCAGGACTTTATGTGTGGAAACACTTTTTTTAATCCAGCTCTTTGCTTAGATATGTTATATCCTTGCCTCCTTCTGTGCCATTTCCTTCCCTTTCTTCCATATTATCCATATTTCCGTTCTCCTTCCTTGCTGCCCTTCTTTTTTCCACTAATAAGCTGTCCTTCAGTTGATCAAATTCAGCTCCCTTTTTCATCTCTTGCCTCTCCACGCACCGAATCACAGCAGGCAAGCTAAATACATTGAGTGCCAAAGAAAGAACAAATAAGCAGGAGATTATATTCCCATTAAAATCTTGGCTGCTCTCATTGTTATTGACATGGCAGAGATCCTTGCTGCTGTGAGGGCAAACACTAGAATTGGTGCATGAATATGCACACGTACAAACACACACACAGTTTTAAGGATGGTGTTTGTTTCAGCAGCGGCTGTCTGCTCAATTCCAACAACACATCCACCTACCAAGAGGGTCTGGTGCTGGCTTTGTCGGGGTCTCTTGACAGCCCCACTATCCCCTTGTGTTGCTATGAAAGTATATCAAAGCTCCGAGGCTCCCTTTGGATCACACAGAGCCGAGCTGTGTTACAGAGGCAGCTGTGTGTACATATGCACACTGAGACAGTGCGATGTAAGTAAACACACCCAGCAGGCATACACACGAACTTGCTGCAAGGACAAAAAACAAAAAAACAAAACTGCACATAAAGTACTTACAGGCACAGACAGACACTGCATTCACAGCCAGCCGAATTCACCATGAAATGCAATGGATGGGCTGCTGTTACACTCATTGGTCTCACAGTGCGTGCATGTAACTTGTGTATGTGAATGAATGCAGAGAGTACTTGCACATTTGCATGTGGGGGCGCTTGCTTGTGTATCAGAGAGAAAGAGAGTCAGGGGAGAGACTGTCATCCTCATTTGGTGGAGATGATGCTGTGAAAAGGATGTTGTGCACGGCTGATAGGTAAGTCAGACCGAACCATAAAACAAGTGTTTTGAATTGGATTTAAAAAAAAAAAAAAAAAAAATATATATATATATATATATATATCTATGTGATACACACAACCCATTGCATAGCAAATATGACAGACACCAACTTATAAAAAGGAAGCTGATGTTTCCCTAACAGTCTCCTGAACTCATTTGTTACCAGCTGGGCCTTTAAAAGAAATTCAATCTGCTCAATACATTATGTTTTGCTTAACAGTACATCTCAGTAACCCAATCACACCACATGATGTCGATTTTATGCTGACGTTTTTTTTATTGATAGGTAAATAAAAAGGGTCATCTGCTGCCTCTGCCCCATTGTAACTTTTATAATCGCAATTAACATAGAATCAACATCTGGCAGTTATTGTGGATGTCTCGACATCCTCTGTAAGCAGTGACATTGGGGAGGTTTGTCATGCTGAAGTCTAAGAAACAGCAAAGTGCAACTAACTGGGCTAGCAGTGAGTTTGCTTTTCACAGATATTAAAACACAGTTGACAGTTCTTATTCTTAAAGCCTCTCATTTCTCCTTGCCTTTCTTTTGGATACACAAGCCTTTGCGGAAGTGTTTGCGGGCAGCTCTATGGTGTGTGTGTATATGTGTGTCTACTAATCAGTAATGACTGAGCCTGATAGCATGAAATATTGATCGGAGGAGTCAAACACCATGGTGCCAGGGGAGTGTCCAGCCAGGCAGAGAGGGCTGGCAGACAGGCTTTCAGAGTGAAAAGCACTGTGCATATCACACTCGTATCCTCGTCTCATTTAGACGGTCCTCAAAGGCCCCATCAGCACTCCTTTTTATCTCTCTCTTATCACACCAGACTGGCCTCAGACTCATTTGTGACAGGGACACAACACAGTCTTACTCTCTTACTCGTTTGTCTACACAGTCTTTATGTCTGCTGGGAAAAGCTGAATGTCTACAGTTGTTTTTTTTTTATTGTCTTTTTTTGTTTCTTTTGTTTTTTTTACTTTGAAACTACAGATGGGAGTTGTAGAATAGAGGTCATATGACTTTTCTGCTACATACAGGGTGAAGACATGTTGCACTAACAGTCTCTCCACAGTAAGTCCATCAACCTGAATTCCATTCTTCATGCTTTTCTGTTGTCAGATAAAATATTCAGAGCACTCATTACTTTCAAGACTGTTCCCCACAGACAAGGCTCAAAGTCAAACCTGCTCATGAGAACTTGCTTTTATGGCTAAGTTTTTTAAGTCTGTACTATTGGACCTTACAGTGGGTTACATTTGACTGAGGGCAAAATGTCAGCTACAACTGAAACAAAGACATAAAAGATATAAAACTATTATTCACATTTACTTTTTATTTTATTCTTAGTGTGGTATGACCTTAAATTAGAGCACTTCAGTGTTTTGCTGAGGTAATGTCAGCTTGAACTAATCTAACTTCCGCTAACTTAGTTTCTGAAACACACACAGTCTTTGACATAACATCAAAACTGTTATTTATTCACATTCGGTTGATAGTTCATTTCTGAATGTTTAAACTAAAAATCTTATTTATTGCTCCTTTAATGCTGTCAGAATTAGACTTACTTTCGATTAAATGTGACAAAGCGGACTTAAAGCTTCACCCTCTCTCCACCATCTTCTTTCCCCTCCTTTTACTCCCTCTCCAACTCTAAAATGTTCATTTTGACTAGACTGTCTTACTGACTGACTGTCTAATCAAGCAGCAATCAGTCTGCAGAGAATGTCGGGTATTATATCATGGATTTAAAAGTGCTAATCCACCACCACTCATTTTTCACTCTAAAGTCATAAAGTAGGATAGAAGATAAAATGTTTAATACATGTTGGATTTCACATGATCCTAGCCCTTTAGTTCAATAGCTTGTTATTCTCCTTCTCTTAAGAAGGACATTTTAAACCATTACAAAATACACTTGATCTTAAATACACTTGAATTATTTGAGCATAAAAGTAGGGACAAGAGAGCACACAGAAACTGAGAAAAGCCCATAAAAGCCTTGTAGCCATGCACTCGCCCTCTCCGCCTCCTATACTTTGACAGACTTCAAAGCAGAGAAAGTGCCCATCTGCCTGGGTGTAACGCTGGCTTCTAGCCTTGTGGTCCCTGCAGAGAGATAACCACGCGTAGCTCTAAACACCCCCAGACAGACCTTTATCCCTCTGGCTTAATGTCCTTGCGGCTAAGGGTAATGCAGAGAGATGGATGGCTCCGACCTATCCCTCCACGCCAGGGTCCCTGGCTGTGAGATTGCATGCCTGATACTATCCTCCATCTCTCTGTCTGTGACAACCAAACTCCAGCCCCCCACCACCACCTCCCTCTCCTCCTCCCACCAAACCCCTCAGATCGATGCGGCTCACTGATGTGCCGTCCGTCAAATCCACGGGCTAAGCAATACACCACCTACCCATAAGGAGTGATGGGTGCGAGACAGTGCATGAAATGGAGGTAACAAACACACACAGACACACACACACATTTATATGTGCTCCCCAGTTCCTGAAATGGATCACTCAATCTGGTGCCAAACGATGAGCATTTTTTCTGGCTGTTGTGCCATCTTTCTCCCTGGCTCTCCTTTCCCCCGGCTCTCTCTCTACTCACATCCTTGACATGTCATGATCAAATGGGTGCTTTTAGAGTTCAGCGGTTGACCTGGACTCCAGGAGGCCACCGTTCCATCACATCCTCCTTCTTCCAACTTGCATTCTTTTATCACTTCATCCCTCCATCACCCCTCCATCACCTTACATCCTTTTCTCCATCAACAAATCCGACCATTTCTCTTCCACTCGGGATGGATAGTTTCCGTATCATTCACCTTTATGTGAACAACTACCCACCTCCACCCTCTGCCCCCACCCCCAACTCATCCCCCTGTGCTCCATGAGGTATGATAACTGACTGACTGAGAGGGTAATGGTGAAATGGAAGCGTGGCCACAAGCATGAAATGAAAACATGGGTGATCCACAAAAAGAAATCTATCTTGAACAGATGCCAAGAGGAAGCTGAGCACCTTGATTTCACCACATAATCCACAATCGCTCCACTTTCCCAGATAGCATCCTAAGATACTGTATTTCAACGGCTTGAACACAAATGTGTTTTAATATTCTAGAGACAAAAGATTTCAATGTGATGCAACACATGGGTGTAATTTATACTCTCAAAGTATACCACTGCATTGTATCATTGTATTGACTTAAGTTCAAAACATGTGACTACCAAATATAGAAATAGAAATAACAACTACATATACGCCCACATTGTAATAAGGGATAAAAAATTATATACACTTGTATTCTAAACGAGATCACTTGCCCTTTCACACACACGCGTACATTATGTTCTCCAGACCTCCGTGTTAGTTTACAAAAGCCACGACTGAATGCAAGATTTCATTTTCATGTGCAAACTGTGGTTAAAGTTCACTCCTCCCCTGAATACAAATAACACCATTTCAAATGCATTCTGCTTTTGAAGGAAGTGGATAAATGTTGGCAATGGTTCCCTTTTGTTCCACAGATCATCCTTAAACACTCACAATGAGGAATAACAACGTCAAGATTTAACACTTTCACCCTGATGTTTACCTCAAAGTTTGTTTGTTTGGGACAAAAACTAATAAAAAGCTGCTTTATTTACTGCTGGGTACGTTTACAATGAACAGGGTTTTACGAGTCACTAGATCCTGCAATTAATGATATGGTGCACATGCAGGAGGCCTCGTTTAAAGACAGCACTGCATATGGCAGAAGCGACAAGCTGTGGTTCCCGGCCTTGAGTTGACTGTGGGTGACCAAAGGTATATAGGAGGGGAAGTGGTGCACCGGTGTAAATGCGGTGCCCGGTGTGAGCAATAAAAGAGATATTTACTGTAAATCTTCGGCAGCTAGGGGAGCGATAAACATCACAAACACAATCAGCTGCTGCTTTAGTGCAGCCTACGCATCTGTTCTCCTCCTGAGGAGAAAGGAGAGTGAGGAAAGGAGAGGAGAGAGAGCGAGATGGGCCAATCTATGGCTCCCTCTGCATTGTAGATACATTGTAGATAGTGTCTACTGTCTGTTTGTTTGGACAGGAGGGATGATAGGGGAGTTTTTATTTATTTATCTATTTGTTCAACCCTCTGGGTTTTAACTGTGGTGTAAATATAGGACGGTGAATCCTATATTTACTGCTTAGGGGGTTCCTTGAATGGAATTTTAATTTAAGTAAAACTTTAACAAACAGCCCATACTATCATTGGATTATCATAATCCAACAATAATAATAAAAACAATAATCATAAGTCACTTCAGTGAAATCATGCACCTTATCCTAAGACATAATCCATTATCTTTATTTCTAAATGATTAATTTATTCTGTATCACTCATATGTTCTCTCATATACTGTTGCCTATGCATGGTTATCGTGATGCCTACATTTTTGACATAACAGAGTAAAGACTATGCATTTAAATAAGAGTTGAAACAATTAGTCGATCAATCAGTTATTTGATCAGGAGAAAAATAAAAAAAATGGGACTGAAGCTTAATCAAAGTTAACTTTAGACACTATATTTATGTTCCGATCAAAATGAAACATGGATGAACATGTCCTACTGACACATGACTTACACAGATCTGATATATAACATGTCTTCTTAAAATATAGACTGGATTAAACTACTTGATATTAAGTACAGATCAGCATAACCACACAACATTTGCTGCTAGCAAAGTTTACATTCACATCAAAGCACACGTCTCAAGTACATGACTTATGGTCCCCTCCTACCTATAGAAAACAAACAGCCTTCATACATGTATATACACATGGTTCACTTACCAGTATCAAAATAAGTCCATCTCTCTAACTGGTGGCCCAGCTTTGAGTAACGATTTTATCCAAATATTGTTGAAGTAAAGTTGAGATCTTCCGCCACAGAAAACTCCATAATTTGGCCAAGTGTTGACTTTTTCCTCCGTGTGTTGAGACTTCGTCATTTTTTATTTATTTATTTATTTTTAACAAGGCCAGTCCTGTTTTGGTTTAGCCTCAGCTAAGCTAGCGGATTCCATGATGAAGCACGTCAGCTAGCATCTTCAGTAGTACTAAAACTTGCTAAATCTCCCAAATACTTCATTTGAATAACGCTGCGACTCTATTCTCCTGTGCTTTCACGGGCAAAGGTGTAGCAACTTCCACTCACATTTTTTTTTTTACCAGAGTCCTTCATATTCAAGTTTCACTGAATGGCAGAGACGTTACGTTTGTAACGAAGGAATGACAACTTCACCTAGCTTCGCTTCTGCAGGTTTGCCTCAGGCAGTGCATTAGCAACCTTTCACCACACAACCTAACTGGCGCTGTTTCACCATTTTGTAAGACAACAAAAGGTTCAACAGATGCTGTAAATGTTAAATAATAAAGCAAAGCGTTTGGTCTATTTATTAGAAAGACGGAAGCTTGAGGGGAAAAGTGCCCTAATTGAATTGCACATCATTATTTTTGTTTTTATTAGAAATAAATTTTCCGTTTATTTATTTATTTAGTAGGATGGAAAGTATTTATGATTTAAAAAAAAAGGTTGCAGCTAATATCAGTTCTTTCCACATTAGTCATTTTATTTTCTATTATTGGAGGTATATTCTAAGCTTACAAATGCGTGTGTCAAATGCATTTGTGCATGGGGAGTCAGAGTGAGTCATGCACAAACTTGTGCACAAACTTGTGCATGACTCATAAAATCCTAGTCTCTATGCAATACTTAATACCTCATAAAGAGGACCTAATTTACAGCAAACTATGATGATCAAGACCTAACAGACAAGAACAGAAAATGCTAAATATGAAAAATAACAGCAACCAATTAGATGAAGACATGAAGGATGCGTTCAGTAGGTCATGTCATGTGGCATCGGTGCCAGGGCACATAAGACTGATGAAGGTGAGAGCATGCCATCTGTGCAGCTCTTGCAATTTCTCACCTCACTGATGCACAACACATCTACTCCTGCTCCTTCTCTCTTCTACTTCCCACCTTCTCTCAGTCTTCTCTCAAGGTGGCCACCATGCATTTGCAACCTGCACGCCAGCCTACTTCACGCTCTGTCCTGTTCCTCCAAAACTCTGCCTGCATGCGTAATTGCCCTGTATACTTACATGTATTCCCAGTCACACAATACCGAGTTAAACATCTGGAGGAACACAAGTAATTGTAGGTTTTCCTAATTGTTTGGAAGGTCACTGACAGCAGTTGGCTGTTCACAACAATAAGCAAGCTGCAGAAATCTCTTTTCAATTTGCAGTAGATGGAGAGAAAATGGACACAAGGTGGAGATGGGAAGAGAGTGACCTCAACACTGAATCAGTGCCCTGCAATCACTGATAAACATCCCTTATGGCAAAGAAGAGGTCAGCACCCAGGAACGGGCAGTGAGATTTTATCTGGAGAGCAAACCTGCCTTGGAAAGAGCTGAGAATTTCCTGTGCAGAGGTCCATTTACCAGAAGCAGTGGGACAGTTAGAGAAATGTGGAAATGGGCTCAAGGAGACAGAGTGACAGTAGGAGAGAGAGAGAGAGAGAGAGAGAGAGAGAGAGAGAGAGAAGGAAAGAGTGAAAGGAAAGAGTACAGGCAGTCCTCTAAACTACCAGGTCTTAGAGATGGGAATAAAAGCTTGCAGAGGTGACATTCTCCAAGATTTTCAAGCAACCATGCAGTAGACTTTATTGTTAAACCTAAACAATCCTCCACCAACATTTAGGGAGTGGGAACTGAAAATCTTTCATTTCATCATCCTCTCTCCAAACTTACCTGTGTGTTTAACTGATGAGCTAGAATGTAGAATCTGCTGTGAGTAGAAAGTTGTCAGCTGATAATCTCTCAAAACAAAGGCACCAGGAAGATGTGCTGAATGCTACATTATGAGCCCTTGCAGTTGTTTTACAGTGTAACCCACAGTGCTCACTCGTGATTAAAGTCATGACAAGTTACTGTTCTGCTTTGGCTTTCTTCATCCATTTGTGCCCAAGGCTGAAACTGCAACTCTTAAAGATGCCCTGCAAAGTAAATACTTAAAAACAGAAACAATTTAAATATCAAATACACTAACATGGATACACAGAGCCCGGAAAGCTTGCCTTTGCAATGAATACAATGAATGCAACTAAATATTTATGGCTAGAGAACAGTAATTGTGTGTGGGGGCAACTCCAGCTATCCCTGTTGACTTTGTTGACTGTGGTTTTTTTTTTTTTCTCTTTTTGCATCAGAGCTTGTTACATTGGATCTCTGCCTGTGTGAAGTTACTGAGCCTAAAGCACCCAATTATTGCCAGGGACTGTCAGTGGGCTCGTGCTGTAACATGCATATACTGGGAAGTTCAAATGAAACAAATGTGGTGTAACAGAACAAAGACAGTCTCTTTTCCTGTGACCCCTTTCATATGCTTGCAATTATAAGGATCACAAAGACATAGAAATAGAACATATACTGTGATATGCCTTGTTCCTTTTCTGTACTGCACTAACAAGAGATGACGTTGAATTACAAAACAAGACTTGTTTGTCTTTGAAGTACAGATCAACATCCAAGGGTGGCTTCTGATCACTGGATGCCTTCATGTAATGAAGTTGTTCCTTTACAAAGTCCCTACTGAGAATATAAAACACTGTGCCATCATTACAAGAGCTTTAGGATGAAAAAGTACCCATTTACTTATCAAAACTGACATAAATTTCTCACCCAGGCAAACATGCAGCCAGTAAATCATCAGAGTTTGATAGGTCATATCAAATAAAACTTTTTCTGAACATTTTCAAATCTCCATAAATCCATCTTCCAACAAATCCAACAGCTTTTAAATAATGCAGTGTTGTGGTCAGTCGTTACAAAATAGACAAGATTCAACAACCTGCAAGCTTGCCTCCCCGATATGTATCCCCTGTCTTCAAGGTTATTGCCAAGCCATTTGTTGAGAGTTAGATAATTGACTCTTAGATGAGGGATAACCATGATTTATAGACAAAGAGAATACATATTCCTCCATATCTCAATGGTGATTTATGGTGTGATAGAGCCCAAGTGATGGCCATTTTATCTGATTGTACGTCATGCAAAGTAGTCGATCAAGTCTGCGCAATCAGTCACACCTCGTCCCGGCTGAGATGACAAGGATGAGAGACAGGGGCTTCTCTCTCTGGATTTCTTTGGTGTACGTAAAGCTCTTTAAGGCAAGATATTATATGCAGAGCTGGGTAAACCATGGCCACCTAAATCACACCCACTCCAAACATACGCTGACCAGGTGGAGGGATTTATTATGTGTATGACGGATAAACCTGAAGCCTTGGAGCGGCATTCGTCACATGCAGGTGACGGTCTGCTCTGAGACTCCATATTTAAAACATATTTGACCTTTTCATGAGCTTATTTTATTTTCTGCTCACTAATGTAGCTTATTGACAATTTTAAATCTTCAAATTGATTTTATATGTGGGTCTCTTTATCATTAGTCATCACGCAGAAGGGCTATTTCTCTGTGCTTACATCATTTCTTTTAGAGTGGCCAATTCAGTCTGCAGTAAGCCGAATATCGAGCCTTCTCCCTCTGAGAAACTCAATATTTAATTTGACCATAAGTAACTGACAAGGAGAAAACCTCTGCTCCCTCTTGACCTTTTGGATGCAGAGCCTTAATACTTGTAGATGCTGTATGCGGGTGTGTGAGTGTGCGTGTTGGGCATGTGTGTCTGTGTGCGACTGTGGTGCCATCAATTATTAATTCTCCATATCTAATTCAGGATCCTGTCCTCTCATATTCAGGGGAGTGCTCTCCTCGTGTTGGGAAAGAAATGGAACTGTAGGTACAATAGATGCCAGCATTCCTTGTTGAAATGATGTGGTTTAGATATCTGCTGTCCGCTCAAATTTAGCAGTGGATACTTGGCAACCAATTTAAAATACCTCATACTAGCTTTAATCTAACCAACAGTCTCCCCATCCACCACTTATTCAATTTAATTACACTGCCTGTAGCTGTACCTCTCTGCAGGTTTTTGTCATATTAACCTTTTTCTTGCCCCTGGCTTTCACCGCCTCTGCCCATGTCCATATTGTTTTCAACTTTTTTTTCCACTACCATTGTCTGGTTTATATGTGTGCTTCCCAGATGTAGAGCTCCACAATTGCATTTCCCCAAATCAGATGTATTCATAATGGATATTCCTGCTTAAAACCATATTCTCACTACATTTTCACTGCTCATTTTCACACCAAACTGCTATGCTCTTCACCGATGAAAATCATTAGAATAAATCTTTTAGGTTACTTCTAAAATGCAGGCACATCCGCACTACGTAGAGGTGACTACGGTATGTGGTGAGTGATTAGAAGATTCACAGTAGGGATGTTTTAGTGCTTGCCAAGTATTCCCTTTACCATTGGTGGATGTGTTAAAAAAGAGCAGTGGACCCAGTGATTTAATTGGTTTTGTGCAAATGGTGCGATATAGATTTATACATGCCCACACAAGGATCAAGTTTCAGGTTGGGTTCAGACCATGTTGTTGTGTATAATATTTGACTCCTGTCCACTTCACCTGCTTCCATGTGCTGCAAGTCAGCAACCTGCAACCTGCAATGCAAGGCAGGGGACCAGAAAGTGAGAGTGATGTGTTGCATTAGCCTGGCAAGGTAACAGTCAGCAAAGGATGAAATTAAGTAAAAACTTGCTAAAGGGGAGCATCTCAAGTTCCCCAGTGATTTGGGGAATTCTTCTTCATAGTGTGAACATTTGTCCTCGTGTGACCCACAAGGCCGCCTGTACATACTGTTCTGGATTCTACCAGTTTGACCTGTAGAGTTAAGATGGGAAAGAAGTTCTGTGTTGCCATATTGGGAAAAGGCCAAGATGAGATGATATTGACTAACAGGTACAGCAGATGGTTTATTATTATGAGACACTGTAGCGCCATGTGCTGGTAGTTGGCTACAGTTTGTGTTACTGCCACAAATCACTTACTGAAAGGAGGAATGGCTTATGTGCTATCATAAGCCACATGTGTTTTGTGCCGGTGGGCTGCCACGCCTTATTCTGTGCAGACCTAACATATAAACCATGAGATAGTATCAGATATTATATTCTAAAATATTAGAACATAGCTGCCTGGTTAGCTCAGTTGGTAGAGCACGAGACTCAACCTCTCAGGGCCGTGGGTTTGAATCCCACTCCGGGTGGCACCACCTGCCATGGGCTCACCACCTGTGGAGGTGCCATAGCCCTTCGGTGCATTGTGAATTGGGTGGGCTGCCCCCGCGACCTGGGCCTGGACCCAGATAAGTGGCAGATGATGACATGACATATTAGAACACTTATTTTAAGAAACCCTCATATGTGTGTCGAAATCAAGCATATTTGAGGAAGTTATAACTGAATTAAAGTATCAGGGGTTATCAGGTTTGGGGTCTCAAATTGGTTGTATGAGTTGGCCCCAGGCAAGTACTCCAGTGATTTAGCACTGAATTTCTATAATACTGTCAGACTAATGAGAGACGTTGTATTTTTTGTTCTGTACATTCTTTTTCCTTGTCAAAAGAAACTGCATCTCAACCACCAAAAGTCAGAGTTTCAGGTTCATTATGCTAATAGTGCTGCTAGCCACAAAAGACTTTATACAACTCTTTTCACATTTTCAGTAGTACTCCCCAAGACCTGCAAACAGAGTTTGACGTGTAAAATCCCAGTCTCATTATAAAAAAAAAAGTGTGACATTTGATGAAATGCACTTTCTGGCGAAGAATTAGATTATAACATCAATGTTATTCTTATGTGCGTCTGTTAAATGTAAGCTCATAGACAGCAGCTGATTAAATTAGCTTTGCCCAAACAGTGGAAACAGGGTTAAACAGCTAGCCTGGTTCTGTCCAGTGATTATAAAATCTACCAACCAGCACTTCTAAAGTGCACTAATTAACCACTTAATTAACGAATTAAGTAGTCATACATACTAAGAGCAGTCAAATGGCATTAAAATTGTTGTTGGTACACTCTGGCTTTTGTACAGTTTAAACAAACGTGATGTAGTGAGTTAATTAGAGTGCTTCAGAGTTACTGCTACAAGGATTTTGTGACCTTTTAAAAGAGCCAGACCAGTTGTTTCCCCGTGTTTCCAGTCTTCTGTTAAGCTAAGCTAACCCGCTGCTGGCTGTAGCCTTATGTGCAATGGACAGATCATGAGAGTGGTATTGATCCTCTCAATCTTCTCATCTAAACATATTTCACAAAATGTCAAACTATTCCTTTAAAGAAGCAGGCATAGGTCAGGCTCTTGCTTTCACATCCATGTAGACCTGTAAAACCTGCAAACCTGATGGCCAACTGCAGAACATGGATATATTATTCACTGTATTTCAAAGATCATGTTTTTGAAGCATACTTTTTGAAAAAAAAAAAAATTCTCTCTAAAGTTGAACTATACTTTTTCTAAACTTCTCAGAGGCACTTTCAGCATTTTCTTTTACATCAGCTTTGTGAACTCTTTTACTGTATTTCTCTTTTTATATAGCAAAGGGGTGTGTGTGTGTGGGGGGGGCATTTTGGTATTTTCTACTTTGAAATTAAAAGTGATCCATAAAACCCATGAACTTTTAGTAAGATTAAAGCTTGCTGATGTTTACAAAGCACTGAGTATGCCAGCTGGACAAAGAGGTGCATCTTGAACATGGCATTGCAGACTGGCACAAATCATTTGTTGTATTTTCATAAAATACAAAGTTTATTTTTGAGTTTATTTTGACTTTCAGTTCCCTCTACACCAGAAGGCTGTTGTTTGCTCTGCTGCTTGGAGAAGGCTGTATTCTTTTTTTAAGCCACAGCAACTAATGGAGGCTTGAGTCAGAGACACTGAAGCCACCACCATGTAAACTAGCCATTAACTCCACATTTAACCATGAAATGAAAGCTCAGCAGGAGGTAACAGTTCATTGCAGGTCAGGATGCCCATGTTCTCCCTCTCCCCTCCTTCCTTCTTGCTTTTCCTCTCTGGCTCCTTATTGAGAGGCTTCGTATAAATGTTTTACTCTCCCAAGTAAATACTGCAGTGAGGAACATCACAACTAGACAGCATCCACAAAATGTTTTAACTTGACAGATGCATACACCCTATTTATATTGTATATATCAACACACACAAGAAGAGACATGAACGGTATACACCCTATGCTTACTGTGTACATCAAGACACACAAGCACAGACACAAAGACTGGTATTACACATACTCACACAACATCCCAAGCCCTTCTTCTCACTCCATCTGATTGACAATATTCCAGTCCCTGGTAGATATCATTTGCTGGTTCATGCACCCACGCTGTCAAGTTCCAGTGTTTGTCTGAAACAAGAAATGAGATGGGAGTCAACAGCGAAAAAAAAAACAATAAAAAAAAAAAAACAGCAACAACTCTGTATACTCAGGGCAGTAGTCTATCTGCCAGCTCAGGTCTTGGCAACACACCTCTGCTCAAAGATGGCAGCACCACAGGCTTGGTGCTGCCGAGCAGCCTGTGTGAAAGCTGATCAGACCCCTTGCTTCATGTTGTGTTGTGTGACAGGGCACCCAACACTGTGAGGTTAGGCCAATTTTTCCACTAGAGCCTGAGAAAGAGACTGGGAGAGAAAAAGTGTGTCCTATTTGACTAATACAGCGACAAGTCAAAATGTCATTGCTAAGAAGTTTAAAAGGTCACCTAGAAAACTCTCAGAATCCAGTGGCCTAATCTCTGAAAGTATTTACACTTCATTTGGCAAATAAACAGAAACAGTCAGTGTTAAACAGGACCAGGAGCCTACAATCATGCTACTAGTTCTGTGAGACTGTACTCACAGCTGTGCTTTAAGCAAAATGCTAATAAACCACAGACCACAGTACTGGACCCACTAGAGGGCTCACCAAAGTCATCATAGTTCACCCTGAGGGGAACATCAATGTGTGTACCAAATCTATTGGCAATCAATCCAAAAGCTGTTGAGACATATTACTCAAAACCATATGTCAGCCTCATGGTGGTGCTAGAGGAAAAGTCACCGGATCACCAAAGTCAGTAGGATTTATTTTCAAATAGCTGTTAAGATATTTCAGTCTGGACTACAGTAATGGACCGACCAACCAACCAACAAACTGACTGACCAGCTAACAGACCAACACTGCAATTCCTTTGAGCCATGCCACTAGCATGGCTAAGCATAAATCAGAAATAAATAAAGGATACGCCTGACCTCTGAATCGTGTGGACCACTGTAGTATTTTTTGTTTCGTGGATAAAATTTATTGATGACATAGGCCTCTAGTCAGCACTTAACTACACCACATACAGATACAGGGTAGCTCCTGTGTCAGGGTGTGTTATTATTTTTTTTTTCGACTCTATACACACGCACAATTTCCGTTGTATACAAGTATGACACACTCAACTCAGGCCTAGCAGCCATGCCTTAGGGCTCCCAAACAAAAGCAATCCTTGTCCATTTGATACATTATAGTGTTGACAGCACTGCTTGGTCATCTCTTTCACTTGGCCTTCCATGAACGTTATGAGGGGGGCTTGACAATATCCATCTCTCTGTACTCCACTGGGGTTAGCGCTGCTTGGCAAGATACTTGGCTACAAAAAGAAATTTAAAAAAAGGCTTTACAGTACAACTTACCACTTAGAGTGGGTGTATTCAGCTTGAACTGATTTTATGACATCAGTATTTAATCTTACATCCAACACTGTTTATTTTAAATCACTAAGTTACTGCACAAAAAGTCACTAATGCTATCTAAGCACTAAACACTGGCTCATGAGCACATGGCCAGACAATGTGCTCATGAGCCAGTGTACTTGTTAGTGATGTTCAGCAGAATCTCAAAGCTTTGTTGTGAGTGTCCTTGCTTGGCTCAGCTGGGTTAAGTGCTTGTGTTCATTTTTTATGGTTAAATGCATCAAGTAGTTTGTTATCATCACTGTTCAAAAACTTATTTTCATTATTCTTATTTTTCCTCAGTTGGTAGAGGCTTCGTTGGTGATATCTACATGTTAAAAAGTAATGTGTGGTTATGAAATGCATGTGTGCAGGAACAGTGTGTGAATAACATCAAGTATGTAACATGTGGAAACAAGATTAATATGACATGGCCTTACTTGTCTTTTACATATTACATGTGATGCATGGCAGGACATATAATGTGGTTAATAATAGGAAGCTATTATATCATTATGTTATTATAACTTTAGCATTTATATTACATTACAGAACAATATGTGCTTTTGCCTGGAATAGCTGTGGTATATGAGATTATTCATGTGATGTGTCAGTCTGCTGCCTGTGACTTTTCCTTAACAGTGATAATTACAGCTGCTTTATCCAGTGATCAATAGAAAACAATATTTTAGGACCCCCGGCCAACCTTTCATTGAATCTGTCTGTTTTTTTGTCATAACTGCAGCTTTTGTGTTCTTATAGATCATTGGTCTGTGGGTGTGTATTTTATCAGTATGTAAGATAAGAGGACAGAAATCTCATATCTGGTAGGAATATTGTGTCTTTTTTTTTGATAAAAATACGAAACAAACGCTAAACATGCACACGAGATTTGAGAGTAAACTGCGAAAACAGACGCCTTGCCAGTGTAATACGCTTTGCATCAGCCATGACCACCCCACAGAGATACAGAGCGTAGGCCATGGTCGTTGTTTTTCAACGTGTGCCACATTTTTTGGTGACTCAGCTCTGATTAAGCCAGCATGCTTGTCCACTTTACCACAAGCAGTAAGTCAAACTGACTAGTATTGAGGCATCTACAAAAGTCTTCCACTGTTGTTATAAAAAATGAATGACAGTCTACTCTGCAAGCTTTTTCGCAAAATGTGTGTGTATCTGCACGCAACATTATTTAATTTTTAAGGTGCTGAACTTTTCCCAAGTGATTTAAGAAAACAATACTGATTGATTGATTTCATATGAATGTGTTGGCTTTGTTCAAAGGTTTTGTTCTGCTTTTGATGTTTTCCACTAAACTGCTTAATAAACTTTCCCTTGTGGTTAGAGACAAAGGAGAGGAAGAAGAAAATGGTCTATGACTAAGCCACTGCAGTGCTAATCGCGGTGCTCCTCAGAGAGGTTAGACAAATGGACCAAGAAAATGCAGGTGCTGACAAACAGAGAGCGCTTCAGCTGAAGTTCAGTCTGGGTTTAAGGTCAGTAGCAGCAAATGGTGATTATCAAACATCTTTTGTTGAGATTATACACACTCACACAAACACACACACACACTCCACACATTTCTGTGACTTTAGGTTTCTTCTCATTTCTTCTTACAAGTGATCCATGAGACGGCTTAGTCAATAAATTATAACACAATGAGAGACCTCAGTTTGAATGGATGCTACACAAATTAGCTTTCTGATTGCAAAATATGTTTGTGATTATTACATAATCCAACAGGTTTTTCTTCACAAGCTTACAGTTTTGTTAATAAACACAACAATCTAATTAGAACAGAGTAAACAGTGCAATCATAACAGCTGTTTTCGTGACAAGTATAATAACTTCAAGTGCTTCATTCTGCTGCTGTAACAAGTATTTTTTTTTAGGGCAAGGCAATTATCCAAAGTTATTAGATAATAAAGAGTTAGACTTAATATTTGGTACTCAAGTCACACTTAATTGTACCAAGTAGCCTACATTCTATTCAATTGTGTGTGCATTTGACTTTTCCTACTGAGTTTATTTATTGATTCATTGGCATTTCTTTCAATTTAGAGCCACATCCTGCACTGTAGACCTGCACCACCCTGCTAGAAGAGCCACTACTGGGGCTGAACTGCGGGATCCCAGTGGCAGGGTGAAGTGCTTTTCAGATTAAAACACAGTTAACTGTGTTTTTATTGGGAATGAAATCACAGAAAATGTACATTATTGAACTTGCATTATTGAAGCTGCCAGACAAGCTGATCTATTAAAGCAATTTCAGACAGAAGTAAAGTTTTGCATTGTTTGGGTGCTTTGTGCTTTGCCGTTTAGAGGAACAGATATTGCAGGAAAGTCAAATGAAATGAAAAAACTTGGTGAATTTTTCTTCAGGTTAGATCAACTACAAAATGAACTGCCCTCTTTCCTCCAGACATAGTGAAATATTTAATCTCTGATGTATAATTGATCCATCTCTCCTTTAAATACAGGTTTTTGCTTTGCAAAATCCCAGAAGTGCACTGCAGAGCTTTGTAAAGCATCCATAGCCTGGTTCATAGCCGGAGTTCAGTCTGATCTGAATAGTTGGCACCCTTGGACTGGATGCAAAATTGGTGCCACACACTTTTTTTAGTCAGGTGGCAGGAATTTGATACTCCATGGCAAAAGCTTTTATCTTATCTTCTATCTAATGATCAAAACACAGTAAGTGAATAAGAACAAGTATGTGCAAATGCAAATGTACAAAAAGTAATGTGTGAGGCAGATTCATCTGAAAAGCCACAAACAACCCTCTGATTCCTCACTAGCGCTGCTAGCTTGTCCATCTTGATGTCTAGTGATCTCACCTTGCCCATAAAGATAAAAGGGAAATACACTCACTCTTCTCCATCAGTCTCTATTGTCTACCTATAGCTCTCGTCCCTCATCACTTTGTATCTCTCATGCATCCTGTATATATATTTATGACATATAAAAGAAAGAAAGAAATTAACTATAACACCCAGCTCCAGGCTACATGGATCTAAGTATTCTGTCAGGGTGAAAACTACAGTAAACCTCCACAACTTCACCAGTTTGTTTAATGAATGCAATTACTTTACTTCCAGACTATTACTATTTTTAACATGTTCAGAAAAACCCTGTTCCTCAAGCAAAACCTCCTTTCCATCACTCTTCATTGTTTCCTGATGTGTCCTCGTTCTTCTTGTCAACATTGTGCTACTGGAAGCCTATCCTGAGGCTCCCAACATATGCAAGACTTACCCAGAGTGATGAGACTTGTTTTTCATACTATGCTGCCCAGTAAACAAAATCAAACATTCATGAGAGTTTTATGCAAGGCATCAGAAGGATCCCTGTCTGCGGATGGATCGGGGATATAATTTGACTCTCATTACCCCATCTGACCTCCTCCTGCTCTGGGCACTGGGGTAAAAGTCCCTTGTTAGTTTCCTGTAAGAGAAGTCAGCAGGTCAGTACGGCTGACAACATACTGCCCCTCACTAATACCAACAACTGTGGAGTTGAGTATATTTTTGGTTTGTGATCAAAGGAAGAAACTAAGAAAAAAAAGAAAGTGACCCTCTCTGTGTCCCTTTCTTTTTTCTTTTTTTTATATCCCTGCATCTATGGCCACATCGATCTTCTTTTTTCATCAGCTAATTTCACCATTTATCTTTCCACCGAGGCTGTTATGGCCACTACTCAAAAGGTAGCTATCTTCCAGCACCCAACATGTTAGAAACAAAACAGTAATGTTCCAGTGAAATGATCTATCCAATGGTCATAAATCCTGTAATTTAGGTACTTAACTCCAAAACTGATATCAGCAACCTCAGTCAAAGTGACTGAGGAGACTTTTTTTCTTTTTTCTTTTTTTGGCACAGCTCCTCTGAGTCCAACAAGCTACAATCCACCCTCACCCCACACCCCCACCACTCTCTGCTGGGCCAAAGTTGATACAGAGCCATCAATTCCATTAAGCACTGGCCTGATACACAAAACTAAAGCTCCCCTTTAGAACAGGTCTCTGAACCTGATAAGAGTTGGCCAGGAAATAGACTGAGTTGTAATTCATGATATGTCACCGTCTCAAAGTTTCCCTGCCCACCTTCTCCCCATAGATAACTCCAGACAGTTCTACTTTGTGACTTAATTACAGACTGTGGTAAGTCTGAGGAGTCTGAGATAAAGTCATCTTTTACAGGGGGATTTTGTTTGTCCTGGACTTAAAGCACAAAAATAGGAAATATTGAATGTCCCTATTGATTTCTTCAAGTTGTTAGAATAAAAATGTACATGCATGTTATTTCCTTTATGATTTTCTTAGTTTCTCATCCACTAACATGATAAAGAATGTAGCTCACTTTGTCTCACAGAGCCACACTGAGCCAAGTCTCTGTCTCTGTCTGTCTTGTGAAGAGCAGCACATCCGGTACATGCCAAAGTGCCTCTTTGCTAACTTGCAGATGCCCTCCTGCCAGTACACTGGTTTATAATCATGCATGACCTTGTACAGTATGAGTTCAAAAGATGTTTTGCATTGCAGAAAATGTGGAGCACTTGGCAGACAAAGACATGCTGGCAGACAAAGACCCACAGCAGGTTGGCAGGTTCAATTTTTCATGTTACATGTATGATTAAGATTCAGAAAATTTCACAGAAACCTTTTGAAGCTCTACAAACATGACAAGAGTAACGATGACTTGTGCAGAAAATCTGAATGTAAATAGGACTTTCTACAACCATGCAAGTGGCTATGAGAACAGCAGCGCTTTGAGCTAAATACTAATGCCAGCATGCTAACATTATAATATATATATAATATATGCTAATATGCAGATGTTTAACAGGTGTAATGTTCACCATGTTCACTATGTTTTTACAATGTAGCCACAACAAAGGAAAGTAAAGACCTTGTGATCTCTGAGGTTGTGCAGATGCAAATGGAGAGCTATAAAACAGAGAGAGTTGTGAGGAACCAGCAGCAAGGGAGATGGACAACCTGGGAGACTGTGACAAACAGGATCATTACGTGGGTGTATTTGTGGAGGACGCTCCAGGTGAGGCTGAGCTTCCTTATCAGAGCCACATGATTCCCTTCCCAGTCCCTGGAACCCGCACCAGAAAAAGAAGGAAAAGTCCACAGAGTCCTCCACCCTGCTTGTGAGCTGGCATTTACAAGTCCAGTGGAAGTTGGTTGCAGAGGTTACACTAGACCATCCACCCAGAAGTCTCAGAAGGGATCACAGGCTTCAAGCTGAGGAAGACTCTTAAAGACCCTGCAGAAGAGGCAGAAAAAAGAAGTGTTTGGCTCTGGCTCCGAAGAAAGGACAGGGCATGGAGAAAGCAAGGATCCTGGGGCTGGCTGCAGGAGAAGGTAGGGAGACGTCCTGCTGCTCCACCACCTTGAAATGTTCAGAGATTAAAGGAGCAAAGCATGAGTGAAGGGTGGCTCCCAGCTGACCACCCTACAGCTGGCATAATGCCACCATCTGAGTTGTGTCAGGAAGAAATGACCAGCAGGTGGACACACTTGTGCTCACATCCAAATAAAATGGTTTCCTCTGGGTTCTTGAATACGTTTATCCAAAAGTACAATTTCCTCTTTTCAGAAACGGGTGAAGAAGATCAGAGAGAAAGACTCAATAACACTAGCAATAACAGCTGCCAAATCTGACACATTGAGCTTAAGACTCAATGCGCCGCACATGACTTTTCTCATGTGAACTTTTCGTCTTGGCTTCCTCTAATGTAGAATTTGTGATTTTTAAGCAAAGGGTCAGCAATGCATGCAGCTATAAATCATTGCAATGCGTGTTCTGATGGAGCAGCCAATCATGATTTTGTGGTCTAGCAACTAACCCTCAGTCAATGAGTGGAGCAAAGATGGAGAAAGCTGGATCCATTACATAAAAATGACTATGTACTGTAGGTGATGCTAATTTGCCAAATGATGCTAATTAAAACTGAAAAGGAAGAGCAGCGTTGGAGGAACAAATACATAGTGCAATGGTCATTTACCTAATTGTATGAATTTCTTAAATGTTACACAGGATCTGTTGTTGTAAAGTTGAGCTGGTAGAGTAAGGTTCGCAAAGTCATTGTAGCAGTGCAGCACTTATTTACATTATCTTATGCTAAAAACATCATAAAACACATGGTACCAGTCAAACAACTGGATATGCCAAGTAGTTAACATTAGCTGCTAATTGTTATTTTCTAAAGAAACAGACCACTGCTGTTTATATATAACATATTCATGAAAAAGTTATCAAAACAAAAACCCACCGTCAAGCATGTCCAAATTTTTCTTTGGACTGGAACTGCACAATTACAAATCAGCTCTACTTCTTGTTGTCAAATACTTTTGAGAACAAATCTCACTCCAAGCTGAACTGAAAAACTGGCTTAGCCTTGGCAGATACAGTACACACTCCAGGATTTTGATCACATTGACACAGGTACATAAGATTTCAAGATTCTGACTAACAGAATTGCCTTTTTTTCCATTCCACAAATAAAAACGCTTTCCTTTTTTTTTCCTATGGGAAGGCTAGAGTCCAAAGAAATGATTACTGTCTGCATGAATACTCAGGGAGTTGAAAACTTTACAGAGGAAATGGTGTGTTTGTGTGATGTTATGTTTCAAGGTTTCCTGTCAGTCTCTAGATGCGCTCAGAAAGAGAGAAAAAACAAAGTTGGAGCTGGATATGGAACACAGCGTTCCCAACACACTACACACTATAGAAGTGTATTTGAAATTTCAGTTGTTTGAGCTTGTGTACAGATTGGTTTGGTCTGTTGGACAGACAAAATGTGCAACTGCAGAATTTAAATTCAGAATGATGTTAGGCTTTTATGACCTAGCCAACACTACAGAGCCTTCCCTTTTTTTTTTTTTTTACTCTGAAATGCATGAGTAATGACCCCAGGTTTAGTAATATATTAATTCCTAATTTTTCCGACAAGATATTTATGCTTGTATTTTCCAGGAAAGTTCACTAAAAGCTCAGATGTGGTTGTTATGTTTTGGCAAGTAACAAAATTAAAATACAAAAGGCAAACACTGTCACAAGTGACTGCTTCCAGTGGCTCATTATATCAGTAATTATGTCAGTAAACAGATTCATATTTGGATGAAAATGGACAGCAAATAAACAGTGTCCAAGTTCTCCGAATGCTCCCTCAACAGCATCATCTTGCATTTTGAATTTTGGGTCAGACATACTTTCCCAGCCCCTTTTTGCAGATGGTGATTAAATCTTTAATTGTCAAGGGGAGGTGGGACTGCAGAGCAGGGAGAGGAAAAACTGGCAAACAGATTTTTAATTATGGCCCACTAAATTAAGATACCCAGATTCAGTCCCATATCTCCGGCTGATCTATTCCTCCTCTCTCTCTCCCCACTCCAATGCCCCATGGCTCTGATTGTATTACTCATTCAGAGAGATCATCAGTCATTTCCAGTCACTGTACAACATGGCCACATATCATAACAGCCCACGAGTGAGAGAGAGAGAGACAGGGTGAGGAAAATTGGAAATGGCCAAGAAAGAGGTAAAATTTAATTCATATCTGAGGATTCCTCTGCAGTTGCTCTTTGTTAGATGAGGTGAGTCGTCCGAGACCAGCAAAACAATTACCGCTGTTCTTTTAGATGAAAAACTAGTCATAGTTCACATACACTACAAACAAGACCATGTGAAGGACAAATAGGACATTTGTTAAGATAATTCTAATTAAATGTTGAGCAAACATGTAGGTCCATGGCTCATTTATGTTATCGCTTATTGTGGCAAAGAAAGGAGTCATTCTAATACTGTGGACACCGTGTTTCACTTGTTTAATAGTCCGTGGCTGCAAATTAAGACTTCTGAGTTTGAAATGTGACACAAGGAAGAATTCCATGGTGGATATTGTGTGTGAAAAAACCTGAACATTCTTTCTGTCTCTCTCAGCCCCACAGGCTGGGTATAATTACTGAATCTCATACTGCTCTCAACATGTCTGAAATGCAATTGCCTGAACAGACATGAAGATTGCACGTGGAGAATATTTTTTTTCCTGTGCCCATCTGTGTATTCAGCATGTTTGTGCAAATTTGTATGCCAAGTTTAGAGTTGCACATACAGTATTAACATGTAATGCAAGCATCCATCAGGCATGAATACATTTGTGCATCTTTGTTTGCTGCTTTGACTGTGTGAAACCACCGCTGGCAGAATAGTCATCAGATCACTCGCTTCAGTCCTCCCTCAACACACAGACAAGCACACTCACACACATAAATAAGTCTCTGGGACACAAAAAAGAGCATAGCAGCAGTGGAAGCGACAGTGAGTGTATGTGTGTGAAAGTGGATGTGTGTGCGTGTAGATTGAGGGTTACAGGTGTTGTTTTTCCAGATGCTTAATTATGGGGCTTTAAAAAATCAAAACTTTTTGTTGGTACCTACTAGTTCTGGATCAGGTGGCTCAGGGACACATTGACCCACACTCTATTGTATCAAGGCAATCTATGCTCAACATGCTCGATCACAAACCAGTGATAGTGACTTTAACTCTTTGATCCAAACTGAGATGTTATTTGGCATTAAAAAGTTAGTTATTAGGCTAATAAAATACTATACATCCCCTAATACAGTAACTATGGAGGGTTAATTATGGATTGGCTAGCTTTTCATTCAGTCACTGCTCTCTCATTTTTGCATGACCCTTTCCGATAAAAAGCCGTGCCAACCACGAAAAACATCCAAAACCAAATCCACCATTTTGTATTCAGCTGCCAGGGAGAGTGACCCTTGGCGAGGGGAGTGAAATGTTGTTTTAAACAGGCAGAGTGAGGACAGCCTGCCACTGAGTTTGGGTCATCAGTGTGGTCATTAAGCAGACTGTAATGGGCCATGAGAGAGGCTGTTCTGCTCTGGTGCTGGGACCGACCTATGGATCACACCGCCATTATCAGCCGACCGATCGCACCATTATGCCCTTGATGGAGGGGAACTCTGGATGTGGCTGGAGGAGACAGAAAATGGTCGCAGTATGCTGCAAATCTGCAGACACACCACAAGCAGGTGTGGGAGAGGGCACATTCATGTACACATGCAGTAACACACATTTGCATTAATTATACAGACATCCTCATTATGTTCATTAAGTTTTGGCTGTGTATTCATATTCATGAGTCTACATTTTGTAAACTTTATCAGGATCACACACCTGAGATAAATTTTTACATTTCTAAAAAAAATAAAATTTTTCTACCTCTTACTTTTTTTAGAAACGGTGGCACCTGGCTCCACTCTGCTCTCAAACCTTACTGTCTCATACCACACCTTTGTGTGTGAATTCCCTTCCCTTTTTCTTCTATTATTATATTTCATACAGGAACGCTAAAGGTCACGGACATCTGCATGCAGCAGGGGAAGTTGAACGTGAGGGATCGCGGAGATGGACAAAACAAAGATGGTGAGTGAGAGGATGACAGAAATGCATTCACCACTACAAACGCTAATCACAGTAAATGTCAACTCAGCCTCTCACTCCTGCCACTCCTTCCATATTTATTTCATTTCCTGCCACAGACTTGTCTGTCCGGGTGACTTCCTGACAAAATGAAATGTGTTTTCTTTTGTCTACATGCCTAATGAGGCAGCTTTCATAAAAAGGAATTTAAAAAAAAGAAAAAAAGAAATTCGCTGCTACAAAATTGTCTTGGGGAAAGGAATAAACCAGCAACCCTGAGCTGTGGCAGTCCTGTATTCCAGCATATTCCATCTGCTCATTATTTCCTTACCCTCTTCAGCCTGTGTTAGGTTTCTGCTGAAATACCATGTCCTAGGACAGAGCTTACGCAGGTTTTCAAGTTTTATATAAATCAAATGAATACAGAGCACTTTCTTCAGTGATATCCATAGAGTGATATTTTTGTAGCCACAGCTTGAAAAAACTCCATCCAAAAACTTCAACAAAACCCCCCGCATCCCTCAAAGTTATCTCGCGTCCAAGTTCTTGATGGCCAAGCATGTAGCCAGCAGACATCGCAACACTCATTAATCTTAGAGTGACTTTCCTGGTGGGAGCTGGGGAATTGTAGCCTGTTATGTCTCCCTCTACATCTACTGACTGCTCAGTCCCACTGCCAGCAGTGGTCCGAAGAAGCGAAGAGGGGGAGGCCGGTCTCGATGGAGAGGGATGTGGGCAGCATAAGCTTACAGCAGCTCTAGGACAAGCACGGCAGTTGGCCAGACAAACTGTGCTGAGAGTCAAACTCACTCAGCTCGCTGATGGAGTTCACTGATTTTTGAAGTCTGTGTGAGGGACTTCACATTTGGTGGGGATTGTGTGCGCAGGGGGGGTCATCTCTTTTCAAAATTCAGAGTATCAAAAGATGGATGATTTCACAGTCGATTACACAGGGATTATTTCTTTTCATTTCATCCTCCCCTCACTCATGCAATCTGCTTCATCTGTTTTCCTCTTTGTCTCCTACTAGGCTTTCATAAAGTGGACACAAAATATTTTATTTGCCAGCCAACCAATCAGAGCAGGAGGTCTGGACATGCCACTAATTGTGGTCATTTGGCCAACTCTTCAGTTGGTTGCCAACAGAAATGAAGTTAGTATGGTAAAATTCTCAACGCTACAAGAAACACCTCCAACTTCAAACACAAGACAGCATGAAAATCAAATAAATACGAGGGGACCACAGTGCCTTCCAATACACAGGGCTTATAAAATGTTGTTAAAGTTCTAATTGTTAATGAAAAATATTTAACTTATTTCAAGCTATAACACATGTTCCAGGCTTCCCATTGATCTAAATATGAATTATTACTTCACTAAAGATAATGGACTCAACATCTGACTTATTTTCACAAGCCTGCTTCTTGAAATGAAATTAATTTAAAAGAAAAAAAATAAACTGTCCACAGTAATGTTATATAGGAGACCAAAATTCATCATGCATGTTTTTTTTCTTAGTATTCAGTCACAGTGATTGATTTCAATGTCAGTAGCAGAGACATTCAGAGGTGAAACGGTCTTTTTCCAGTGTAGTCCCACCATGCCCTTGTATTCTGACCTTTTAGTCCAATCCATCAATTACCTCCCTGTTTTTTAAACTCATTTATACTGAAAAAAAAAACCCCAGAAAGACAGACATACTGTAGCTGTACATGCACATACAAACACACATTGTTGCATGCAGGCACTGTGTATGCATGCACACCTATACACATTCTTAACCATTCGAAATGATTGATGATCAGGCTTGGCTTTCTGCTATAGGCTGTTCTTCAAACCTCACTTTCATGTGGACACTTGTAAGGATGCAGTGTCTGCAAAAACCCTTGTGTTGTACTCAAAATGTTCTGCTTACTCTAGCATTAAACATGGTAGAGCAAATGATTTTAACATTATCTGACATCTGTGAACAAGTTACGTTTAAAAAGATAATCTGACGGACCAAATTATGGACTTCAGCATGCCATATTTCTAAAATGTTAATGTATTCACTAAAATAACACAACACCCAGAAAACACATTTGGTGTATCCATGGGTTAGCAAACACAAACACAAATCTTATATAATAATAAGACCAAAAGAGCTGAGCAACTGGGTAAAGCCCTATTGTAAATAAAGGTAAAGGAACAGTTACACATTTTGGGGATTTGCTTTTCAAATTCATTCTCACGTCCGTATGCTATGAGGCTATAAAGCTAGCTGGGTACAGGTTTAGTTTAGCATGGACACTGGAAACTAAGATAAACAACTACCATGGCTCGGTCCAAGAAATAGCAAAGGAGGTTCTGATAGACATTTCCTTTGTTTCGTCATTTTCTTCTTTTTTTTTTGACTTTGACTTTTTCTTTTTTTTACGTTTTAAGCAAGCTGTTTTCCCCTGCTTCCAATCTTTATGCTGTATGCTGGCTAAGCTAACTAGCTGCCGGCTGTAGCTTCATAAGTAGTGGTGTCAACAACTGATTACTGTTTCTTTAATTAACTGTTTCAACTTTTATAGATGATTGTAAATGATTTTTTAAAGAACCCTGTTGATATACATTGGCATGCAAATAATAAGTAGGAACTTAAGTCTTTTTTTTCTTTTCTTCCATTTAATCCTTTGTTTTAATTCTGTCTGCACCTCTACCTGCCAACAATTTCTGATGCCTGCAGTACAAGAGCCACTCGTAACAAAGGACCCTCTTAGACAAGAGACATCTGGCACAAAATCACTTGACCAGATGTCCTATGCGATAATGCAGCAGCATCTTTGTCCCTTGCTCTCCAAAATGCAAACCCCTCCCGAAGCATAGAATATACCTCAGTTCATCATCTCCTTGAAGGAAACTGGGCTAAATACATGTCAAATGCCTTGAAAGAGTGTAGAATGTGAATCAACAGACTGATAAATAGCGAGATGTGAAGTACAGTACAATAGATCATGGCACTTATATATGAAGAAGCATGGACACAAAAATACAATGAACAAAGGTAGTTGTGTAAACACGCAAGTATATTTCGCACCTCCCCTTACGGAGGAGCTTCCTTTTTGAATAATAAAAACATTCAGGTCTATCGTATGCTCTCTAATAGTGAGGAAGCTGTTTTGTCAGAAAGGACATTTGAAAGGACATTTAGCTGTGGAGTTAGCTTCCATGTTGATGCATCGCTTTGACCTCAATGTGTTAAGCTATTTCTCATTTAACATAATTCAGACATGACAACAAATAGCTAAATTAAGACCATTTACTGTACATGTAAATATGTATATTGAGAAATCCAAGGCAGCTTGCCATGACATACCCACAATCCATAAGTGAACCTTTGGAAAGTCTCATCGAGAAAGCCATTAACTGAGCTATGATGCTTGTCACCCTGCATTTGATCAATGCTTGGATTTTAGAGCCTCTTTTAAAATGTCACATCTACTTAATATCACATTATTCACCAGATAGAGTCCAGGCCTTTAAGGTTTTTCATGCCTTCTAAAGCAGTGGACAATCTCTCTCTCTCTCTCTCTCTCTCTCTCTCTCTAACTCTCTCTCTCGTGAAAATCTACAGGCAAATGTCACCTGAATGGTAATTTGTGTATTGAACATCAAGGACTTCATGCCATTTTAAATGTCCATTTCAAATGCTATGTGATTGGAAGTAAATGTATGCTTTTGTCTCAAGCTTTTTATTCAGGAAAATCACACTTGAGCTTAGATGATGTAAATTACAGCTTGCAAATTCTGTGTGTAATATTTACGGTGGGATAAAAAAAGGACAACATTTAGATATTCAGCTAAAAATGTGTGGGATATGCTGCACAGGATACAGACCAACACAGTGCACAGTTTTATGGCATTGAGGCCTTTTTTGCTGCCGTTACTTTATCCTCCTCCAAGTACATGAAACTAGTACTTGGCTTAACACTAGAGGGCTCACATGCATTGCCATACAGTGGAGCTCCTCTTTGTTTAAGCACTGGGGAGGTTGTTAGAAATCTCCCGCCATCACACAGATGACTGTCCAATGTATTATTGATTATGCCTTATTGTGCCGAAACATCCCTTTTTATAGCCTCGGACAAGAAACTACTGAGTAGATAGAATGTAACATCTGAATTCATAAGTGAGGCTGCATCATGTCTCATGACACCGGAGTGCAAACTGAGGACAGAGCAAACTCAGAAAGAGGATTTTTCAGAAATTTAGATGAATTTAGAAGGAGAGGTGGGGATGGGGGTGGGTGTCAGAAAAAAGAGAAACGGGAGGAGGATTTTTAGAGAAGCATTTGTGTGTACGTGAGTTTCCTGATGTCCCAGTCTTGTAAAGTTTGTGTTATCGTGTGCATGCTCTATCACACTGCCGAGTCAATCCTACACGGTAGCAGTGCATGTGTAAGCCTTTGCAAACTGAGCAGCTGGTCTCCCCTGTGGGAGTCATTAGCAGTGAAGCTCATCCTTTTGTCACACACTCCAGTGTCTGTCCCTCACCTCTCAGCCCAACCTCAGGGCCCATCATGTTCCCCCTGCACACCTGGCTTTACTTCCGTCTTCTCTCCGACTTCAAGGCTCCTCTGGCTGGCTGCTCCCATAGAAACTGAGCTAGATAAATAGGAAGAAGGGGAGAGAGTGTGAATGAGCAAGATAGAAACAGGCTGGAAGAAAGATGAACACAGATAGGGAAGGGGTGGAGGGAGAGAATGAGGTCTGTCAGCTCTCCACAACCTATTATCAGAGTCCTGGAGGATGCTTCTATCCCCCCATACATACCTCTCCTTATACAGTTAGAAACAAAAAGAGAGCTCATGCTCACTTTTTTCCTGTGCACCGGTTCCCATGTTATTTTCTTAAATCCCTCACCTCCCTCATCCATCCATCCAACCAGCCATCCATCCAGCCACCCAGCCATCCAGCCCAACTGCCTGCTTGCCTGCCTTTTCTCGCTGCCTCTCCGCAGTCCTGCCACAGGGAGAGTCAGTTATATGAAAGCCTGCTCTTCTTCCCTAATCTCAGCATGGCAGAGAGGCTGGAGCTGGCTTTGCTTCAGATACACAGACCCCCACTTGCTTGCCTTTGCCCAGAAAAATCTCTGCTCATAGTTACCACTGACAGTACGCCAACACACACTCCACACCAGCCCAACAAGCCCAAATGCTTGTCTCCTTTATGGCTCCTCTCTGACCCTACTCAACCTTGCATGTACTTATTAAGATGTAAATTCAAATTGTTTGTCTGGCGTCCCTTCAGCATTTGTGAAACAGATATTTGAAGACGCATTGGGGTGCATCAAGAGGTGGACTGAAGGGAAGATAGGGAGCAAGCAGGTGGCTGGATTTAGGGATGAGTGCTGTTCCAGGAATTCAATAGTTCTTCAATGGAGATGCCCCCTGCTTCATCTATATCAGACAGAAAATGAAATGCAATTGATCCCAGGGGTGGGTAGTTTGAAAGAAAAAATACATCTTTTCCTGTCAGGCAGCTGACTTGGATGGCCCTGAATTGAGGACAATTAACTTGATTTCTAGGCTTGCGTTCTGTCATATACTGTATCTACTGTACTCACATGGGATAGTTTAGGATTCTTCCCAGAGGGCCGAGGCCATCCCTCACTGGATGTGAACAGAGAAGGAGTAGATTGGGAATGAACTCCCTTTATGGATTTTCACTCCAAATAAAGTAGCTCATTCCCTCTGAATGGCCATGACCCCGACACAATTAACCTGGCAGTTTGTCACTTCCAAGGGCATCCACTGGGAGTTTGGGGAAATTGGCCAACTTGTCCTCATCCTTCACTCCCTGATCAGTAATGGAGGAGAGGAGAGATGATAGACATGATTAACTGTAACTGACGCATTGTCTCTCTTTTTCATCCCTTCTTCTTGCTCCTTCAGCCAATTCTTCATCTCTCCTTTTAAATTCTCTGCATAGCTATGTTTACTTAACACTACAGTGATATCTGAGGTCCACAGTCACAGCTTTTACTTAAGAATCACTGTGTACCCTCCTTTACTAGCCTGTTAATCACTACTGCAACTACTGCATGTGGAAGCAAAATGACATGGGCTCTCCCAACTGGATGAATGAAAATACTATTGATTTCCTATGGAGGCACAGTGCCAGGCCTGGTGCACAGGCACACAGGGTAGATCAGGTGTTAATGAATATCAATGTTAATCCAATGAAGGAGCAGGAAAAAAAAGAGGGGCAGAAAGGCAAGCTCCGAGCAAGCTGTGGAGAAAGATGAGCTTTCAAAAGTTACTTGAGGTGATTAAATAATATAAACCTTTTAGAGAAATTACACTTGTTACATAGAAAATACATCAATTTCACATAAGTCATTGATTAATAGAACAAAAGTTCTTCACAAAAACATTATCATCTATAAAGTTATGGGTGGAATTGATGAGTTACATTTACTCGTTTTTATTTGCATAAATAAAAGCAGTGTTAAAGTATTTTTTAAACTCAGAAATTTTACTTTGCACATTTAAAGTTGAAATCGCTACATTGTAAAAAACAAAAGTCACATGATGATAAAATTAATGTTTGAGAGCCCAACAAATGAAAACAGGTGTGCACCACCTTTCTGCTGTTTTCTGATAATCCCGGTTGTGACTGTAGAGCTCATTCAGCTGAATGTTTGAGAACTTGGAGGAGAGCACTGAGACCAGAGAGGCTGAGTGGACTGGTTTTCTTTCTGTCAGTGGGAATGAACTAGCAGGGAAGTTGGATTTAGAGGAGCTTGTGGAGGAGTTTGCGGTGTACAAGAATCACAGAGTGACTTTCAGATAGGTGTGTGCAGCTACTGCGTTACCTATCAACAAAATGTTTTGCCTGTGTTTGTCGGCTGCAGCCACTGCAGAGTTTATGTTGTTTATTTCCTCTCATATTTTATGTTGGAGTTTGAATATATTTTTACACAAGTAATTTTACTTCTACTTCAGTGAAATTTCTTTTAAGTAACAGTACTTTTACTTGAGTACAATTTTCCAGTAAACTTTCCACCCCTGCATGAATTAACACATTTTTTCCTTTCATTGTAGCAAGTTGTTAATGTAATCTAACTTTCACAGTCCTAATAATAACCCACAGTTTTGGCAACTATTCCTTTACTCAGCCACATAGGAGCTTTTATTTTATCCCAGCCATTCTTGTTTGGCCTCATCCCCCTCCAGTGGAGCGATTATCAGGGCGACAGGGTGAATCCTGTCGTCTCAACATACACCAGGTCAAAGCAGACTGTCCTCCCCTTGCGCTGCTACCATTGTTAATTCTCTCCTATTTTACACCATTGATCTCCTGCCTCCCAGCCCAAACATCCAGGTCTTTGTGGAGCTGTTAAGCTGCTCTGCTACTGGACTTTCTGCCCTCTTGTTGCGAGCACAATATCGATCTCCATCTCCTCATGAACTGCCAACTGGGTAAAAAAAAAAAAAGTAGCAGAAGGAGTAAAGGTGAGGCACCTGGTACGATAAATGGGACAGCGTAAATGAAGAACACTAGTGTCATTTACAGATGTGGCACATTCATTTCTGTGTCTAGTTCACATTTCCTCAGATATGGATTATGAATTTTTCAGTACATAAGCTATATCGGGCTTAGTTGCTTTTTCAAGTGTGTCAAAACAGTGTCAAATCCACTCTCAAACACCTTCTGGTCTCACAAAGACCTACACATTTCAAAAATAAAATTCAAAAAATAAATTCTACCTTATTTACATCAGTGTTTACTTGCTTTTAGTTTTCTTCTGCTTCACTACCTTTTTGCGTTACTGCCACTAACTGTTGATCAATGGAACAGCTGAAATGACTGGTACAAGTGTATGTTGAGTCTCCCCCTTTAAAAACATTTGCTCTACAGGCTTACTAATAATCAAAAACTCCACAGGATACTTTTAATTTTGTTCCATAATATGAATGTGACGAGCTGTACTCATTGTACTCTTTCTCCTTGACTTGACCACAAGATGTCGTGAAAAAATGAGTATAAAGGATTTTTATACGAAGCGGTTTTTTTTTCAAGACCAAAAACAAACCTTCAAGTTCGTTATTTTTTATGCTCGTTCTATCCATTTTAATTTAAATCACCTAGGCAACTGGCACAATCTTATAAATACATAAATAACCATCAAACACTGCTATTGATCAAAGGTCCCCTTTAACAGGTAATAAAGGAGATAAGTAAACCTTTGTTGGAGTCAACAACACTGGAGAGTCATCCATCGTTCCACCCATCCCTTTTCTACCTGCTCATTCAACTCAGTGCTACAGTCACAACAGGGCAATCAGGGCAGCCCAGACATCGTTCAGCATGACAACGTCCTCCAGCTACTCCTGGGGGACAGCCAAGCACTTCCAGGTCAGCTGCGAGATCTACTTTTTCCAGCGTGTCCTGGTCTGCCCTAGGATCCCTTTCTACTCAGTTACATCTACAGCACCGCCAAAGGGAGACAGCGGGGAGCCATACTTACTGCCTCATTTGGCTTCTCTCAGTCTGGAGGTGCAGTGGCTCAGTGGCGATTAGGGGTGGGCTGATCACACCGTAGTCTGAGATGAGACCCTAAAATGCCCCGCTATTAGTGGAAACTTTGCCCAGAAGTATTGTTCTTTCTTTCTAGATGTAGCTGTGAATTTTTTGATACATGAATACATAAAAGTCTAAGTTTACCATGTTCAGCACCTTAGTTTAGTGTGTAAGCATGCTAACATTTACTAATTTCAACCTCATGTGGAGCTAGAAGAAAATTAAGGGAGTTTATTCTCTGGGAACCATGAATGTTCAATACAGTGACTAATCCTACCCCACACATGAAAGATGAAGGTGGGTTGCCTGTCATGAAATGAAATAGTGCAGTTTATCCTTGAGGCCAGTCTAAGAAAAAATGGTGTCAAGTATGAAAGCTCTGCACTGACATCTAGCATAATAAAAATGCAGCACACACATCTGCTGCTAAAAGAAGGTTGTTGGCCAGTCTGTGGAGGGCACACTCTGTTCTTTCAAATGCTCTAAAACCATATTACAATTCCTAAAAGATGTTACTTTGCCTCATAACAGACTGTAATTAGGCTGAGACAACTTCTTCCAACATCTATGGTAAAAAAAATAAAAAATGTCAGTTTAGAGATCAGCCCAGACTGTGCAGGAGACAAGAGGTCAGGCCTTGGCGTGCTGATTAATGGACTGGGTTAATAAGTGAATCTGTTACTCTGAAAAGCTTCATAGGATTGTTGGTTCATGGAGATGGGAACTGAGAAAAATAACCCGTTCTTGCATCCTCACATGCTGCTTTCTGATATATCAGCCTTAAATCCTTCACAGTACTGTAGGACATTTACCAGCATCTCATTTATGGAGAGATTTTCTGCATTTTACCTTCACAGCCTGAGTGTTATCTTTCAGTAACAACAGCAATAACAACAGAAATGCTCATACTGTATATAATATCTCTAGAATGCTGACAGTTTGTGCTGCAAATCTGTGAAGCTTCAGTTCTCATAAAAGCTGAAAAACACTGACTACATGAACCTGAATCCTGGCCTGGCTGACAACAGGTAACAGTTGAATCCTCCCTTTGCACTTTCTTTCGCAAAGATACCACCCCTCCAGCCATCCATCCTCTTTCCCTCCCTCTCAACTGCTCACCCTTTTTCATGTTACCCCTGCCACATTCCCCACCCACCCTTTACCCATCTTTCACACTCCGTGGAAACAGTTTTGTGGTAAAAAAAAAAAAAAAAAAAAAAATGCTGGATTTGACTCACTCAAAAGCTCCCCGGCTGAGAGAGTCAATAATTCTATTTCTCTACTCTTAGCACGGCCAGACCCCCTCCCACACCCACTTCTCAACCCCCCGCACACCCCCCCACCCATCCACATGCGTGCATTATCCTAAGCCAAAGCATTCGAGGTGTGTAACGTAAGCCTCTGCAGTGCGCCTCATGTTTCATAAAGAGATAACGGCCACTAAAAATACCCATCGTGTGTGGAGAGATAGCCAAGCATTCGGAGAGGTATCTCTGTGAGCAGCCAGTAAAGCACAGTCTCCTTTAATTCCAGCCACAGACATCTAAGAAAAAGGAAACAGGATCCCATAGACCCAACCACAGATACGGTTTTATACAGAAAAAGACAATATCCGTCGTTAAAACAGTTCTGTGTGGATGCATTATTAATATTAATTTGCTCTGAAAACCAGGGATAGAAAAGAAAATATTTGCAATGTGTTATGCAGTGATAAAAACTCAGAAAATGCACACAAAATGTCACAAATGTACAAGAAAGTGGATTCATGCACACATCTGTCTCTGAAGAAATCCAGGCAGATTAGTTTTAAGAACAAGTCCATTTAGATCATTTAATCTTGATTTAAAAAAAAGCTTCCTGTGGTAATCCGAAAATTGAAATTAAGTTTGAGCTCTGTATTTTTTTTTTTAACCCACCAAGCCCTAGACGTTATCTTCACCTAACATTGATCCGCATTTAAGATTGATCCTTGACTACTTCAGCTGTTAAACTCATTATCAGCTCTCATTACGAGTAGAGTCATCTCTCCAGAAAGTCTATCCATGAAGAGCTTTGTAATATATTCTATAGCTTTTACATCTTGCATTGCTCTGTGTAGGATCACTTCCTAAAGCAAAAGAAGGAGAAATTGTGTCAACAAGCTTCCTGCTGTTTCGACACATCTTAGATTCTGTAGCTAAACAGAAGTTGATCCTCTGAGGGAGGTCTGTCCTCTTCTGTACGCACAAGTCTGCGGCACAGCATGGTAAGCCTGTTTGCACTGCTGTTTTTATCCATGCATGCAGAATACACACACACACACACACACTAATTGGGGTGTCTGCTGTCATACTAACTCTTGGGGCAGCAGCTATTGTATGTGCATAACCTTAAGTTAAAGAGCTTGTTAGGGAGAAACTGTGAGTGAAAGGGAGGCAGATCAGGAATGTTTTGGCTTTGAGCAAGTGTTTCTCTCTCTACCCATCTAATTCCCCTAACACTTATTCTATTCTCTACAGAGATTACATTTTTTTTGCGTGCTTAGACAGACAGATGGAATGAGATAAGAGGATGAAATACGCAGTTTTAGAAGAGAACAACCTGCTTTTACTTTTAGGAGGATCTGAAGAGCTAAATACTATGAGAAACCTGGTGAATCAAGAGAACAGCACGTTTTTTTTCTTTTTTTTCCCACCAACTCCTCTTAGCCTTCTTAGCCTTTATGTGGGCAAATTCAACCCTGCATTAAAAACTAATGAAAGTTCTTAAAAGTGGCTTGACCCACAGTATCATCAGCAGCAATCAATTATTCAGTGTTAAAGACAGAGTGCTGATTTAGGTGAAGGTTTTTACTTAATAAAAAGTTCCCTCCTAAAGCCTGTCTAATTTCTAGGTTGCATGATGTCAAAGATCGGTGAGGATACTTAGGACACAGTTTGACAAAGTAACATATTGAATTTGAAAACTTATTTGTTCTTTCCATTCTTTTCCTCTTCCCCTTCTGCTGCATCCGTCTCTTCTCCTTCTTCATCTTCCACTTCTATTTCCTTATCCACTATTTTATTTTTTTTTTGTCCTTTTTTACCATAACTTCCACTTCACTACTTTGTCTTCAACTTTTACCTATTATTTTATTTTCCATTTCTGTTTGGATTTCCTTTTCTACTTCCACAGCTTCCTCTTCTTCCACTTCCACTTCAACATATTCTTCCATTTCCTTTCCTACAACCACTTCTACTTAAACTTCTTCTTCCAGTTCAACTCCCTCCTTTTTTCCACTTTCATTTTCTTTTTGAAATTCCTTATCTTTTTATTCTAAAATTGAATACAATTTATTTATTAATTTACAGTCTTATTCCCTCATACTTAATATTTTCCCTCAGCATCAAACAAACCCCCCCCCCCCCCCACACACACACACACACATACACACAGAACTTCTGCATTCTTGTGATAATGAGATACATTTCTTCTGTCACACTTTGCTTTTTCCTTTTCTTCTTGTAAAGGTGCAGACTGATTACAAGTTATACAGTTCTGGTCGGCACAAACAAGGCATAGACTTCTGTTTGACAGGAAACAGATTACAACAGCCGGCGCGAACGCTTGAACTATTTCCAGGTCCATCAGATCTTCTCCAGACGTTCACCATTTGGATTTCTATCAAACCAAAGTGGGTGTCAAGTCGTTTCTTGTGCCTCATCTTTGCTTGGATATGGATGGAAAAAGATTACTGCGGATGCACTCACCCAGCCAGCTCCACCAGTCCAGCATTTCATCTCTCAGTGTGATTAAATGGGAGACATTCACACCCGATTTGTTAATTCATCAAAACGGTACCTTGTGGGATACAGAGGTTGTATTAATCACATTTTGGGCAAATTCATGTTGGCTTGCATAAAGCTCAAACAGGCATGCATTACAGATTAGTCTTCTTGTGAAGGTGCCTCACCAGAGACTCATCGCATTAATTTATTACCCCAGTCACAAGGTCTGAAGTGAGAAAGAATAAGAGGGAGAGAGAAAGACTATGTGTCTGTTGGTGAAGATGACAAGTTGTACAGTGAATATAGATGATGAACTTCTATCAACCGAAGATCTATGAATGCCTTTTTGAGCTGCAAAACCAATTTTGAGATACAATAAATGGAGTTAGAGATATGAAAGCTGCTGATTTGTGAACTTTTCTCACAGCCCTGTCCTCTTTGAAGAGATTGGCTGCTAAAAGTGAATTGTAATCAGCTGCAGAAAAGCAGCAACTTGCTTGTTAGGAATACTGTTTAAAGCTTGTAAAATTCCCTTAGGGGAAGAGGAGGTAGGTGGTTGTAGGCCATCTTGTTTTCCCCTCCTTTGTCGTCTAATTTGTCCCATAAGCACAAGGCTTTATAACAGTCATTAGAAGGTAAATCCTCTTAAATCCCTCCGCCACAGTAAAGCACTGGCATTCAGGGCTTGATAAATGGACACTCAACACTGGTTATTATGATGAATGGGAATTTCACACTGGTAACTGTGCCAGGTATGGAAGGAAAAAAAAAACTCAGAAAGAAATTCCTCTCAAAAGTGCTGCCAATGGCAAATTGGAAACTGATGCCTATAGGGTCAGTTGACATTCACAGTATTGGCTTTTATTGGATTGTTGTACTTGCTTGAAGTTAGGCCAGGGTGTAGGGAGGCACTTTGAAAAAACATGTTCCATTTCCAAAAAAAGTTCGAAAAAGAAGTCCAATACCTCTACAGCCAGCTGAGAAAAAAAAGAGTCAATAAACAGATCAGCCATTACCATGGTGAGTGCAGATTAGTGAGGGTCCATGGTTCTTTAGCCGTCAGTACAGGCTGCTGGGCCTTGTGCTGCAGACATGGATGCGGCCAACCAATACATTACAGCAACTGTATTATCATGAGAGAAGTACATGAGAGAGAGAGAGAGGGTGAGGGAGGGGGAGGGTGATGTAGTAAACTGCACTGGGTGTCTGATCAATGGAGGATATCAAGCAGCGAAGAGAAAGAGAGTGAGAGGATGAGCTAAAGGGAGAGGAGAGATGCAGAGGCAAGCGAGGTACAGTATGGAGCAATTTAATCACAACCATCTCGGCTGGATAATAAGAGAGGAGCGGGAGAATATAAATAGTGAGCGAGAGACTAATGGAACTCATTTTAGGAGAGTATTTAACCTATTTCAGAGAGAATCCAGGGTGATCAATTAAAAGCGCTTTTAGCCCAGGCCTCAGCTTTAATTACTCTTCAAATGTGATTATTCTCTGACATGCTACCTAAGTCCTAGAAATAGATATAATATTAGCTACATTAAAATTTTGTCTCTTTTGAGGTTGGAGAGCTAGACCCAGAAAAATCCAGCCTACTAGGCTCTCTTAACAAACACTGTATTGTATTTGTTAACTGTTTGTTGCTTCAGTGTGCAGCAACTGAAGTGAAGTGCTTAAAAATCAGGATGTAAAACCTAGAAATTAATAACTGTCTTCAACTGAGTGACAGCCCTGACATGACAAGTGACCTGTGGGTGATGTTCAATTCTAAAATCCTCTCCCCTCAGTCACAGCATCAGCAGTCACTTAAAACCTTGGCCTACAGGTGTTCAGTCAATATGTGCACACAGTCCCCAGGACACTAAGAAGGTCTGTTAGAGCACCACAGCACCAGTCTAACAGCAGGCTTGTTTGTCTGACAGTCACCCCAACACTAATCCACTGTCTCAGAGCGGAGAGGGATAGAAATGACCGGAGGGCGCAATCTAGAAAATATGCAACTCTGCACTCGCATTTAGTTCCAGTGAGACTTTGTGTTGTGTGTGTGGCTGTTTTACAGAAAGCAACGCAGAAATGTACACACTCAAACGCTCAGACCCATACACAAAAACAAGGTAACAATACATAATGTGTAGAACTTGGAAAAAACATCATGTTGAACAGATGAAAAAAAGAAAACAGAACAGGAGCTTTGAGTTTGAGCTGTTAGCTATTTAAAGCTCCTTGTCATCTGTCTCATCTGATAAATGTAAGCACAGAAATCATGCTATGGACTATGGACTCCGCGTATCTTACATCTTTCATGCAAACCCAGCAGGAGGAATAGGCTACCCTATTCTGTCACAGCGGACATGAATGGACGAGTGAGTGCATGCTCACTGAAACACAAGCAGTGTTACTACCATTCAGCGAGAAAGGAGAAGCTGATTGGCACATCTTCTTTAGTGCCAATTAGAAAACTGAAAAGTGGCAATGTGCCTATTTCGACACATTCACGTGCTAATTTAAGAGGGTTCTTTCAAACAGCTCTGCAAACACTCACTAATAACATTAGTGTACACACTCTGCATCCTTGCAATTTTCCTTTTAGCAGTTAATGTCATATTACATGGCACAAATCCTTAGTTTTTATGCTATTTCTTCTTCAAATGCACAACACCATTAATGTTGCTGTCAGAAACAACAGGCTTTTCACATCATACATTTTGAGAGATAGGACAAGGATAATCAGTTAGAACAAAGCAGCTGTGCAGACAGGTGAGTGCATTAATCCCTTTAGTGAATAAATATAATTTAACCAGGAGAGATTAATAAGAAGAATGAAAGAGAATAAGAAAATCTGAAATAAGATTAAAGTTACCGTGAATGGGAGGAACAGGACTGGCAGGGAGTAGTTCACCATGGGAAGTGATCCTTTGACTTAGGTGTTTCCAAATGAAGGAAACGTCCCCCGGAGCCTAGGAACTGGTGATGGTGATGAGGAATAGGAGTCAAGATCAGGACATCTTCATGTAAGGGAAGCTTGGGTTTGATTGGAGATGCTGCTCAAGGCTTTCACCACCAGCAAGGTGATGAATTTTTGCAGCATGGCAGTGGCAGACTGACCAGGGAAGCTCTTCATCTGTGGTTTAGTACTGAGGCACAGCAGGGAACTGTTTTATTGGAAAAGCTCTAAAAGTCGACTGTACGCTAACTGCTCAGCACTTAACGACAGACAAAGTTATCAGAGAAAAAAATTATCTAAAACCTCACAGAATTTATTTTGTCTGGAAGCTCCCTGGAAGACAAGTGAAGCTCCAAGATAAACAGGAAGTTCTCTCGGTGTCTTCAGCTTTGGGTCGGCTAACTTCTCACTAACACTCCTCCTAAAACTGATTCAAGTGAACAACCATAGCTGCAGACTCGCAGCTCTGCACACTCATCCCACTGGAGGAGCACTCTGTGACTCAGAGATGGCTCGACAGATGGATTATATCCCTGTTGTCGGTGCCTTGCTGCCGGCCATTGGGCAGAAGTGTTTGATAAAGGCACGTCAAAACAGTTGTAGACTTCTTGGACTAAGAAGTTCACACTGGGGGGGCCAAGATCATGCAAGGACTGTTTTGTTTTGATTCTTAGAAAGCATAATGCCGTTAGCTTGTTTGGATAACAGAAAAACATGCTGACTAACGCTTCTCTGGCGACCTTGCATCTAGTTTGAGCGTGTTTGCCTATGTGTGGGGGTGGTAATAAAGAAAGGTGGGGGCTTCTATAGACGCCGAGCAGCTTAAGTTTAATTGCTTGTGGTGGCAGTCAAAGTCAATATGCTGGTCAATGGCCCATGCATCCCGCAGGTTCATTTCCCCATAATTACTCTACATGCGCCCGGCCAATGCATAAGTCTGTCATCATTAAAATAATAAAAATGGGTTGGGCAAGGAGGAGGGCAGGAAGAATGGAGGAACAAATGCAAATGAAATGAATGAATCAATATTGCAGACAAGAGGAAGAGGTGTCGTGGCACAGCAGAGGTAGGTCTGTGGTTTCTCCTATGCACACATAATCACACGCAAACAAACAAACATGCACACACATGCACAATTATGGATGGATGACTTAATGTGTCCAATGCAACATTTTGAACAAACATTTTTAGAGTGCTCTTGAAGAAAAATGTTAAACAGAAGCAGAAAATACATCACTTAGAAACTGATTTGAATGGAAGAGAGGCTTTTCCAGTAACTGATGGCTAATTTCATAGTTCTTCAATGTCAGCTGTTAGTGGCTGTATTTTATTTTTCAAAAAATGTGCATGGCAAAAATGTAAATGCATAGACTAACGGCCAACACAATTATGGAACTTTTGAACACCTGACAGCACATACTGAGTGACAAGGTTATGATGAACATTGCTATATGAATAACAATTTGCCAAATGCATTTTCATGCAACTGCCAAAAACATTTCTACCTCGGGCAAACTGAAAAACTTTTTCTTTTGTGATAATGAAGGAATTTGATCAGATTTACCTTTTCAGTTCAGCCCTCCTAATTCAGTTCATATTTTGGATCAAAATACCTGGATGGAAAGCCAGTTATTGACAGAAACGTAATAAGCATTCCCAAAGCAGCGACTCAGCTCATCACATTTCCCCTGAAAATGCTGGATTGCAGTGTAATGCGGAACAAATATAAGGTGTGTTTGTCTGTGCTAGTGCACATCTGTGCGCGTGAGGTTGTGTGCATCCTCCGTGGCGTAGCCATGTGTTCTACAGTTGCTGAGTGTAATCCTCGGCCTTTACCAGCTGCCCACAGGTCTTTCAAAAACGTCTCACTCGAATTAAAAACAGGTGGACACAGTTTGATTAGCTTGTTAAAACACACCTGCTACTGAAGGGTGAGGTATTTCACACGTGCGCACACGCACACGCACACACACACACACACACACACACACACACACACACACACACACACACACACACACACACACACACACACACACACACACATATACACACACACTGTGTACACTTTCACACAGGCACAAAAACTTATTGGGGCCTGTGGAGCAAAGATAATTATTATAGGAGGAAATATTAGTTGCCTTAAAGGCTTTTTACAGTAAAAAAAAAAAGTACTGCAGTACTAAGCTCCCTGATGTGACAATTATACTAAAAAATAGACAATTCACAGTGGACTATACTAGCTCACCGTCATTTCTTGGTGCTCATTTTATCCAAGATAGCTTTTGTTTTGAAATATACTGGTCATATGTCCTTTTGTAGTTCGGTTTTATTGCTTTTATTTCCTGTTACAAGAGGAATTTGCTCCCCAAATACAAGCTGTCACTGTGCTGGTGTAGCTCCACTGAAAATTAAAAGGAAGAGATAAAACAAATTACAGTCACAGTAACCGAGCTCTTTAACAAATCCTGATGCATTTTTTTTTTGTTAAGCAATATAATAAATTTGAAAGTTATTGTGAAAACTCTATTGCTGTTCTCAGCAGAGCAACATGCATCAGTTCTATATCACAAATTAGACTGAGAAGCGTGGGCTCTTTCGGACAAGTTAGTTGCTGCTGTTGTCAAGTGAAAACCGTCGTCCTCTGAAAAATACTGTTTACAGCTTATTTGTAGTTGAAATAAGCCTTTAGATTTTTATTTGTTAGGCTCAATATTCTTTTTATTAGTTGAGGCAATTTTTTTTCTACATTTTATTGGACTGTGAAAGTTAACTCTCTCATTCAATCCTTTGATTTCATTTCATAGGTTCCTTGCATATTCTCTATTGGAAATGCTGCCTGAAACTGTAACTTAGGAAATGTACATTTAGAAATTGTGCAGACTTTTGCTATCTAATGGATCGTAATCTGAACTGCAGACACCAATCCTCACAATGGCGGTATTACAATACATTAATTAAACTAATAGATGGTCTAATGATTCAGCAAGTATCTCACAGTTTTATGGTGTGCTGTGATGTTCCCACCGGCTGCATTTAAAAGGCACCAGAGATATTCTCTGCAAAAGCATTTTATGGTATGCCAGCAGGTTAACAGCAATTTGAAAGCCCATTGAGTCATTGTTACATTTAAACGATCTCAAACATGAAGCGTTTTATTCCTGTGTCAGCCTTTACTTCAGTGACCAGCATGTAAATGCCTCTCGGTGTCTATGTGTGTGTACGGGAGCAGCTGAGCTTATACAGTATTGCGGAGTAATTCTCCACCATCACCAATGGGACAAGGGCAATTGAACCCTGACACTTCATGTTTTAAATGCTCATTTATGCATCAAATGTACCTTTGGTAGATAATAAGGCACCATAATAGATTTTTATGAAAATGCATTACATGGGAGGGAAGCTAGTGCATGTAAACCTTCTTCCCTTCCTTTTGTCTCACCCTTTAACAAATCCCTTTCTAGCAGCTATGCTCTGGGTCCATAAAACTTCTCCATATGAATATTTAATGTACAACTCATGTAATGCAAATTCTACTTTGTTTTATTTTTCCCTCTGCCCAGTCCATTATTTTGCAGAGCTCTGCGACAGATCTCGGCGAGAGCTGAGACTCACTGGTGAGAGTCCAAAGGTTTTGCTCACACGCTGGCTGCCATCACCGCAGAGATGTGACTTAAGTGCCCCCATGCAGAATAAACAAGGGAGCAGATACAGATTTTATGCATGGTTTAGGATTTTCTGAATTGGTCAGATTTTAATGCAGGCCACATGTATTAATTATTATGTAAATGCTATTTTTTTGTTTTTGGGATGTGGGAAATGAGATAAAGGTTTCTCTAATTTCTCTTATTGCTACATCCAGCAGCAACAGCTGCTCAAATACAGAAACACATAATAAACATAGGACAGTCTGTTACATCTGTGTTAAGATTCTCAGTCATCTAGGTCAGGTGACACAGAGAAGCAGAAGTCAAGGTAAGTGGATGTGCATGTTTTGCATCTTCCATGAGGCTTCATCCATTCAAATGTTTGTTCACACCTCATCAAAGGAAAATTACTGAAGTCACATGTCTGTTGTTAAGGTCACATGACCATTACATAAGAATCATTAGGGTCACATTAATCAAAGGAAGAGTTCAACATCATGCTATATATTTGCTTCGGTGGCCCAGAAAGCTTGAAGCACTGCAACTTAAACACAAACAAATGAAGAAAAGATAGTCACCAAACAGAAATGTAAAGCCAAAAACAGAAATGTAAAAACAACAAATAATGGTTTCACAGGGAGTTCTGTGCTGGAAATATTTCATCACTGGTCACCTAGCAACATCACGGCGACAAAAAGGCTCTAGAGAGTCAATGTCCTTACTTTCAGAGCCCCTATCTTTTCAGGATTTTCTGATTAAAACATGTTCTCCTTACATGTAACATTACACAACATTACACAGCTGTCACTGACACTGACCAATCAATATCTACTGTTTAATAAAGGGCCAGCTTCTCCAGTCCAGTTCCCATTTCATTGTCTGTGAATCAAAATTTGTAAACTGCGAGCAGGTGAATGCAAACCACAGAGGACACACATTTATATGCTAGTCTGCTATTATGGGCTTTGAAACAGCAGATGGGCAAAATGGTGGACCCAGGTCTGTCCAGTTCTCCTAGCCTCCCCTCTACCTCTGTGCCAGCTTTGCCTTTGCCAGGCAAGGAGTGCCAGGGAGCGAGCCCCTCTCTCCCCCTTGAGGGTTGTTACTGTGTGGGGTGGTAAGGGCTTGGCACAGCAATCTGTGGAGCATTGGTAGCAGAGGTCAGCGTGTGCAGTTAGTGCCCTGCGGCAAGTCAGTGCTATGTCCACACCTCTGCCCGCTTTGGCTGAAGAAGAAGAAACGTGAAAGGGGGAGGGGGGAGGAGATGAGTATGGCTAGAAACTACAAGAGAGAAAAACACAATTTCTTTCCCAGCAATAAAAAAGATACAACACAGGAAACCTGTTGAGTTGTTGAATAAAACAAGAATGCACAGACAGCAACTCAGCTCTTTGCAGTAAGTCATATCCAGACTGTGCAGACTCTTCATCTCTGGGAGAAAAAAAACAAAACAAATAAACAAGACCAGATGCAGTGACATTATGTCACCAATCGATGTGTTTCACAATTGTATTGATAAATTTGCTGGAGATAGCCAAACAGAATTTCTCTCCCTCTCTGACTCTCACTCTCTCCTACTGACCTAACAGGCCTTCCATGAGTCATTACTGTTAGAGAAATAATGAAATAATAACGCCCCTTGAGGCCAAAGTGCTGCCCGTCGCTTTATAGAAACATTTACCAGAATATTAGTATGCGTGTTTCTGCACCCCCCATTTCCTGCTCTCTACCCACACTGGGGAACATATCAGCGGGTCGCCTGGTCTGCTGTATAATATCTGCAAGAGGGTGTGTGAGAGTGTGTGTGTTTGACAGGGGTTAGGAGAGAGTTGATGGTGGAAGAAGCAGCACCATGTCTGAAATTGGATCTAAGCTAGTTAACTATTCACTTCACAGCACTTTGCAGAGCTGGAATAAATGACATTTGAAAAGTACGCTGCAAAGTCATATTGTTTCTTGGCTCCTTGCCCATGATAATGTGCGTCGTTTGTAGTTTTAACAGGTCTGTTTTGATGCTGGTCTGAGATTTAGCAACACTCCTTTTGAAGTTCTCTTCTGCTGCCCTGAATACTAACTTTATTGAAAAAAAAGAAATCATAGAAAAAACATTTGTGATCCATTCCAATTATTCGTAAAGCAAGTACAAAAAATATGAATGCTATTTGAATTATTTGAAGTCATTAGTGTAATGATTTAATTATTTACGAGTGCCTTGGCATAACTTAGTATGGGAAAAGCTTTCAAGATATTATCGAAATGAAATGCAAATGGTTTTTCTTCTCTGTGCATGGAATGCCTGGAAAATTGCTTTCAGTTTGCTCTGCTTTTTCTCTGGGATGGGAAGAGAATCTAAGCTTTGTGTACATCTTCCATTGTCCTATTTTTGTCTTTTCAATTTTTAGTTCTCCTCCCTCTTCTCACCCTATCGTACCGAGCCTGTCAGCACTTTTTCCTGCCACTTCATTCACCCCCCTGTTGTGTCTGTCTGTACGTGCTATGTCTATACATTCAAGATTAAAGAAACACCAGACAAATTCAATAAACAGAGCAGGTTGGACAGACATGAACCTCAGCACAGTGTCAGAATATGAGAGATTACATCCATTGAAATGCAAAGAAAAGGAGCGACTCCATTATGTCCTCTTGATTTCCACTGTCTCCAGTAGAGCCTTATCACATGGACAGACACTCTTTTCCTTGTGCTTTTCTTTGATATCACTCATTTTGTGCTGTTGCCAGGTACTTTTATTCCCGGGATGACGGTGAACTTGCCAGTCAGCCTGTGCACATGCTGATTCCTTGGTTTTGTGCCCATTCACGATCGAACACGGGGCATAATCCTCAGTGTGCTTTGCTCTCGGCTCAATCATCTGGAATGACAGCATTAGAGAGGAACATGGCATCGCAAAGTGCCTGCAGGGAAGAACAGTGGCCTCGTAACATTGCATAGTACCTTTATGTGAGCCTTAAGACTGGCTTGCGTTTTTCTACATGCTATTTCTGACCAACTTGCATCTTACTTTTACCAGGTATTATATTATATTATATTATATTATATTATATTATATTATATTATATTATATTATATTATATTATATTATATTATATATATTTTACCCTCTTTTGTGTGACAACTCTTTTCCACCCCCGTAATGACAGCATAACTTACTCCATAATGTGCATCGATTGCCTCAACCACCACTGTAAGTCATCCACGGTGGCCGTTCATCACAAATCCATACATGACATGAGTTGGTGATGGAGCGATAGGGAGGTGAAGCGTGATTTGTGTGGAGGTCACAGCTCACACGGTAGATATGACAAACAGTTTAATCTCAACATTTGCCCTTCCTTTGCTGTTGGAACTCCTGATGCGAAAATGGGATCTTTTGAATACATTTGCATTTAGGCTAGACAAAAACACAGCTTGCTTAAACACAGCTGTCCCTTTGCAGCTTATGGACACAACATGACACAACAGTTTTGTGCAGATATATTTTTTAACAGTTTGTCCAAAAGTAAAAATAAATAGAATGTGATAACATAAATCAGGGCTTCCTATAAATGTAATACTATGACTGCACTTAAAGTCCATGGGTCCATGGAAGAAGTACTCAGAATATAATATGGTGTGTTTTACTTTGTAAAAGCAGCAATACCAAAGTGTACAGTGGCCTCTATCTTTGTTATATTATTACAACATTGGAGCACCCTTCTTAATACTGAACTGGGTAGTTCAACGTATAAAAATGCATTATATTATATATAGACTGATCACATACACACACAAGCTTTAACTGATATGTCTACCTGACTGTAAACATGGCTTAAAAAAGCAAAGACTGATACTGTGCAAAAAGACTGAGTTTAAAGGTACAAGTCCAAGGTCAGCATCCTCATCAGTTCACAATCCATGTAGAAGACATATAATTAAAGGAGCAGCAGTGTTCTAATATTGCAGGATGATACTAGTTTGCCTTTGTATTATAGTACAGTATCATACATGAAAACATAACTAAAATGTTCTAACGTGATGCTCCTAAAGCTATGTTGGTACAGTACACAATAAGCTAATTACTTGGACATATTTGCATCCTCTGTTAGAACAGGCATACACACTGTTTAGTCTGTTCCTTACAATACTGCTTTAGAGATTCAAACGAAAAAAAAAAAAAGACACCAAATTCTTTGTGTTCTGACTATTGCTCTTACTTGAACTTTATGCACACATTGAAAAATCCATGCCTTGACTGACCTGTCGTACCTTGTTACAGTTGCTCGGTCCCAGCTCCTAAAAAGTGCAGCATCACATCCCAACAATACTTGTCAGACATTTATATAAATATAAATATAAATATATATATGTTTGCATGTATATATATATGTATATCAGTTACTCAGCGCTCAGTACTGGGAATGGGCATGTACTGGGCATGGGGATCTACCAAGAGCTCTTGATTACAAGGGGGAGAGAAAGGTCAGGCCATTCATCACCCACATACCTGGTCATTACAGTAACACCAGTGGAAACTGTGACAAATGAACCCTTCTCACTTTAATGGACTTGGCATTCTGGTATTCTGAACGTGCACTCCAGCGCAACTTGGGAATCAACAAGCCACATTCATTCACTGTAGAGAGCTGGAACACTCCTAACCTCTTCAGCCAAGACCTGACAATTAACAAGCACCTACTTAGAAGAAGGGATATGTAATGGATGAGGACGTGGGTGGAAATGGATGAATGAGAGAACGAGCATTGTGTCATTCTGCAACCTTATAAAAGAGGCTTTGTAGAAGGAGAGCATGGGAAGATTCCATAGTCTGTTCCTGTGCCACAGTGCTCCAATCCTCTGCTGCTTTGTGTTTCTTTGTTATTTGTCTTGATTTCCATCTTTGTGCAATCCTATGCATGTTACTGTGTGTACTGTGTCGATTTGGATTTGTGTGGGCATCTGAGAATAAGCATATCTAATGCTATTCACAGTGTAGAACTGCAGATCCTATTTCACCTAAATACATTCTTAAAAAAATGACTGTAATTTTGGCAACAACTCAAGCTGTGTGCACAACGGGAGTGTTATCAATGAGGGAGGACAGAGCAAAGCGGTTCCTCCAGGGACCTTGCATTTTTCCCAAACTCTCCCTCTGTGTTTTCTCATTGACAGCGCTCTTTGCTCTCTGGCCGAGCCCCAAACACAAGAGCGAGGCCCCCAGTGGCAGTAATTACTGCACCACTCAACCGAAATGACAAATGAACAAATGTCACAATACCGCGGCCTGCTCGCTGCCTCTTTGCTCCAACAGCCTTACACACACACACACACTCACGCCCATTAGGATCCAGAAATCGTCTTTCTCTCTCTTATTCGCACACACAAATAATGAAAGTTTTACTGCAGGAAGGCAATCGAACAGAGCGGGTGAAGGCCGTGAAAGGTGGACACGCCCCTTTTGTGGAGACAAACTAAGAGACGGTAAGAAAAGGAAAGGAGAGCGAGGATGGGAGACTGTTAGATAGCCTGTCAGAAAGCAGGCAGCCATGTCCATAGCAGCAGGGTCGTATGCCGAACGCTAATTACATTGATGAATGGCGTTGGCTGCGCGTCCCGCTACCAGCGATTTACAGCCTCGGTGACCCTAACTACCACCATACGTGAAGGACAAAGCACGCTGGGTGCAGAGAAAAGAGAGGAGGCAGAGAGAAGCTCTCTCTCTCTCCAGAAAAAAATAGAAAGATTTGATGCTTGTTGACATTACCAGCCTGTATTATCACCATTTCATGGCGCCCACAAAGCTAATTGAATCTGCACCTCCACCCTGCACTGAATCCTCTTTACTGCTGGCAGGGCCACCTTCATTACATTTTTTTTCTAACACAACACTTCACATTTGACACATGACTCACTCAAACACACACACACACACACAGAAGATGGAACACATTTGCACAGCTTCATTTCCACTGTGGCTCACACTGACAAAAGACACATAATACATGTTTACCGGTTGTGTGTGTGTGTGTGTGTGTGTGTGAGTTAGTGTATATGTGTGTGATAGAAAAATGGGGAGGGATAAGAAGTAGGTGGTGGGGTGGGGTGGTTCTCACAGAGGATAAATTCAAGCTTTTTGCCCACATCATGTAAGGGCTGAGGCGAGGAAAGCTGTGGGATTTGTGTGTGTGTGATTACACGTGTGCGGGTGAGGCAGAATGAGAAAAGAGAGGATATAGAGAATACTGAAGATAAGAAAAAGAATGACATTCATGCATGCATGTGTGTGAGGGTGCGTGCCCATTTCGCGGTGCACGTGCGTGCTTGCCTTTTGTATGGCAGAGCGAGAGCAGGGGTGCACTGTGATTGATTCTCCCTCTGTTTCCCATCGTACGCATCATCAAAGGGAGACATGGTGATCTTGAATACAATTAAGAAGGCTCAGCCCTGACACTACTGTAATAAAACAGACCAGGGAGAAGGAATGAGGACGTCAACTCTTGCTGCTGCATCTGCACTTTCATCTATTGCCCTTTTCCCATCCTGTCCGTTTTCTGTCGATGTGACAGATGTGTGTACAAAACTGGCTGGATGACAGGTCTAACTTATCAGGCCTGAGTCATCTGGCATCTTCTGTGGAGTACTACTAAAACACGATGGGTTAAAAGTCAAATATTCCACATTATCTACGAGTTCCTAAGCTCTGTATGTGGTATAAGGTAGTGGTTCCCAAAGTGGATGCTGTGCCTTGAGGAACATTAACACTATTTTCATATTATGTACGAAAATGAAAGAATAAAAATCTAAAGTACTGCATTAAAAACCTTATTAAATATGTAGTTATGCCGGAGCCAAGACCGGTGATGACAGCTCGGGTTGTAATGCAGCACAAATTTCCAGGTGCATAGCAGTCAGACACGATGACTGTCAGAATAAGTGATGGAAAAATTTGCCACTGTAAACAGAGCTCAAAGAAATGCTGTTCCACCTTTGCCCTCAATGCAGTCAAAGACAACCAAAAGAAATAAAATGTGACCGTACAGTGGAAACTACTTGATTTACAGCTTTTTTATGGAGGGGAGGAAATTTCACACTAGGATGTCTCATCTGCAGCAGAAACTTTTCAGTGTAGCAATGGTTCCAAATAAGTTTAACATATGTCTCAAGACAAAACACTTTTCTTTAGCTGGCAAAGATATCGAACTCTTCACTGAAAGTAAAAGTAGTAGTTATAGTCCTTGGAAACTTAAATGTAAGCTAATTTTACTTTTGAGCACAAAAAAAAAGTGCTTGCTCTGGGGTCAATTGAATTGAAATTAAAAGAAATTCGATGATAAATAGTTAGCTAGGAACTAGATAAAGTGAGGGGAAACCTGATATAGAAATTACAGAAGAAGAAGTGATTCAATATAATTTGGTTAGGCCATTTTCTTTTTAAATGCAAGGGGGACAAAAGAAGATCAGAAAGCATGAGAAAACAGGGAAAAGGTGTGTTTCAGCTATAGTTTTTTTTTTTTTAATGGTAGTTGCAGAAATCCCCACGATTACTTGTAGCAAACACTATTTTTGAAAGACTTCATCACTTCGGATGAACTCTTGACTGTAATTCTGGAAGGCATTTGGAAGGCAACAGAGATGATGTGATTCATTTTTAGTCAAAACTGCTTAAGTCTTCACTGCAGGGGCCGACTCTCCATTTGGGCCATTCTGACATCCATCTGTGCCCATACAAACTCATTTACAGAGCACATTACAGGCTTAAACAATGAGCTGTTCAGCCTTTAACCCATTCCAAATGGCAGCATGTTAGACTTTTACTGCAAGTGAAGAGTAAAATATTACAGAAAGGAAATTTAGATGAATTAACTGCAGGATTCCAAATAGAGTACAGTTGGCACAGGACCATCCAGAGCAAACTATTTTAAAATCTATCAGGAGAAGATCCAGTGTTCATCTTCTTGGCTGCACATGACCAACATTTACATATGAAAGCCATTAAGTGCACACTAAGAAATTTTGTAAATGGATATGGAAATATTTGTCGTGATTACAACATTTATTTGGCAGAATGAAAGTGTGTTTGGCAAGTGTAAGACTACTGAGAGGTTTAGTGTAAGATGTTAAAATGAATTTTATCCCTTTAATTTTGAGGCTCAGTGTGAACAAAGTGCCATTATTTTCTCAGTAGAAAAAGGCAAACAATGGCAAATAGTTATTTGAAAAGTAATTACTGGCAAACACCCTATTACAATGTAAGGCCACAAAATAACATTTTGACCTTTTGCATTGGGACAACATCAAATGATTGATGAGTTCTTGGGTAATCATCTGGATTTATCATCATTTAGCTGACCTGAGATATTTTACACAGAAATGTTTCACTAGTTAAAACTGAACCACAGAGGTGCCAAGGTTGCTTTGTTGCGATGTCGATCACTGATGTTGTTTTATAAAACATTAGATATTACAGCCATGGTCAACAGCGGATGGGTTAAAGTACTTAAGTGGAGCTTTTAAAGCCTGTCTCGACAAACAGTGACAACACTGAGTGCCAATCCAGGTTGTGTGATGTTTTATATAGCAGGAAAAAGTAAAGTTGCCTGCTTTCTTTAATGTTTACTGACCCTTTCCGAAACTTAACCAAACAATTTAATTGCATAGCTTTATCCTTAGCCTAACCATAGGGTAGTTGTTGTGGGAAAAATCTAGTAAAAACATGACTGAGGGTTTTCAGAATCTTTCAGTGATTGCCTGGTATCTGGTGAGTGGGTTGGCAATATTCATCATACAATATCTAAATCCTGTTAGACACTAAAAACTAACTGTGTATGTTCTATTGCAGCAAACGCCCACAACAAAAATAACTTCCCAAAAAAAACCCAAAAAGGTTTCACCAAAGCCAAAAAATGTTTTTAGGCAACCTTGAGTTGAATGTAGGTAGTAGTGTGTATGTAGGCAGTAGGCGAGTGAAGTGAGTTTTCAAAAAAAAAAAAATATATATATATATATTGATATAAATGTACTACACCAATTCTCAAGCCTCTAAACCTGGGAACTGCTCACGGAATTGTTGTTAAACCATCTAAAACAAATCATCTGGAATGGATCTGTTGACCAGTCCGAAGGTTTGCACAAAACATCAGGGAGCCTCATTTTCCTCACAAAGCCATATATACTCGGAATAAACAGAAGCTGGGGATGAACTCCCACAGGAGTTTATTCAGTTTTAGCTCTTTTTATGCAACGGGTAAATCACCTTAAATTGCCATTGTGTATGAAATGTGCTCTGAATAAAATTGCCTCGCTCAGAGCAGTAGAGGCTGCAATGTTCAGTTCACCGAACAATATGAAAGAGTTGAAAGGAGAAAACAACACACGTCGAAGCTTAACAGGAGCGAGGTTAAAAATGTAATGTTTGTTCTGAGCGTACTAGAGGAAAAAAAAAAAGAAATCAATCAAATAAAAGACACATTTTCCTGCTGAGGATGAACGTGCCAATCAAATTCCATGTCACAATATTCATTATAATCTGATATTTTTTAGGATAAGTACATATTTTGGCCTGAAGGCTGACACTAAAGGAAAGCTGAAGGATAGCTTCCGAAACAGCAGAATAAATTCTCTAGGGACAATGAATACACACAGAGACTAACACTGACATCTGGCCCTTAGTTTAAATGCATCACACTGCATCGAGACTAAATTTTTCCTGACAGTAGTGTAGGAGGGGTCAAAGGTTCACCAAAAACATTAGGGATAATACCTGAGGAACTATGAATGTCAACGCAAAACTTTTAAAAGGACTGTGAATTGTTGAAATATCTTGCTCTGGAACTAAATGTTGCATTGACAGACAGACCAACCAGTGAACTGACTGACATTGATTTCCTCAGGATGTGTGAGCAGGGAAACACACACGTCATAAAACATTATTTTAGCAAACAGGTGCCAATTAAATTGGACTGAGTAGCAAAGTCTCTCAGTAAAATAGGCTTTAAAAAAAAAGGCAGATCCCAGCAGATGACAGAGACTATTATTTTTTAACAAAAGTCATCCACGGCACACAGGAGGACAGCCACACTGGACAAAATCATTTTCCTATTTTACCGCAAGATCTGATTCAGATGCAGCTGTCTCTTTGCATTGCAGAAGAAAATTCTGCAGCAGAAAAAGAGACTATATCTTAATTCACTGACCAAGCAAGAAATGAAGTTAACGCTCCAAGATCGTCCCCATGATGTCTTTGCCTTGTCTTTTTCCAAACTGCTGTTCCAGTGGTTGCTAGAGTGATAATGATTAATGATCATGAGACAGCGGGGGCCACTCTGGAAAAGCGTGGGACACATGAAATAACAACAATTAATGTATTTAATTGATACCACAAATACCTACAACTAAATCACGGGCAACAGAACTTTACATATTAAAGGTCGGAGAAAACTCGTGTCTCAATCATCGGGGGTTTCAAAGGTTAACAGGTGTGTTCAGTCTACTTATGTGTGCTTTTACTGCGCAGATGGACTGTGTAAGTGTGTAAAGACTGTGCAAAGTGTGCACAGTTAGCTGCTCACATTATTAGTTTAATAGACAGAAGGAAATATGCACAGAAACGTGTCGGCAGCACTATGCATATTAATGTGGGGACTCTGCTTGTGGCTTGTGCTGCTGCTATGCAGTCTGTGAGATGCACTTTACAGCACCAGGCTCTGCTGTTAACAGAGGAAATACTCTTTAGCTGCTCTGCTTTAAAAAGAAAAAAAAAGATGACTTCTTTTGAAGGAGAGAAATGAAGACAGCACTGTGCAGAGAGTTCACTGGAGTCACAAACATTAAAGGTTCTCAAACTGCAAAAAAAAAAAAGGATAAATAAGAAATTTTAAATATAATTGTACTTTTGCTGCTAATTCAGTTCACTGTATTATCTGTGTTTCTATTCTTTAATATTTGATTACAAGCCATTTAGTTAGACATGTCGTGCAGTTCAGCTCCATGCTCCCTCAGTTTGGTTCGTCATCTTCTTCTCATCTTTGCTTCTCTTCAGCCAACAGACAAGTTCAGCAAGGGGAAGGCCTGTTGCCAGGCAACAGCCCAGAGTGTATGATTAAAACTTTGATTTCCAATCTATCACCTGAGAGACTGATGTGGCTCCTTTCCTCTGATGCTCTGCAGAGCAGCTGGGATGGACTCACGCACGGCAACTCCACACATGCCAAATGAATCTTTACTGTGAAATGAAGCATTTGGTTCACATGGTTTTGGGCTACTTCATCTTCAGCCAACCCGACACTGAGTTACACCTTCAGAATGCCATTTTGGACTGTGGGACCAACCTGTGACCAGCCAACAAGCTTCATTTTGGGAATGGTGTGTTTGGCCCTCGAAAACTCTCTAAAGCTAATTTTGTCAGGGTGGTCTTTAGCCCATCTTCGCCTAGACTCAAGATAAAAGTAACGTTGTCAGGGTGCAAGACAGATAAAAGGATGTACAAAGACCTCATTCATGTCGGCTGCGTTGAATGACAAAGGCCACACTGATGGAGTAGTTACATCATGTTTCATCATTATGATTGATTCTGATCTGTCTGAGGTACTCTTATGTTCTGGGTGACAATTTCAAAGAGAAATGGAGGAGTAGGAAATAGAGCATAGGTGTGTAAGCATGTAAGTGTGTGTTCATGTGTGTGAGAGACTTTTCAGGTTTCCAGATGATGAACAGTGTCAAGGCACCTTAACACTTTGGCTCCAGGCAGCATAGTGATACATGAATGACATATTTATCCCTGGCAAGGGATGTCTGTATAACAAACGACAGGCGTATGTGTGTGTGTTTGGGTATGTGTGTATGCGTGCAACATGCATGTGTTCAATATCTATGCGTGTGTGCTAGCGATCTGAGATTCATCTAAATGCTCCCCTCTGGCATCCATGGCATCCCAATAGGTAGGAAATCTAATCTACAGGCCAAAGATGATAAGATGGTGGCACAGTGCGGCGGGGATGAGACGAAAACTGAGATGAGATGTTGAGCTAAGAGGAGGGAAAAAAAAAAGTGGGGAGGTGGAATGGAAGGGAGAAATGTGACATTTTGTGGCTTCAGGGGACAGGATGAAAAAATATAGAGGCCTGAGATTGGAGTGAGGAAGGAGACACAAGGGGGGCTTGACAATGGACTCCACATTAAAAGAGAAGATGGGAAAAGGAAAAATGGAGGAGAGGAGTGGAGGACAGCATTGACAAAAACAAGCATCTGTCAGTATGACAGGTGAACCACAACGGACAGAAACATTTCAGAGGATTCCAGGTTTTTCAGCCCGAGGTTGAATGTATTCTATGTTTCTGTCCTGACCAACAAGTGACAGCTCAAAAGCCAGCAGACGACCACAGTATCAGCTATTGTCAAAAACGCTGAATCAAAACCAATCAATATAAAAATATAACAAAACCAGACGGTGTGCTTAGCCACTACATTGAACATTTTTAGCAGATCACCCTAAAAATGGTACAAGGTTGTGTTTTCAAACCACACTGAACTGAACTGCTACACAACAGCTTCACCCCCAACACTGAGAGAAAAAGAAAAAACATCTCAGTATTAACTCTAACCACCTCTTAAAACACAAAATATCAATGCTGAGGAGGTGGAGGATAGAGAGAGGGAGATGTAGCAGGTCTGAGGAGCACCACCTGCCATGGTTTCAAGGTGTGGATAGATAGAATTCCACCCTGACCTATGACCAGGACCAGGACCAGGTACTGCAAAAGTAATGAGGGATCTGAAAAATAAAATCTTTCCAGTGAACTGTGGTGGGACTGAGAGATTGGAGCGGTGTATGACGTCATGTGCAACTGGTGTAGGAAACATGTCTGTGAAACGGCAAGGGCTCTGGACAAGTGATGAAACCAGTCACACCACTGACCAGTCAGTCCATCGACCAGCGAACAACCAGAGAAAGATCAAACAGGACAAATCACCTTGCTGTGCCCTTTGCTAACGAAGGCCAGGACATGCAGCTGAAAGCTGTGAGCTTGGGTTAATAATCACACATCATTGTTCATATTAACAAAAATGCAAAAAGTTAACACATGTTGTTTTGTAATTTTGTGCAGTTAGTAAACTGGAACCAGTATGTTCAAGGTTTCTCATTGCTGACTGCTACTCACTGTCAGACTATAAACACCATAAAACAAGCTGTCCTGAAAACAACAAACTATGTTGTAAGAAACAACAGTTATTCACTGTTCTAAGATCAGATTACTGAAGACTGGCTTGATGCACTGCATTTCCAACCTGTACAGTAGTTCCAACTCCGCTTTTCTGAAAGAAACGAAGTATCCTCTTGTGGCCTGACGTCTGGTTGAAGGGTCCAGCTTAGATGTCACACGCCAAACCTTGGTGTTCACTATGCATCTTTCTGTTGGTTGCATCTGTTGCCTGTGGAAGAAGCAGCACAGAGAGCAGTTGGAGACAGAAGACGACACAGGCCTTAGGCATGTCTGCGGTTTCCACTCAGAGAGGCTGCTCCGGAGAGCAGGACAGGGAAACCCTCTGCACCACAGGAAGCCGGAAGGTGAGAGGAGAAGAGAGAATAGATACGAAGGCAAAGCTGCAGTCGTTTTTTTTTTTATTAGGTGTTTTGAATGCCGGCCTCTGTATGGGCCCTCTTCATGGGGTCATACACGCAACAACACTCACAGTCTACAGACAAAGATGAAAGGAAAACACGCTCCCACATGTGGCATGTTCTTTTGTGTTGTAACACTCAGCCATTTCATTGCTCTCGCTCAGTGAATTGTGTGTTCATTTAAAGGCTTCCTGTGCTGTTTTTACACAAGGTATAAATGAACCAACATCGCCTTAAGGCTAAAACTGTTACATGACAAAGAGTAGGCTGACAAAACTTTGTCACATGAGGCTTGTGTTCATACTTCGGAGATGGTGCGTGTCGTTGCTATAGAAACCAAGCAGCCTGTCTCGCAAAGCAGGATTACTTTGTTATCTGTGCGACTTTGCTGAATAAAACCTAGAACCTTTTCAAATCTGAAACACGGACTGAGGTAAAAAGAGCTGTCTGGGGTTTTACTCAGTGTGATTATCCACATAACTCACTTACAGTGCTTTGTAAGACAAGCCCCAGAGGCCAAGCAGAGCTGGGTCTTGTTTACATTCTTTAAAAGAAAAGCTGGAAAATGATGAAATGTTGGATATTTTGGAGGTCAGTATGTCCTGTGAAAAGATCAAGAGATTTTGGTTTGTCAGCGTGATGAAGAAATGTACTTACCTCAGGATGTTTTGGATTTGACCTTGATTTGCAATCAATATGTGTTCTCGCTGACGAGGTTTCTCTCAGTAAACAACCTCCTATCTCGCTGCGTGACACTTATGACAGCAACTATGAACATATTTTTAGTGTCAGGTGACAGGGCTCAAAATATGCTTGTGTCAAAACTGTCAAATTTAAGTGATTCATGTCCTGTGACATGTTGGATAACTTTTTTTTTTCACCTGGATAAGAAATTTAAGCCTTTAACTTTAAATCATTAGATGATTGATATCTTTATTTAGTATTTTTAATAATTTTTAAGCAGCACCAAGAAGTTAGTGTGAAGCTTGATCCAAAACTAGACCTATGTTAGTTATTGTAGCAATAACTATCTTGTAAATGGTGCTGTCTTATGAAAAAGAAAAACATTATTCAGAGCAGTGAGAGGGCTTATATTATCCAACTGCAATATGTTTCTCATTTTGTCCACACAGCACTTTATAACACGGTAGTAGGATCACTGGGTTCAAAGGTAAAGTGTGTGGGTGGTGTGAAATACATCTAGTGATCAAATTATAGAATGTTTTGCTTTTCTCATCGTGTTTTCTTTGGTAAAAATATGTGACCTGCAAGTGCAACTTGAGGACTCGCTCTTCTCTCCTCACTGTCCAATCTGACACATCATATAAACTCTCTGTGTGGCTGGCAGTAAAGTTAGACGCCATGTTATCGTCCTTTGGGTAATGACTTTCGATCAGGTGGCTGATTGCAAAAGTGTTTCAAGTTTTTATACATAGAAGCCGCTGCATCTGAAAACTTCCTTCCAGGTGTTTGTGAGTAATTTTTAGCATATCAGGAGAGAGTTGATGGCCACTAGCTTTAATTACAATATCACAGAAGGGTGTCATGTTGCCTGACTATTGTACTATACAGTAAAAGCCTTGGAAAGCACAGCTGTTGGCTCATCAGGTTTAAGTGTTTCTTTAGGTGCTGTGAAGTTTATGGACTGAGAAACTGATTCCTTGCAATAATTTCATGAGGTCAATAAAACACTGTATAGATTAACTTTATGCCATTATAATTAAACTTTGACTTTTACAAGTGTCCATAAGATTATTTCTTTACTTTATACATAATAGCTCTAATATTGTATGTCATTAATTCTTATTACTGGAAGTTTTCTTTCTTGAGCTTTAAAACAAAAAGTGAATAAATAACAATCACAATAATTTCATGATTAGCAAGGAACAAGGCAAATAGCAAATACAAAGAACAGTATCCCACTCACCACAAGGCAGAAAACACCAAACAAAAAAAGTCAGTGTTTGCAGCTGTGAGTGCACAGAAAGCCAGATACAGAGAGAAAGGATGATGGACGGTCTTACCAACCTGTCTACTCTGATCTCAAGGGGTTGGCTTTCACTTTTGGTCAATTCCTGCTTGTGAAGCAAATCCACGTCTTGAGGCCTTTGCTTGGCACTAATGCAACCACAGTGGTGCTGCTGAAAAAGATTCACAACTCAAGTTATGAAAAAGCGGTGATCCATGTGTAGAAAGACAAAGAAATATATTTCAGCTGTGGGAAAATATCTGTCAGCCTCTCTGCAGACATACTGCACAATAGCATCAAGGAAAAATAATGATGAAATGTGCCTTTACTTTTAAGCATGACTGGGGTAGAGTGAGGGAGTGTTCATTCACACTTGTGCAGGATTTAAGTGGGTTTGCTGCTGCTGCTTCATCCACTCTAGGCTTGACTGGTGGCAGAGTATGATTGAAGTGGAATGACTGATAGTTTGATTTTACAAATACCCGAGGAGCTGAACAAAGCACCAGATCCAGTGAGCGTTGCACCCTCTGGGATTGGTATTGCGTGTTTATTTGACCAGGACCCCCCCCCGCTTCCACAAAAGCAGGTGGCTGGGAGCTTTTTCATTATGGAAAGTGTAGTTGATTGCCTTTTCTCCGGCACTTTCTGAAGTGTCTACATGGAGCCGCTATATACTCATCGCCTCACTGCCATCACAAGGCACTGCTCCGTAAAAGCCACTCAGTTGGGGCAAGAAAGTCAAGAAAAAAAAAAAAAAAAAACACGTTTCAAAATTAGGATCATCGAATCTACTTGTAGAGCTTCTACATTTGTTTGTAACTTTAAATATCTCTTTGCCCAAATGTCATGTGATTACAATAGGAACTAGCATCCCTCAGTAGTTTGTACTGGCTGGACTCAATCTGTCATGAACATTGAGATGCCAGTGCCAAAACAGGCAAAGAGAGACATGTAATCACAGTTTAAAAGCATCGCAGTGCCATTAAATTTTCAGTTGTTTTGGGCGTCAAGTATATTTAAACCGCTCCAACATGAATACATGCTTTGCATTTGAAATTGTGGAAACAAAATAAAGCACAGGAAGCAGACCTTGCTGATAACACGTGACAAAGTCACAGCGTGCTTTCAAATATTTAATCAGTAACAGCTCAGAAGATGGTGTCTTCTGCAAACACAGGCAGTGATACACCGGATAAACTGTCTAAGAAGTTTTTCAAAAAATGTCCCACTTTATTTGGGGGCACCAGTGAATGCAGCTTGTCAGTGTAATATGAAATGCAAAGCAAAGAGCGGCATGTGTGCCTGATGAACACAAGATTCTTTACTGTTGATCAAAGATGATCACATTTGTTTTTATCACTGAAATAACCCAACGCTATTTTACCTACAGGACACACAGGTGGACACAAGTGGCTGATCCTCCCAAAGTAAAAATATTCCAAAAAGGTCTTAAAAATCAGCCACTTGAGATAACCGCTATTAAAATGAGGGGGTAGAGCGCCTCTGTCACTATGGCAACATAGCTTTGGAAACCATCTTGTTTGTAGAGTTATTTTTCAATCCGGCAATGAAGTGGGGCGCAGCGGTTTGTAGTGGTGCCTCCCTGTCGAGTGCTTATTACCTGACTGAGTGAACAGACCCTTGCCATGTCAGAGATGTCACAAAGAGCAAAGCCTTCTGGGTCGGGGTATTGTGTGTCAACAATTCACCCATTGAAAAGTTTCCTGTGATGGTGGACAAATTGCTATTAAGTCTGCAGCTACTGATGGTTTGTGGTGCTGTTGATGACTTCAAGTGAGGGAAAACTCTATAAACTATAAACACCAAATTAAAATCATGTAGGAAAAAAACAAATTGTGCGGTGACTTGTCGCTTTCATGCACTTGTTGGAATGTCAATACTAAGGGGCAAATGTGTTAATGAATCAATCTGATAGTCACAATTTGGGAAGAGTGCTTGTTTGGAGGGTTTGGCCATGTGAAAGGAGTGTCAACACATTAAACTGTCACGTTCTTAGTTACTATATTTAATTGAAAATCAGCTAATCAGATGAAATATGCATCACATTGCAAACACAGGCAGAAAAAGAGAACGGGGAGATGAGCTTTGCCACATAGTTTGGTTCCCCTGTGTAGTTTAAGCAGGAAATATGGCTGATTACTGAATTCGCTGGTATCTAAACCTGACAAACAATACAACAAGCCATTTTACAAGGCAGAGGACTGTTCAACACGGTTGAATCTGTTCACCCAGAGAACATATGATCCTTCTCTGTACCACTTCACTATCGACATCTTGGACCAAGAGGAACCCCCACTGTGGAGTGTGGTCACTTTGCTTTACAGATTTATGTATGAGCACACTGTGCACACTGCTGAAAAAAACATGTATTGTGCCATAAAAAATGCATGTGTAACCCTGCTAACCTGCCTGTAATGATCGAGCACCATGCATAGGGTTTGATTAGTTAGCTGAGCAGTGTTTCTAGGTACATGGAGGTAAATGTTGTGCTGTGTGACAGTCAGAGAGGTGAAAAACAGACCCACGAATGAATTTAAGTTGAACATTTTGTATTAGAATACCTTGCAGAGAAAAAACAAAAACTAGCTTATGTGCAATAGCCGATAAGAGTTTACTTCACATTTCTCACTTGTTTGCATGTGTTTCTCTGGCTGCTTCAGTGTGCGTACAACCACAACTGCTACCTGAAAGGGGGCAGGACTTGCTTCCCCTCTCCTATAGCATTTCATTACTGTGTGACTGGACCAGCGACACATAAATCAACCAAATAACTTCAAACAACCACAGCTTTGTGAACCAGAAAGTAGCAAAGAAAATAAAATTAAGATTGAGTAGTAAATATTTACCAAAATAAGGAAACTCTGTATCTACTGGGTTACACCTGTATGAAAAAAGAGAATACATGGAAGAGCAAAAAGAAATATTCCAGATTAATGTATGGTCGCTGCGATAAAGTCACATATGGCATGAAACCTCTATATTTGCAAAAAATATGCAGGGAAAACAAATCAATACTGTCTGCCTGAAACCATTTTTCAGTGTTCTCAAAGAGTTTGAAACTATTTATTCATTCAATGATTATTTTAGCTACAGAGAGTGGAGAATCATAGTGATGGACAGTAACCCGAGGAAAAATATTTAATCAATATTACCCATGATTGGTTGGAGATAGAACAACTGTAACTAGAGGCAAATAAGATGCAGCATGAGGTCATCAAAGGGCTTTTATAATACCAGAGGCAAACATGTTTTTGTACATACAAGCTGATTTCTTTTGCTGCTGCTCTTCTTTCATTACAATAACTGAAATAAGTCTTAGCTACAGGGATTTCTGGCAAAATACCTTGGATCAGCTGAATTTAATTAGAACTGTCTTAAATAACCCCTAATCTCCATAAATAAGTACATGTTTTATGGATGCCTTATTCATAATTTATCTTCCCTCCAACTCCAAGGGGGGAGGGAGTACAAGTGCTGAGCAATCCTCATCAAGAATTAACAATGGGCTCATCTGATCGTGTTATTGACCCTACACAAAGCTCATTACTTCCCCCGGACGCTGTCTTGTTTCCGCTAAGTCACGCATTGTGTGAAAAACATGAGGACTGAATTGGAGCACAAATGATAGGGTCACAGGATCAAACACTGAGAGGTGTCATTAAATTTTGGGTGTCAAGTCCATTAAAGCCCCTACAACGTGAAAACGTGCTTTGCATTTTTAACTGTGGAAACAAAATACAGCTCAGGAAACAGACATGACAGAGTGCATAAGACAAAGTGACAAAAATAAAGCAATTATTTCCTTAAATTGTATTTAACACCTATTCAATATTGAATCAGAAATACCTGAGAAAATAATGTCCCCTGCTACACAAACACACAACGCAGGCAGTGATGTACTGGATAACCTTTTAGCTAGTGCCTAATGAGTTTTTCAAAAAATGCTGCTTGTATTGATGCTTGCAATACAAGACACTTTACTGTTGTTTTACCATCTTTACCATCTACCATGTGGCAAAGAAAGTCATAGATAATCAGATTTGTTTTTATCACTGAAATAACCCAACGCTATTTTAACTATAGAACACACAGGTGAACACAAGTCGCTGATCCTCCCAAAGTAAAAATATTCCAAAAAGGTCTTAAAAATCAGCCACTTGAGATAACCACTATTAAAATGAGGGGGTAGAGCGCCTCTGTCACTATGGCAACGTAGCTTTGGAAACTGTCTTGTTTGCAGAGTTATTTTTCAATCCGGCAGTGAAGTGGGGCGCAGCGGTTTGTAGTGGTGCCTCCCTGTCAAGTGCTTATTACCTGACTGAGTGAACAGATCCTTGCCATGTCAGAGATGTCACAAAGAGCAAAGCCTTCTGGGTCGGGGTATTGTGTGTCAACAATTCACCCATTGAAAAGTTTCCTGTGATGGTGGACAAATTCCTATTAGCACAGCCATCGGGTCTGCAACTACTGATGGTTTGTGGTGCTGTTAACACATTTAAGCTCCATAAACTTCACCAAATTCAAATTATGTAGAAAAAAGAACAGTGTGATGACTTGTTGCTTTCATGCACTTGTTGGAATGTCAATACTATGGCCTGATTGCATGTGTGTAGAAAACAGCAGCAGCTTCATTCAGTGTGCCAGAACAGACAATAAGATTAAACAGTAAGATAAGCTGTTCTTGTTGGACTAGATAGATAGATAAGAACTTTATTGATCCCACGTCAGGGACATTTACTTTAGGCGGCTCCTAAGAAAACAGGATAAAGTGCAGAAACAATCAGACTAGAGTACAACTAAACAGTTGAGTTGTACAGTCTGACAGCAGTGGGAATGAAGGACCTGTGGTAGCGCTCCTTCCTACACTGTGGATGTCGAAGTCTACCACTGAAGGAGCTGCAGTCTAGTGCGGAGAGTGAGCTAACATCCTCCTCTCACCCACCTCCTCCACAGTGTCCAGCACACTGCCCAGGACAGAGCTGGCCCTCCTGACCAGCTTGTTCAGTGTCTTCCTGTCCCGGTCCGTGCTGCCCACTCCCAGACTTTGGCCCTTCTTGTACAGAGCACCAGTGCTGTTGGTCCAGTCCAGTTTATTGTTGAGGTAAACACCCAGATACTTGGACTATTATTTACTGATGAATTTTGATGCATATGTGCATCAGTGTTGAACATGCATTTTGGTTTTCCATTCTCTCGGAAAGGAAAACCTTACTTATCACTTATTAATCTGTGTGTAAAATGTCAAGAAATACTTGCAAATGTCCATCGCAATTTCCCAGAGCCCAAAATGAAGCTTTCAACTTGATTTGTTGCCTAAACAACAAATCTAAAGACATTTACAGTAGGTCACAGTATTGTAAGACAATGGAAACACAGCAAATTCTCACATTTGAGGAGCTGCGATTATCAAATTTTTGTCTTTTTTCTTGAAAAATATATTTTAAAAAATAAATGATTAAGTGATTATCATTTAGTAGTTAATGGGGTTTTTTTGTACATTGACTAATCAATTAATCAGCTAAAGTTTCCAGCTGTATTACAATTTATTTTCTAACAATGCATTCTTACTTTCTGCCTGCCAAACGCAACTCCTGTGTTTCTGAACATTGTTCATGTAGAATTTCTCTTCTTGTAATTTAGATACTTTCAAAAAAACACTCACTAAAAATTCTAAATTCTTTGTCCCTGTCTAATTTTCAGTGTTAGCAATTTCTAGTTGTACTATTGATTTGTGTGTAACTGTGTACATATATACACTAAACCCAAAAATACGCAGGTTAGGCTCAGAAGAGTTCATTTTAATTTTTTATACAGACAGCACATGCACAGTTTTTTTGGAGAGAGAAATTAGAATCAAAATGGAAACAAAACAAAACAAGGGTCAAGAGGTTGGGGTAACGGGGTTAGGGTAGGGGGATAGGGGATTAGGGTAAGGGAGATAGGGGGTTAGGGGGATAGGGTTAGGGGTTTAGTGGCTTAAGGGGATGGGGAAAGGGTTAGGAGCAGGGAGTTAGGAGCAGGTCTAGACGTGCTCTTTTTACCCAACATTTCCACCATGAGCAAGCCTTGGCGACGGCGGCAAGGAAAAACTCCCTTTTAAAGGAAGAAACCTTGAACAGAACCTGGCTCATGGTGGGCGGCCGTCTGTCTCGACCGGCTGGGCGTAATATATTCTAATTTCTCTCTTTACAATGGCAGCTACTATACAGTCTTGTGCTTTCTTCTTCTGAACTCATCTCCAGGACTGTCTGACCAGTGATCGAACTTTCTTTTTCTATGTTGTTTGTCCTCATCATCAGCGGCTTTTCTTTCCAGTCCTGGCTGAGACTGACATTTGGTCCAGGTCCAGCCTGAAGTGCGTAAACAGTAACTGTTGTGGTCAGCCTGGCTGCTCCTCTGATCAGGCTGAACATGGGGAGTGTGGCTTGTAGCATGGCTGCTGCTGTGAGTTGATGTACTTTCTTCACATTTTCTGTCCCTCTTCCTCTCTTGATCTGAGTCTTCACTTTCATCATCCAACTTCCTCTTAACCCTCGGTGAGACACATCTCTGGTTCCAGATGTTGGAGCTTGAGGTGGATGGACTTGCAGGACTTTGCCGGAATCTCTTTCTGTCATCATTTGATCTTTTATGACAGTCCTCTCTAGCTTCTTTGAGTCCTGTATCTTCACCATCGTCCAACCTCCTTTTAACCCTTGGTAAGATGCAACTCTGGTTCCAGTTGTTGGAGCTTGAGGTGGATGGACTTGCAGGGCTTTGCCGGAATCTCTTTCTGTCATCATTTGATCTTTTATGACAGTCCTCTCTAGCTTTTTCAAGTCCTTTATCTTCATCATCGTCCAACTTCCTCTTAACCCTTGGTAAGATGCAACTCTGGTTCCAGTTGTTGGAGCTTGAGGTGGATGGACTTGCAGGACTTTGCCGGAATCTCTTTCTGTCATCACTTGATCTTTTATGACAGTCCTCTCTAGCTTCTTTGAGTCCTGTATCTTCACCATCGTCCAACCTCCTCTTAACACTCGGTATGATGCAACTCTGGTTCCAGTTGTTGGAGCTTGAGGTGGATGGAACTGCAGGGCTTTGCCGGAATCTCTTTCTGTCATCGTTTGATCTTTCAGAATGGTCCATCTTCCTCTTAATACCTGTCCTGGTCCAACTGTGGTTGGGGGTCTCAGCTGGCTGGCTTCTTAAAGCAGTGTCAGTCTGGCTGCTGCTGCTGCTGCTACTACAGTGGGCTGGAGCTGCATGGCTTATATAATTTGACAAACAGGTGGTTGTAGATGTGTAAAGCATACAGACATCAAGCTGTTCTCACAGCCTCTAAATTCTTAAAATCTCATGTCTAAACTGACTAATGTAGATGAACCTACCTATCAGCAACTTCAGACTGCTCGGGGGGGATCTGCTGCACGGTTACTTTCTGACAGACCTTCATCATATCAGAGGACATCCTGACACTGCAAGACAAAGAATCATTTCATCAGCCAAGTTTATGTAAGATAAGTAAGATATATAACATATATTTTTAATGTGCTCTACATGGCCTGAAGTGAAAATGTATCTCTTTCACCCAGCAACAAAAGTGCAAGTGGAACACTGAAGGTGAAATATAACTTATAATATGTTATATATACATAATTAATCAAATCATAGTATTGACTTACTTTTCGCTGTGGTCGTACATGCTAACAATGTGGCTCAGGCTGATGAATTGATGCGCCAGCACCTGACGGGGTGTAATTCGGTTGGCAGGATCGAGCTGGAGCATCCCTTTCATCATGTCCACAAACATCGCCATATCGTTCTTTTGTACAGCTTCCTCTATAGCATTTGGAGCAAAAATAGGCCACGTCTAGAACGAGAAAAAACAACAAAGGTCAGGAGCATCTTCAGTTATTTTATCTATGCTTCAGTTCATGTTTAAAAATCTTTTTTTTTTACAGTGTATGATCAAAACAAATACTTACATCCAACAAGTTATCCAGAGAGTTGAACTTGAACATCCTGGGGTCCACTGGCTGAATCCCTTTCTCGCTGTAGATCTGTTCTGGTGACTAAACAGACAGTGCACTTGTTTGCAATGATATTCTGAGTATATTAAACGTGTAAAAGCAATAATACATTTGAATTACAGACATATAGAATTAACCAGACAGAAATTCTAGGTATTCCATTAGGTAAGTGTCATCAGAGCAGTGGGGAAGAGGTAGGTACCTTGAGTTTCCAGAGACTGGTGGTGGAGTCATTGTCTCTTCTGAAAAACCAATGTGTGTTCTGTCCAACATTAAGCATGTTGTCGGGGGGCTGACCCTGTGTCTCCACTATGAATCTCATCTGAAAATACAACACAACTTAAAGTCACACCAGGAGTCTAAATCTTAGGATGCTAATTATTTCAATAAAACATGAAACCAGATTCTTCAGAGTAAACTTCAAGTGGTACTTACCATGTCGAATTGAGTATAGCCAGGGTAGAGCAGATCGCCGATGTACATAGCAGCAGCCATGCAGCCCAGAGACCACATATCTATGGCCTCTGTGAAGGGACATCCCAAAATAATTTCTGGAGCCCTGAAAGAGGACAAACAACCATGATCACATCAGCCATGAAAATAATTTCCAATATTCTGACAGGCATCCTATGACTGTGACTACTACTGCAACTGGAGTGAAATGGATGAGATAAGACAAGAAAACCATTAAGGTATCAATTATGGTTCTAGTTACTCACCGGTACGGAAGTGTCTGAATATATGAGCCCACCCTGGCATGTGATGTTTTACAGGCTAGGCCAAAGTCAATAACTTTGACTTTGAAGGGCTCCTGGAGCTGGTTTACCAACATCACGTTTTCCAACTTGAGGTCTGCATGAATTACTCCAACAGTCTTCAAGTGATCCAGTGCGTTGGCAACCTGAATTGGAAATAAAGTAATTTGTTTAACAATAATGTCAACAACATTACACCAGTATTTAACTGTTCATTAATGTAGAGAGGAAAACAGTGAGACATACCTGCTGGATAATTGGTCGGATCTCAGGAAGAGAAAGAGGGCGGAAATTCTCTTCCTCCATGTAATCAAACAGGCTTTTGTCCAAGTGCTCAAACTCCAGGCAAGTGTGTCCCTTGTCTCTAAAAGCTCGGAACCATTGAACAAGGTTGCACTTGTCTGAGTCTAGCTCTCTGAGACTCCGCAGGACAGAAACCTGGGGATATATGACAGACAGATCTTATGTCAGCTTCACAGACATAACGGCAATTCATATTTGTAGGTATTTCTCCAACTACATCATTCCAACTGATGGAATGAAAAAAGTAAAAAGCATTATCACAAAAATGGTACAACTCAAACAGCACGCCCAGTTTCTTTTCCTACCTCTCTCCTTGCTGCAATGGAACAAGAATCCTTATCCTTCATTATTTTGATGGCCACGGTCTTCATGTCGCACATCCTTTTGCATTTTGCTACTTTTCCATAAGATCCCTCACCCAAGAAAGACTCCACTAGGTACTGGGAGTTGGTGGAGGTGAGATAGACTCCTGCAGCTATCTGGTTGTCTTGGGTAGGTGGAGTGGTAGTTGCTGAAGACATCGTAATAGGGATAGCTGCTGCTGGAAGTTCAAATTTGAGAGGAAAGAAACAGAGGATGGATGAGGACACAATATTTAGTCACAGTGTAACACAATAACATCTCTATCACAGACTCACTGGCTTCAACAACCTGTGTGAAAATTGTGGGACTCTTTGTTCAATCAAATTCAGAAGTTACACACACAGTAAAAGGAAAAAAAAAACAGTGAAAAATGTTGCAATGTTGTGCTGTTGTGAAGAGAAATATGTTTGTTGTAAGAACAGAGATCAATCAGCAAACAGATGATACTCACCAAGTGTAGCAAATGATGGGAGTTATAACAAAATGTGATGGGAGTAAAAGCAATATAAGTTCTCAAGACGTCTGTTGTAGATGTAGTAAAACTCCAAGTCCAAACGTTGTGGAAATGTGCTTCGATGCGTCTTCACTCTCTGAAGGTTCTCGTCACACTGGTCCTCACAGTCTTGGTCCAGTCTCTTAAAGTTCTACATTGATGTCACAGATGAGTGATGTCACAGCGGCGATGACATCCTTCGGAACTTTGGCTTTGATGATGATTGAAGTTCTGAAGGAAGTTTAATGGTTGAACAAATAAAAATATGAAACACGTTTTCATCAAAATCCAACCTGTGCAGCCGTCACTGTTGCTGGTTGCTCTACTCACACGGAACACACAGACTTTAATGTGCAATGATGTTTACACACAATGTGCAATAAAGTTGGAGGAAATATAATGTTTCTGGCCACCTGATGAATACAAGTCCAATCCTTTCTCTCATTTAGCTGTTTTTGGGAAATGTTTATGGGAAATATCTGGCTATGTAGCTGCTAAAAGCTCTAACTGTGTCAGTCTTCTATTTAGTGCTGATCAGGTGATGTACAGTGGAGCTTTTTAGAGCTTCTTCACTGAAAACAGCTGCACTGTGTGGCTGAAAATGAAGCTTTGAGCGAAGAGAGTGAACCAAAGCACCAAAGTTGTTTCCCGTCATCTCTTGTTCCTCCTGATGGTTTTCTAGAAAAACTGAAAGATTGAAACGGGAATAATGTGTCAGACGTTTTTTGGAGGTAACTTAACTTTAACTAAACACTTTTTTTAAACCTCAATTTCAATCATCAGTAAAACTGGAATGAGCTTTCTGTTTGTGCGACTGTTAGTTGCACAAACAAAGCTCACACACAAGTCACAACAATGTTCACTATGTAAAAAAAAATAAAAATAAATAATAATAATAATTTAAATATAAAAACATCTCGCTCAGCTGCCTCATCAATAGCTGCCTTAATGCCTGGTTCGACATTAATTACCCTGATAATTACACCAAATGTGCTAATGAATCAATCTGACAGTCACACATGGGAAGACTGCTTGTTTCAAGTTGTCTGAGAATAGGAAGAAAAAGAGTGAGAGAGACAAAGGAAGAGTAAGAAAGAGGGAAAGAGGTGATTCTCAGTCTGCTTCCACGCATCTCTTCCTGATGAGCCTCGGGTATCACTATCCCATTATGCCACAGAGTGATGACAGTTCCCTATTCGTTATTGTCCTATTGTTATGAGCCAAGGATGGTGGTAATTGGAGATTCGCAGTTGACTGTTATCATGGTACTAGGATTTTCTTTTTACTCATTCATTGTTTAAGATAATGAGAAGTTTTCTCTCATTCTAAGACTCGCAAGCACATTATCAGTCTGTTTTTTTTCCCCCTCCTCTGATTGTTTTATTAATTAAACCACTGCATTATTTGGAATAAAGAATGGCCGAGGAGATTACTGTTACTGCCATTTTTTCCCCCAGTAAAAGTCTGCAACGTCAGCAGAGTGCTGACTGAAAGGAGGTGGATTTGTCAGATACATTCAGATCAGAATGAAGAATTAGAATAATTTAATAAAAAAAAGGATTTTTTAAAATTGGTTATAGTGTACCATAATATTCTTACAGGCTCATGGCAACGACATGAATCCCAGATTAGAGAGCTTGGCCCGAAGAATCATCAGCAAGGACTGAGCTCTCTGATATTTACTCATAATTACAGTGAGTTAGCCTTCCTGCAGTGCATCGGCTGCAGTAAGTAAGCCAGCCCCCTGCTGACAAATTCAACTGACAGAGCAAATATATACTTCCTCTCATCAGTCAATCCCTTCATCCTTGGTCCAATGTCTTGTGGGACAGCGGAGGGTGGATTTGCCTGATATTAGCCAAGGCCCAGGCCAGCACGCTGGGGGGATTTGTGAGGGTAAACCTCTTCCTTTGATGTCTCCTCAAATATCCCAGCTTGACACAGTAAAAACAAGGGATAGCAGGAAATTGAGTGGACTGATCCAAAAGAGATGCCCCCTCTGACCTTGCTATCAGCAAACACAGAGAAAATAATTAAACAATGATGAAAACAAGAGTACACATTGTAATAATGTCGTATTATTTATCCAATTCAGTGTTTTTATGCCCATTATAAAAAAGGAGGGAAGTGTTTAGTGCATGAAATCAATCCACAACATATTGTACGTACAGGATTATCAGTGTAAAAGCAGATTTAACAAGGAGCAGCATTCATATTTGTCTGTTTGAACACCTCATCAGCCTGCTAAAGCTGTAATGGCTGTCATGTATCATATATTGTGAACTGAGATTGTGAATTGAGATCATTTGGGACTTGCTCAGTCCCAAATGATGTTTGAAAACAACGAGAAGAACTGCAGCAAACTGTCTTACTTACTGCTGGAATATTTATTTGATTACAACATTTCAGTCGATCCGAACTTCATCAGGTGTAAGTGCAGCATCACAACACTCCTGTACATAGAGTGTACACACATAAGAGCTGCCTCAATCACTGATGATCAGCTTGAACTTTCTCAAAGCATTTGTGTACAGATATATATAGATACAGATCTATAGATATATATATCTGTATATGTATATGTATATATATATACACACACATACAGATATATTGAAGTGTTGTGATGCTGCCCATATAAATGATGAAGGTCGGACACACTGAAACGTTGTAATGAAATAAATATTTCAGCAATAAGCGACACAGTGTGCAGGAGTTCTTCTCGCTGCTTTCAAGTTGTACCTTCCTCTGACGCACCTGTCACTCAATCAGGTGTGCAGAGGTTTTTTTTTCTAATTATTTTGGAGTCCCAAAATGATCTTTGCACTGAATAGTGCGGTCTTGTTTTTCAGTGCAGCATAATAAGATGCTCTTATTAAAAAAAGCAACAAAGGGAACATGGCTGCCGGACACCTGGGTAATTGGAGGAAGCTGTCATCTCAGGCAATGCGGCGGAGTGTATAGCTGTCAGTGTGATGTGTCAGACTTCACGCAGTGATAAAAGTGACAAAGCTAATTGTCGTCTCGCATCTCCACGCTCATTGAAACTCCCGAGACCTCGGAAAATCTTTTCTCTCCCATTCTTTCTCCTCAGAACTTCTCTCATTGCTGTTAAAAGGCCTGAGGGAGACATCTGCGTAGCACAGTGAGAGAAAAGCAGTAAAACTGATGTTGATGTTATCCTGGCTTCTGAGTACTGGCTGGTGTAATAAGTGTGAGTCAGAATTTAGTTAGGCAGAATTAACATACCATCTCGTCGACTCGTGGGAGAGATATTACAGTAACTGCAAACTGATCAGAGAACTTGTGAAGCACATAAAGAGAATTATCAGTGAGCCAGAGCAACAAGCAACTTATAAAGCACTTTCATTCCCCAACCCAGAAACCCAAGAGCAAACGAACCCACAGCACTTCAACTTGATCTTACAAATGACCTCAGATGAGGATACACCATCACACAGTGCATTTGAGCTGAATCAGATTCTAATCTGATGAGGAGCCAATCACGGAGAGCAGCTTGAGTTTTTTAAGGTGGCAGCATGTGAGATTTATCTGCCTGCAAATGAAAGCAATAGCTTCTATTTGATCTGCATTGTCAGTCGGTGATAAAGTGGAGTTAGCCGTTAAGCTAATACTCCACGTTGACCTGAACCACAAACACTTTTTTTTTTTTTTTTAAATGCAGGCATGAGGACGGAGGGCTAACTGGCCGCTGTGAAGGAACACTCCTGCAGGTCGGGGCAATTCGACAAAGTTTGATTAATCACCGTGGGAAACCTGGTCGAGAACAGGAGTGACTAATGACCTGGCTGGCATGGCTGTTGATTTAATCAATCAAGAAAAGGCTCTAACCTTGCCAATACTTGGGTAAAACACAGCCACACACTTGCACGCGCACACAGACACACACACCACTCACTTATTTGAACCAGCAGGAGGAGGCATTAAAACATATTGCGTGACATAGAGTGCTCTACTACTATGAACCACAGGTTGTTTGTGCTACTTTTTAAAAAAAATTTCACAGAAAAGACTCTGCTTGTGTGTTAAGTTGTGTCCTTAACTTAATAATCGCAATCAAAAGCAAGTTTATGTGCAAGAATGAGCTATGAAGGTAAAAAAGAAAATCATTATTATCTGGTAGAGAGGATGAAGAAAAAAGTAATTTGTGTTTCTCCAATTAAAGCCCTTAGTATATGAGAAAATATCAACCTCCTCACAAGACGCTACACTGGTCCATATCTGTATAAAAGGTAAGATTAGGGCATTTTCATTTTCTCAGCAGTCTATTAGTACTTCAAAAAGAAAAAAGAAAGAAAATGACTGCAAGGCATTTTCTGCAGCCATTATCAACTTTGCTGAAAATGACAACCAAGTGAAGTTCTGGAGGCGTACTTTTATGTCTGTTCTGTCACAATATACAATACATTAAGTGATGAAATACAAATAAGTCCAAGAAGTTTCATGACTGTAATGTTCGGATCTGCAGTGCATTATTTAGTAAGTTAACTAGATTGAAGGCTTTTGAAATCTCATTTCCTGTCTCCTGCTGCGTTTTTTTAAACTGCCCATTTTCAGCAGCTCAAACATGGGCAGCAGTTTTAACCGTAACAGTCTGGCATGCTTTCATTATTCACACAAAAGAGAAACTGTTAATTATTAAGTTTGCTTACATATTAAATTTCGACATGTTCCTCTTTGACCTTCTTTCTAATATACCTGCTGGGGTTTGTTACAGTCACGGTTTAAACATGGACATTCATTTGACTACAACCAGGTTTGCTCATTTCAGTTAAGTTTGGAGTAGGAGTAATTTAATCCAGCTGAGACTTCCATTACCAACCACCGTGGCATGCAGTGTATCTGATTCGTTCTCCTGTTGATTGTGTACATGCACAAAGTGACAGGTCAGGTTAGAAGTTACAAAGTGAACAAGGTGCACAGCAGTGTTTCCAGACATTAACTGCAGCCTTGTCAGCAGTAGTGAAGAAACATGCACTGACAAAGTTTCCTGCAGGCTTCTGCATATTCATTCAGATATTACAGATGACTGAACAGATCATTCAAAGGGCTTGATCTAGTTGTAATAGCTCGATTTTTACTTAGAGAAGAATAGTATATCACTAAACCAGAGATTAAATGAGAGAGCGGAGCTGGAGGGGGACATCACTGTAAGTAAGCAGGTAAACAGTCCATATGCAGAGAGAATGTGGCCCTGAAACACATACAAACGTATACTTATACTTACACAAAGGATACGATGCTTCTATGTTGTATGGAGGAATGTCAGCTGCTTTGCTTATTACCTCCAGAGGCCAACTGTGCGCGATTCTGGGCTGGAAGCAATAAAAACATGTATTTTCAATGAGCTCCCCACGATGGAAAGTAGGTTTTATATTTTATTCCAAAACCTTCAAAATAAGTTTCAAGTTCAAGAAAGTAGAATAAGCTTAGACACAATGCAAAGCATCATATACAGATGGATAAAATACATTTTATATATTGCAGACAAGCCATGGTGGGTCTTACATATGTACAGTATGTATGTAAACTTTTATTTACAAACTTTTTTACATATATAAAAAGACTTGTTTCTATTTTTCTTTGTATATATTTATATATATATATATATATTTATATATATAGATTTTTCATATACTCCCCACTAGCATTTGTACTACAATAATGAAAAAGAAAAACATTTACATATATGTCAATCCATTTTTTCTTTTTATATTACAAATGTATTTTCATAAAAATATATCTCTGTACAAAAAAAGTTTTTTATTCGTTAACATATTCTCTTTTCTCAGAGACACTTTCCCTCTGTAGTTGCTCTCCATAGTTACACGCAGTCTGTTCAAGTTCCACTTTTGCCCGTTTCTTTACAGGTATCCCTTTTGGTGTACAGCAAGACAATGACACTCAATCTTTGCCTTTTACTGTTTTGTTGATTTATTGAGGCGTTTAGGGGCCGTGTTGATCTCGCTTAGGCGCTATGGGTTGTCATGCGTTTTAGTCTCACGTAGAGGCTAGTGTAGAGATCTACTGGACTGTCGTGAAATAATATTATGAAAAAGAAAAAGAAAACTTGGGACCTTGTAATAACTTTGTTGCCATGACAAACATACAGAAATGTAAAGTCTCTGGTAATAAAGAGCAGATCTCTGTAAATATTTTTGCTATATTATACTCTAGATAAATTGGACATTCTGTTTTTATGACACATACCGGCGACACAGATTTTTTTTTTTTTCCATTACTGCACACAAACAGAGGAGCAGTTGTGGGATTACAGATATTGAACACAGTATAGATAGATAAATTGCGATGCACTCAGTGAAATGGAATACATTCAGTAGTTTTTCAGCAGTAACACCAGCGATCTGATCACAAATCGTTTACCAATCCACTCTTATCACCATAGAATAAAATTCAACTCAGCTCCAAAGCTTTTCAAAACACATCTCCTTTCCTCCCCCTCTCTCCCACCCACCCCCAAAATGCTTAAGTCCACTAGACACACTGAAATGGGCTGAATAGTGATGGCAAATTATATGGAATGGGAAAAAAACACACCAGGAAGTGTGGCTTTGTCGTAGCTGTCAATATGTGGTGACAATGAAAGATGGAAGATTACAAAATGACAGTTGATGCAGAATATGTCACACAGCGTGACTGATGGATTTATTGGGTTTTCAATACATTTACAGTGCGGCCTTTGCTGAAGAGCGAGAGCTCTAGCTGCTGAAAGAAGTGGGAAGCTTTTGGTCTCATCCCTGACTGTGAGAAAATTCAGTGAACTCCATGGGAACTCAAAGACCATAGCTGTGGTGTGTTTCATTATAGAAGAGATGGTGAGCAGGAGAGAACTCCGAGCTGTGTCTGGCTGATAACGAAAATGAACTTTGGATGAGCAGAGTTTCTGTCTTAAAATATGCAAAGAGAACCAGGAAGTGGCCAGCTGCTATCAAGAAACTCTTCTCTTCTTCTAACTCTTATAGCACGGCTCCATCCAGAACTCACTGATCTTCATTTTCATATAACTGTACTGCACTTTCTTTGAGAACTTTGTGGACTAACCCAGTTGGGTTAAGAAGAAAAATATTTCTATAGATGTAGCGCCCATTAAGTGAAAATTCACATTTATGCAAAATTACCAGCATGAGTTTTTGAAAATGCCTTGTTCCCCATTAAAAAAGAAAAATAAATCTTTTCTACTAGTGGAACTAAATCAGCATCAAAAACTGATTGAACAGTTAATTTTAATAGTGTAATTTTGTCAAATACTAATCGGGTTGAATTTAGATAATTTTCTTTGGTAGGAAAAGGTTATTATTATTTTTTTTAACTTCTCAAAAACACACAACACAAGCATGTAGGCAAGCACGTAAAACCTAAGACATTAATCCTTGCATACTGATTCACAGTACTAATGAGCACATTGCTCATTAAGGAAAAGCAAATAATAATAAAAAAAAAAAGGAGGGGTAAACAGATGGTTTCGCTAACATGATCCTAACAACCAGTTTTTTTTCCCCTGTAAGATCAAAAACACAAATGCAAAGAGCTCCAGGTTTCTTCAGTAGATGTGTCAGGGTTATACAGGCAGAAATGATAACAATGACTGCTTTGAAACCCATATAGAAAGAGCTCTAATTTCCCATCTGACAAATAAATATGATAACCCCCCCAATCTTAGTAAAGAAATGATGATGGTTGGGGGAGCCACTCGAGCTGGTTCATCATATCATGGGGTCGTACCAAGGCACTATAATGAACATAAAGTGCTTATCACAGACTGGAGGAGGCATGAAAACATGGGGGAAAAAAAAAAGTATGACCCTGGCCCTTTAAAACCATTTTGGAATTTTTGTAAGACTGAGCCCTTGTTGGTAAAAACAATCATAGTTGTGTGAGCATATGCTGTATTACATTTGTCCAAATCCACTGTCTAAATCTAGTCAAACAGAATCAGTTCCATCCAGGGAGTGGGGGCATCATGTCCTATTGCACTAGCTAATCACATTTGTTTGTTTAATACTCAGCGCAGTTTAATACAATGTAGCATAATGTGTGTCAAACGTCGCCATGGGAGGAATCAATGGAGGGGAAAGACCACTTCAAAGTGGCCTTAACAGAAACTAACTGGAATGTAATGAAGCTATTCACTCTGCTAAAACATTTGGAGCAATTTCAGAATCAAAATAAATGAAATGCGCGATGCAACAGCCGCATAAAACTACGAGAACTGAAATGCCAATGCCTTCAAGATAATATGAGTGCAACTGCTCCTCTCCCCGTGAAATCTCCAAGGTAATTCAATCGTTTCCTTTTCCATCAATTCATGACCGGAGCAGGCAAGGGACAATATTCTATCTGTACTGTCGAGATAAGCGAGAGATTTAAAAGTAATAAAATTGTAAAAGCAATTACCGACCCACAGCGAAACTGATTGAAGGAACAATAAAGTGATTGGTTTCAAAGGCCTGAATTTCTGAGGGAAATTATGTACTGTAGGTGATTGTAACGACTTCATTAAAAAAAAAAAAAAAGAAAAGAAAAACTTTTGGTATGGAGGTTGATTTTGACTGTGAAAACCACTTTGCTGCATTTATATATAATGTATATGCTAATGTACCAAAACAAATCCATGCAAGTCGGATTTTTTCTCCTAATTTCCAGCAGTGTCAACACTAACAAAGAAGGATGCATGATAAATCAAAGCAGTGTGGATGTTTCAGACTGCTTTCCTGGGCAGTCACACATTACATAATTGAGGATCTGTCCGGATAATGGTAAGATGAAGGTAATGGTAAGATGAATTCAGGATTCGATATGACAGTGAGGCAAGGCTAAATTAAAGCAAATTGCATGTAATGTCTCAATTTGCTGTGGTGAAATTTGAGCACTATTCACCCCACTCAGCGTCCACGGGATACACAGGTATGGGGACGGTAAGTGGTAAATAGCTGGGAGCAGGGTGTTTGAAATCCAGTGGTTTCCTTCCTTCTCAGACGCATTTTTTTTTTTTTTTACACACACACAGACACACACATTATAAGGGTCACAAAAGCCTTAATGTTTTGAATCTGCTCCTCTCCTCAGGCATGTCATTCACCAGCCAAGGTAGACTCCTGCTGTTCGGTATCAGAGTGTCAGTTTGATGACAGTTCCCTCCTGTGCTGCACTTTCAAAACAATATTTTCTGTACATCACTCCCCATTTGCCACAGATTTGAGGAGTGATAGCATTAAAAGCACAAACACTTTTTTTCCCCCCTCCATATCATATTTATCATTTCCAGCTGAATGCATGGGAGTAATCAGTATGGCAGCGACTCCCCTGCTGTCACAGCTCTGAGGAAGCCCTCTGCAACATTTTCATGATGAGCAAAAGGCAAAACAAAACAACGCTGCTCTTTTTTTTTTTTTTTAACAAAGGGATGGAACTGTCAGAAGTTAACTTAGAGGAAAAGACCTGAATGTAATCCAGAGGGATAACATCACTGACTCATCCATTCTTCAGACTCAAGACGCCTTCAGCTGAACATTTCGAGGGAGTTGGAACATGACCGCTCTTTGATCTCTGTTTTCCTAAGGCGTAAGTTTAGGGAGCTCAGAAATGTACAGTGAGTACCACCTTCAAGCCGGAGAAGACGTGTGAAGGAGGATCAAGGATTAAAAAAAAGAAAGTCAAAAGTGGAGAATATGTCTTTCTGAAGACAATGTGCCACTTGTTGCTCTGTAACTCGGTGCTACAGCTTTGCTCTGACTTTTGGATCTGAAGCAGGAAAAACAAAAAAAAAAAGTGAAATATGATGTGGTCCCAAGACGTTTGTATATCCATGGAATTATCACAGGTGCTGTCCCAACTTTGACCCAGTCTTTTTCTCCTCAAGTACCTCAGAGCGACAGTGGACGGTTGTAACCAATGCCTGTGTGAAGCAAATCTAACAGCACTGCCTCTTGATTAACACTTTGATTTAGGGGTATCAGTTCGAGAGGTGGATTTTGTCCATCCACACGTCTTTTTCAGTGTCTCCCAGACGATGATTTCACACAAATCACTGCAAACCAAGAGAAAGAGGATAAACGTAGCTGGAGACTCACACAGCCCTCAGGTTTGGTTCTGTTGGAGGATCTGTACATTGTCGTCAGTACTTGGTTCTGGGTAGACATTTCATTTATTTGTGTCCAGAGCATCCAGGCAGACATAAAGTGAAATTCCTAAACCCAATGCTTTGCTTTTCTTAAAATAACATAGAAGTAAAGAAGAAAAAAACATGAAGAAACTTTAGCAAATTATCTGTCATGTGTCTGGTTGAATCTTTGGGGCCAAAACAGGACAGGAGATATTTCAGGACAGATTGCAGATACAGCCACCACAAACGTGTGCAGAAACACACACACACACACACGCACACACACTGACTCACTCACACATACATGTAAATTCTCTCCACAGATTCTCACTAAGTGCTTTTTTTTTTTCAGCAGTCCTAGCTACCTTTCAACCCCTGCTCTGGACACAGCTGCCTCAGCAAGCAGAATTTCACCCCTGCTTTAAAAAAAAAAAAAAAAAAGAAGAGGGAAAAAAAGGACTGAGTCAAGCTCTGAAAGTAAAGATAGAATGTGTGTCTTCAACATGGCCTTCAAAACTCACTGAATTTTTAATTCACCCTCAGCCAGAGACCAGGGGCCTCTGATGAAACCTTTCAGCAGCCTCGGGAGCAGACAGCTGGGAAAAAGCAGGGTTCCCAATTACTCATCACAGAAAGCAAGCAGCATATATATTAAAAAAAAAAAAAAAGAAAAAGAAAAAAAGAAAAAGAAAACAGAGAGAAATATGAATCGAAACAGTCCAGACTGTCTCTCTCTGACTCACACAACAGGCCAGCAAGGGGCTGTCCGCCGTACAGTTCACTTGCACAGAGATCTCTGTTAGCTACAGGTCAATTTGTTGACTTAAATTTGACCATTAAATTCCCTTTGGGTTTAGGCGGCGGGCGGTGAGAAAAGTCATCACAGCTTTGCTTCCAGCAGTACTCCTGCTACTCCGGCTGCAGTTTCAGGTGGAAGCTTTTCCTCAATATATGGAAAATGATCAGGAAACCATGTAAAGTTACAAAAAGCATTTTGCTTTGGGCGTTTGTTACAGTCGCTGTCGTCTTCACATGGTTTCTCTTCTCCTTTTTTTTTTTTTTTCTCTCGTCTCCTGCGGGTGAGAGCCTTCGCCACTGGAGATGTTTCTTGAATGTATTTCAGCGAATAAAATAATCTTTGTCTTGCCCTCTGCTCAAGGAACTATGGATGTCCTCTTTCTGGCAGGCAGGCGAAGATGTGGTGCACTTCTCCTCCCCTAACTGAATCAAGGATGAATGCAAAAAAATCTAACAAAAGATGAGGGTGTGTAGGGACAGTACGATGCGTGGCAGGTGAAGGGCAAGGACGAGAGAAATTGAAAGAAAATATGCATAGAATAGAATGTAAACAAAGGAAAAAAGAAGGCGAGCAGTAACCGAAACGGTGATGACAAAGATGAAGAAAAGCAAAGAGAAAGAGGACAGAAGCATTAAAGTAATATTCTCAAGTGCTAAAATACAACATATATTCTGTCTTTTCCAATAAAGTATAAACAAACCAAAATGAGATTCATTAATATGAGAGATACAGATCAAAGGAAATGCAGCAGAAGAAATCCAATCACAGATCTTCCTATCCGCAGAAAATTCTTGAGGGATTGTGTAACAGGTTTAGTTTAGTCTGTGTCTTGTTGCTTCAGCAGTTTCGATGCCTCGCATGTGCGATTAACTCAGGATGCTGTTACCATACAGATATAGATGACCCCCTCAAGTCTGATTCCTTACCTCTGGAGGAAGCAGTTGCTATACAGCTGTGCACACTGTGCTGACTGTGAACTCTGTCTCACTGGCCATGATGTCAGTGGGTTGGATGTTACGGTCATACATAGGGTTTTCGAACGTAGCTCGTCCGTTAGTGTTCTCGTGGCCCACGTAGCCGTTGAAGGGGACTTTGGGTCTTCTTCTGAGATGAAATGAATCAGCGTAATAAACAATGAGTCGTGTTCACGTTAAAGGTGGATAACACATCCACTGTACAGCAGAGAGATGTGTGTCCCCAGTGGGGTTTGGATATACTGCTAATTAGTGGAACAAAATCTGTTTTAATTGTCACATTAGCAGTGTGAAGATCACACATGGGTCGCAAGTTGACTTGCTGAATGACTCATTCACTCATCATTACTTCAATCTACTATTTCAGCTTCAACCTGCTACTTCAATCTGGTTAACCAGATTTTTTTTTTTTTTTTCTCAGCAGGGAGAGGAGATTCTCTCTGTCACAGAGGAAGATTTCCTCATTTTGAGGTCAACATTTGACTTTGTGGATTGAAAAAAATCCATATTAAGTTAATGGATCTTAGCGGGTGAGTGCAAATTTATCTTGCGAAAGAAATCAAGCAAATGTAAGATTCTTATCTAAAAACAGTTCACTTTGCAGAGGTGAAGTAACCCTTGACTTAACATTCTTCCAATTTAAGCAGGATTCCTGAACTAGTATCAGCATCAGCACCAGAGTATCTTCACCATGTTGCTTGCAGATGAAGCAGCAGTGTGAAATATACCAACGGTGCGAGCCTTACCTGTGTTTGTAGAGGTACAAAGCGAAGCCTGCAATGATCATTGCTATAAAAGGCACTAGGATGGCTGCTGCCACTGAACTGCTGTTGGAGGCAAAGTTGTAGCCTGGGTTGTCTCTGCTGGGATCCAAACTCTCTGGAAGAGAAAGAGGTGAGACGTCAAGCCTTTGCTTCAGCATGACTTCAGTAGAAAATGACTTCAGCAGCAGATATTAGAATTAAACCCTGTAAATGACACTATTAAAACAAAACAACAAAACAAAAGTTCACAAAAGTGAAATGAACAGAAAAAGTGCAATAAAATGAACAGCAATGACTGAAGAAGGCTACAAGGAGCGCTCCATTTACAGACAAGTGACTTTTTTACGTTTATTTCTATGCTTTATTTTCATTTCCCCCTGGGAAAGTCAAATTCCATTATCCTCACAATGACTCTTAATTACTGACATCAAAGGCCGACGGCTATTAACTCTTTTTTTTTTTCTCTCATTTATGGAGGTGCGCGTCTGCAACAGCAACAGTGGAGGAGTGACAGCCCACCTGTTTGCCACAGAATGCCAAAAAAGCTCCAATAAAGGACAAGTGACAAACAAGAAGGAATTCAATTAGTGGGTTTTGTAGTGTTTGCCAATCAGCCCCCCGTCGGATGAGCCCGGGCACACAAACAGATGCACGAACACACTCACCGCACTCGCCGTTACACCATCACCGAGTTAAAACACAACACGCCAACGTCGACAAATTGAGCAGGATTACTTCCAAGAAGTCCAGCCCACCTCCCAGACTCATATCCGTTTTTTTCCCTCATACACACTTAAACACACATACACATGAATACCCTGGCACCAGCCCCGGTCCTCTGTATTAATAAAGAGCTGTTTACTCAGTCAGTGTGCTGTGGCAGGGTGGTAGCAGAGGGAGGCGGGGGTCTGCACCTGCTGTTCAAGCACCTTTCTCATTATGGTAGATTTTCACATCTTCCCTGTTTTCACACACCTTTCGCTGTGCATACACACACTTAATCTATGTTAACACCGCATACCTTCATGCTCGATTCCAAATTCCTGCTCAGATCCGATCTGTTTTTGCACCTGCACTTCAGTCTGTCCACAGCCAGTATGAAAGTGACTCCAACCTGGGCTTTGCTATTTATAAGCTGCTGAATTCAAGTGAATTCTGTCTTCATCATTATCATGAGTCAAAAGAAAACTGTTTACATAGGTTTACATAACATAAGATCAATGTCACATATGAGGGAGTGAAGAATCTGAATGTAAAGGCTTTAAGCTGCATTTTAAATGTAACTGTAGTCACATATCTCACAAACATTCAGCTTATTCTCTTATTTGTCCATGTGTGCCTTTCTTTTCTGAACACTGTGAGCCACGAGGACAGGCTGTCAAGGCTACTTGAAAAATTAAATTTTTTAACTAACCACAACTGACGTGCTGATGGAGAGTTTAGCGTTGGGAGAACACAAGTACATATTTAATTTAATGTATTATCAGACTCTGCAGGCTTATGTGTCCACTCAGTGAGTCCAGTTTATGGAGATGTATACAAAAGCCTAAAATTGAGATTGATGTCAAAAAAAGACGTGATGTTGAATGTCCAAAAATGTTCCTTATCTCTCAGGATATCATGGCTTTTTATTTTTTTGGATGATTTGCATATTTCATGCTAGTTAATTAATGCATTTTTTCTGTTCACACTTATGGTACCATGGACTGTAACAGTGGGTGGCAGCAGTACACCAATGTTGTGAACTGGCAAAAATCGAATAAGAAGAACACCCCCCATCCTTTTTTCTATTCTTGAGCATTTTGACAAACTTCCAGCATTTGTTTCAAATGCACCAGTTAAAATACACATCGACACAGGAAGGTGGATTTTTACATTTTCTGTTTTTCTCTTCCACATGTGGAACACACAGAAGAGCGGGAAGTGTTTGCAGCTGTAGGTGCATCAAACCATGGGGAAAACCAGGTAATAAAGATCTTTCTCACACACACATACACACACACACACACACACACACATATAACAGCTGCAGCCACCCAGATCCATGGAGTCAGGATGTGAGGATTTGCTGTATACATAATGTTGGGGAAAAAAAAATCACGAGGAGGATCACGTGGGTGGGATTTCTAGGTCACAAACATGAAGCAGAATATATGGATGGTTGCAGCTTTCGGAAAAAAAAAAGTTCTGTACCTATGACAGCAGAGCTGAAGTTGCTAAGGGAACCAAAGAATGACAAGTGGGCAAAGAATGGCGGATACTTACTGTATCAAAACTGCAAGATGTGGGGTTACTTGATATGGCAACCCACAAACTCTCTAAGGACTGATTGTGTTTAGCTGTGTTGTGTGTGGGAGGAGTGTGTGCATGTGGATATCATTTTCTGACTATTAATCATGTTTGTGAACTGTGTTTGCCTCTTTATGCTGGATTCACAGCTACATTCTGCAGACGTGTTTTCACATTTGTAATTGATTACAAATCCAACACAGCAGATTACGTGCTGTGACAACACTTGCAACTCTGCTTAAGGACACTACATATAGTCCAGACCATAATTATGTGCTTCGGGCTCTGTGTTTCAGCATATTCAAGTTGAAATAAAATAATGGATACTACTATTAAAATTAAAATTCAAAGCCACAGCTTTAATTTGAGTAGGTTTATATCAATATAGAAAGACCTCTGTGGGAGATAATGCTCTTTTAACACCTACTGTTCAAATTGCAAGGGTTCAAAAGTAACTGGACACTACTATAGGTTTCTCAGGAAACTTCAGCACAACAGAGCTCACACGAGTTGATGGAGAGCTGGGAGTTGCCATTTAGATTGAGGTGATGCTGTCTGTCCATCTGAGGAGTAAAGAGGTGACTATGCAAGTGAAGAAGATAATAATGAAGCTCAAAAGAACAAAAAAGCAGCAGCTGGGTATTTTCTTCAAAAGCAGGTGAGCACAGGAAAAATACAAAATAGCAAAAGACCTGGTAGACCGAGGAGCACCGGCTGATGAAACAAAAATGAGCCTCTATCAAAACATTGGAAAGAGAAAAAAAGGGAGAAAAATGGAAAAGAGCTCGTGGCCCAAAGGAGACCACTTCATCTGTCAAACACAGCTTCTGTTACGACTTGAGCATGTCTATTGATGTAAACCTACTCAAATTTGAATGCGCTGAAGCACAGAGCCTGAAGAACAAGAAACGTCTAACTGTCCAAATACTTATGGTACTTGACCGAATATTGTAAGTGAAAGATTTCAGATTTGACGGGGAAAAATACACTGTGGTTTCTATAACCAAATGGACAGCTCACTCACCCAGTCTCTGGAGACCAAATTGGCCAAAGCCTTTCCCTCTGACAAATCCCTGGTACACAAAGGAGTTGGATGAGGAGATGTAGGACACCTAGGGGGAGAGAGGAGCGGAAGACAAACACTTCATGTGTCACATCCAGGCTTTACAAAGGGCCGTATCATCAAAGTGTCAGCAGTTGGTGCACGCAGAAAATGAAATATCATGTCAAAGGAACTGAGAGGCGCTCTCATGGCTGACATTTAATATGACGCTTTTCTGCTCAAGAGCACAAACATAAACACACTCAGCCGCGCTGCGCACACACTAGCATGTTATACAAGAGGACTGCTCCAATTTGCACGGGACTAGCTCGTACGTAAACACTCGTGCACATAAAAACCCATGCAGAGGCAGACACACACATATACTGTGGCCTGCTATTTTAATTATATCAGGAGTGTGTGTGCATTAGAGGCTGGGCGATAATATGGGAGAGAGGAGTGGAGGGGGTCTGTCGAGTCCTGATTACCAGGCAATGATTTAACTGACATTTTAATTAAAGAGAAAACTCTCTGTGGGCCCTCCATCTCCCCAGAGTGACAAGGTTAGTGTGTATGTGTGCTTGTGCATATTTCACAGTATAGGTGTGTGTTTGTGTGTGTGTGTGTGAGTGGGATGTAACATCTCCACAGTTACACAGAGAGGTGTTGTATTGAGCCCGACCCTGATCTTGCACTTACATGTCCGTCTAGGGCCCAGTTGTCTATTTTGAACTTGTTGACGAAGATCTCCACGGGGCCTCTGATCTGGTGGACCTGTAGCAGCAGCTGAGCTTCCTCCCTCTTATATGTACCTACAGGAAAAACAGGTTTACAGTCATTTAGGAGCAAGAGTCACACTGAAACCACCTAAAAAGGGGTGATGTGATACAGATACATATATGAAAACATTTGGGAACCGCTAGAAAAATGACATTTTGCTGATTTTTGAAGTGAAAAGAATTTATTATATGTGTCACTGTTACTTTTTATTTCACGAATTCCAAAAATGGAAGAAATTAATAAGTAACTGTGGTGTTCACAAAAGTTGAGGCACCTAGATTTACTGACAACACTCCAAATTATTCTCAAATACAACATATCAGATTTTGTCAGGGGCAGGACAATAAAGTCTTAGACTTATTTCCATCGTCCCTGGTGTTTTCACAGTCCATCAATCTGTGTAGAAAATGGAGATAGGAAATCACTGTCTGACATGAAGACATATTACACAATAAGCACCGAAACGTAGACAATTGAATGTCAAGAACAATCAGTCAACTAAAATGCGGGACGTCACATCATGAAAGACAACGGCTGTGAACTAAAAGGATTTTAAGATAGCATCGTTGTAAACAGGAGCTCTGTCTAGCTGCCACTGTTTTACCAACCTGACTTAAAGCTGGAATGGTTTGACTCACTCTTAATTGACTTACTTAATTTTACTCATTTTTAAAACACTCAGGCCTCCATTAACTCATTAGGCCTTAATGGACTCATTAGGACTCGTCATTGTCGTTAGGAATTGTCGGTTGATGACATTTCCACAGCTCATAAATTCTCAGACACTTCAAAAGTTGTGATAACATTCAACAACCATGGGCTCCTCTAGGCAACCGACTGAGGATCTGAAATGAAGCTGATTGATTCCCATGAAGCAGGGGAGACTGTAAAAAGATATCAAAACACTTCCAGCTTGAAATTTCCACTGTCCAAAATGTCATTAAAAAATGGCAGTTATGGTGAACTGTGGAAGTGAAGACGAGATCAGGAAGACCAAGAAATCTTTCAGATAAACTTCACGGGCAGAAAGGTGAAGCACAACCCCGATATGACTGCAAAGCAGCTGCAGGAAGGTTTAGCTGACACAGGAGTGTTGAAGCACTGTTCCACTGTGCAGTGCTGATGCACAAACGTGGTCTAACATGCTGTCAGAAGGAAACCTTACCTGCGACCTCATCACAAAGGTCAACATTTGAAGTCTGCAACGCAACATCTGGATAAGCCAGAGTCATTTTTGGAAACAGATGCTATGGACAGATGAAGTTAAAACTCAGCTCTTGGGCCGCAACCACCAAAGGTATGTTTCTAGAATTTCACCCAGTGCAGTGGCTGTTTTTAATAGTTTTTGGTATTTGAGACAAACATTGTATTCATAAAAAAACTGTTTTGTGAAAATTTGGTGTGAACATTCATACTTAACATTAAATTTTACAATAAAGCAATTTTACTTGTTGATTGTACACACAAACAATAACAATCCTCATGTCTGACTAGACAACATTGTTTTCATTAGAGAGTGTGGTGCTCAAGTTTGTAGCTGCAGAAGCTAATTTTTACTACACCGTGATGAAGATTGATAGCACCTAGGTACAGAGGAGTGAAGTGTCCAAGCCGTGACTGATGCAAATTTGCGTCTTAATGATCACAGCTGCACGGTGATTATGCCACAGGCAAAAAATAAAAAATAAAATGGCTGCTGTTTTGTAACAGCAGCAATGATCTGCTCCATGCAGGGATCACATTCATTTCTTGCTCCTCGTGCTGCCTTGAATTTGTCTAACAATGGTCTGTTTGGATAAAATGCAATCCAGGGTGTGTATGTGTGAGAGAGAAAGAGGGTTTTTTTTTGAAGGTCTTGGCTGTGACTTCTGTTTCTGAAATACCAACCGGCAAGTTTGAGTTCCACTCCGCTGTGGTCGATGAGTGTCCCGTTAACCCGGTTGCTAAAGGGTTCAAAGGCAGTGATGCTGAGCATGGCTGGCTGCTTCTTCCCCAGGTACTCATAGGATCCCCTCCACAGAGAGTTCTTGGCAAATACACCACCAGGAACTGAAAGAGGGAGGGAGGTTATTTAACTGATTATTACACATTTAAGCTAAGAGGAGGAATGAATCAATGACACAAGACAAGTACTATTAGCAGAGAGGATATATTATTCTGATTTATGCTGCAGTGGAGATAAATACAAATGAATTTAAGTTGAGTGATATTAAACTCTTTTGAAACACAAAAAAGACCTGCCGTACCTGGTAATTTGGAGGGTGGCTCCTGCACTGTCCCCACTGGGCTCTTACCACTTGGGCGATTATCAGCTGGAGAGAACAACAACACAAAAATTAACACAAGAAAACACTTAACAAGCTTATCCCGTAAACAGGCATGGCGTATGCCTCAGGAAGGGAGAAGAAAACATCAAATTTTCACTTTAAACACAACAGCTCTGAGGTAATTGAAGTAGGAGGATGTCACCATCAGCACCCCCTGTCCACCTCCACGCCAAATAAGCCCTGTGGTGGCCAGAGTGAGGGCTGCCTGCGTCAGGACTTGACTCATGTGTCAAAGAGCATCCCGGGTGTCCCCGCAGGGCTACGGCTAAGTTAGAGACACAGTTTTGCAGCTTCAAGGGAAGCACTTTAATAATGCCTGACTATTCACAAGGGGCTGCAGGTCTACACACCATAGTAGTAAACATACACCCACACAGACAAACAGAGCAAAGAGGCCTATCCACACACCTGCAAACAAAGACATGTATGCTGATGCTAGTTTATGAGCACAAACATCACCTTGGATAAATGTATACAGACACAAACAAGCACACATATCCACACACTCCTTCAGCCTTCGACTTTATTAGCTGCCAGTCTTTTGAGCTGCCTTTCCATCACAGCGCCCACAGGCGCTGTTAATATCCTGTATGTGCTAAGGCCAGTCCTCTTTCTTGCCTTCGCTCTTAATGGCCTGGCCTTAAAAATACACATCAACCTCCATATTTCAGCAACAGCTTGGCATGGAATCCATCACACGGATATCCCCCTCTAGTACGCCTTTCTCTTTAAGCCATTAGCATTCGTCTACCCTAGATAATTGTGTGTCGATGACTCTATTTTTTTCCTATATGTATTTAGGCCAAAGCTTAGGGGTGTCTTAATGGCAGTCTATTTGTCTGCTAGACCTTGTTAACACTGCCTCACCATTTGTAAGAGGTACTTCTGCTAACCTAATCAATGGGATAGATTGGCCTAATCAGGTTTTGCACCCTTGTTAATGTTTCAAAGCTTGTGTGTGTGTGTGCAATTCCATGCAGTGTAATTGTTTGATGGATGGGCCATTCTACCCTGGCATGTGTCTGAGAATAAGCAAGTGTTAACAGAGCTATTCATCAACATTAGCTGAATCCCCAATTTCCCAACCTGAGACACCACTAAATCCCGTACCAGTATGGACCCCAATGGTTTCAATAAACGCTGCTAATGGAAACTGAACATTATAAACAAGAGGTGAAGTGTTTTAAGTGTGTGATACATCTGTGTGCTTCCCCGGGAAACTGGGTGGCCATGAATCTGTGTGCGTGTTTGTGCCTGTATGTATGCATGTGTGTTTCCAGACCAGCAGGCCATGTAAATGATAATGTAGAAATTGAGCAGCTGCAAAAGCATAGAGGCTGCACATGTGTCCATGTCTTGGCATATTTAATATCAGGTATTTCTCCATGTTCCCTTATTGATGTAATGTGACCATGTTTGTACCTGCACAGAGAGGTGGTTTCCCTGTCCAGCTCCCATCAGACCTGCAGGTCCTGTGCTCTGATCCTCCGGCCAAGTAGAAGCCGGGCTGACATGTATAGATCAGCGTGTAGCCAAGGGATGGCAGTTCAATGGCTCTCACATCAGACTGGGCTGGCAGCTCCGGCTGGCTGCAGTGGTGGGCTGGAGAGGAGCGAGAAAGAGGGGGGGGGGGGGGTTTAAGGGACCAAAGCAGAAGAGAGTGGGGGTTTTAGAGAAACAGGTTAAAGTTGGGATGAGGAGAAGAGCAGGGAGAGGGATCAGAGGAGCAACAGACAAAAAAAGAGAAAATAAAGTGGAAGAGGAAAAGGAGAAAAAGTGAAAGAGAGTGCCAAGGTGGAGGTGTGGGGTTAAGGAAGAGTATATGGGATATGTAGGTGTCAAATTCTGAGTAAAGCAAAGTTTTGCTCAAAGTTATGATTCCCACACAGCTATATGTAAGGTTTTTTTTTTTTTTTTTTTGCAATGTGAGCAGACAGTGAGCTTACCAATGCACTCAGGTTGAAAACCACTCCAAGTGAGGTTGGGCAGACAAGTGCGAGAAATGGAGCCCTGCAGTAAGTAGCCCTTTCTACAGCTGAAGAACACAGTGCTGCTGATCTGTAAGAGGACACACAGGTGGGTGAGAGGATGTGGATTTCACAATGAAAGCACTGAGCTGATTTTGCACACACAAGTGGTACTTTAATGGTCATTTTTTTGGGGCGAGGTTTATTTTTCCAAAAATAGTTTTTGCTCTCTTGTAGTGGCCTCTGTGAGTTCACTATTATTATATTATCTTGAATTCATGGAGCAACAGAGCTGAGAGCCTCCTCTTTGAAACTAAGCAATGCTGCTGGTGCCAATGTTCTGTCATGTAATACTATGTAAGTCTGGTGTAATTTATTAAATCATCAAGACAGTGGGAAACAATTTGGGGAGCTTTCAACATCTGACTTTGTGGGTGTGATATTAAAAATATATTTTTTTCAAAAGGCCATTTTCACAGAAGACATTTTGAAAGTGTCAGTGGGAAAAAACACAGTGAGCCATGACAGCGTGGGCACTGCACTGAATGGAATTCAGCCATCCTTCATTTGATTATTTACACCTGTGCTTTTCTCACTTCTGCCCTCAGTAAAAATGGCTTATTACTTGCAATGAATACGTATTTAAAGTAGTAATAATCAAAGGTATTCAAGCCCACAAGCCATGTAGACTCTTAGCCATTAAATTCTGTACAGAAAATAACACAGAGCTCAGAAGAAGAGAATATTATCAACATCCCTTATGGTGTCAGAAGGGTGAAGGTTCTGAGCTGAGTATGCTTTCCTTATATTATCAGTTTCGAAGCAGTCATTGATTTAACCTTGCCGTTCACACTGTGAAAAATGTATGGTACAATAATAAAGGAAGGAAAACACACATTACACTACACAAGTTTTAAAAAAACCCCTCTCAGGCTTTAATTAAATTTTTGTTCAATATATGAATTCAATTTCCTGTGTGGCCACAAGTTCACACCTGGTAGCCTTGACTGTTGTTCTGATTTCCAAAGAGAGGACTGCCGGGGTCTCCACAGGTAGTGTGAGTGGGATCTGAAACACACACGCAAACACAACACGTCTTTAATAACTACTCTCATGTTAAAGCAATTTTCACTGGATCTTTTTTCCCCTTACAGCCTAGAGAGTGTGTCAGGGCGATCAAGGCAGCTTCAAAAAGCTAATCATGACAATAAAACTGTACATATAGAGCAACCTTAGAGGTGCTGCAAGAAGTGCTGTAAAGTAATTTCAGCAGTGGCTACATAATGTACACGTACAACACAGGTTCTATTTGTTATTGATTAAATTAATCATTTAATCTTAGTTTAACCTTTCCCACATGTCAGGCACTATGATTTTCATCAGTGGCTAAAATAAACTGGCTGATAAATGATGCATAGGCAGTGGAATTATTGGTCACCCATGGCTATAATGAATTAATGTTTAAACTATTATCGGGTCAAAGGTTTGCATGTGTGCATATTTTCCAGCTTCCTACTTTAACCTCAAATATCACAACTGACCTGAGGGCTGGAACAAAGCATTTTTATTTTATGCTCAGTGTGTTTTTGTCTGCACAGCGTGATTTCTTTGAGTGCTTCATCAGCATTCACATTTATACACTAAATTAAATCGTATCATTCTTCCTCGTTTAAAGATGTTTATTGCAGTAAGAAATATTTTGGCTGGGAGAGGGCCAAGACCCTTTTGTGATACTGGGGCCAGTTTTACAAAAGAACCAACAGCTTCTCCACACACTGTCTACATGGTGTGTTAAGATTTGACTGAACCCACAGTCATTCTGAAACTGGTGGAAAAAAAAAAATGTTCTGGGTTGTTTTAATTAATTACACAGATCAGAATTGAAAAACGGAATCAATATAGCTTGTTAACTAGGTTAAATGGTTTTTGCATGCTTTATTTCTTGATTGCAAAAGGCAAGAGAGAACATAAGGGGGAAGAATATAAGCAAGCCAGTGGGTGGCTTTTCTCACACTGTCATATCAAAAGTAATTACATATAATACTCAATGTTCTGTGCTCTGGTTAAAGAGGCCACAGGTCGTGCATACTGATGCCAGCAACCGTCATAACCCGCCTTGCATGCCAAGTATTACACCAAACCCTATTTTCTAACTCTTTCAATATGTTGGGCTTTGCATAAATGAACGGAATAGCAGCTTACCTATGCAAGAGGGTTGCGTGCCACTCCATATACCATCATACTGGCAATATCTTCTGGCAGAGCCCACCAGGACAAGAGGTGGGTAGCAGGAGAAGGAGACAGAGGAGAGGTAGGTGAATCCTCGGTCCTCCCTCCTCCCCTGGGCTGGTATCCCTGGGTCTCCACAGAACACAGCTGCAAAGATATAAAAGGGAGGAAAGAGAGGAACAGGGGAATATGAAGTGATCTGCCAACCTTGTTGAGGGTGAGATGTCATACATAATGTAGCCTCAGAGACAAATCAATGTAACATGTAATGTAATTGGGCATTCCAGCACGGTGCCACTTACGGAAGCACTGTGGTTTCTCTCCACTCCAGTTACCGTTGCCCTGGCATGTTAACACAGTGGGCAGGGACAGCTGGTAACCTTGGTTACAGGCGTAGCTGATGCTGGAGCCCCAGGTGAAGTCTGTACCGACGACCTGTCCGTTAGGGATGGTGGGTGGTGGACCGCATACGATCGCTACGAGGAGAAAAAGAGGCAATGCAGGACCATGAATTCACATTATTTTAAATGAGGTGATACGCTCCACTCCAAGTGAGTATTAGTGTAATGGAAAATAAGTACTTCTATTATAATTTCTGTACTATCCATTTGCTCTATCCTTCCATAATCACTCCTTCCTTTCCTGTAGCCAATAATGTCTTGTAGATTTATCTTATCACCATGCTGCAGTTTACCTTTACAGAGTGGTTTGGTGCCGTTCCAGGTGCGGTCCTTGGTGCAGATGAGAGTGGAGGCACGGTCAGCGTCCATGGTGAAACCAGGTGAACACTGGAAACTGACAGTGTGGTTGTAGGTGAAATCATTCCCTAACCTCACGCCATTGGCTGGCACTCCAGGGTCACCGCAGTTGATTACTGTTCAAACAATATAAAAAGTAACAACAAGTGAGAATGAATTAAATTGCCTAATACAACGGGACAACGGCAGCAGATGTAGTTGAACACAAGGGGAGAGATGCTGAGAGGAAGTTTGCCAGGGTTAAAGAAAATTCAAAAGAAAAGTTCACCACCTCATCACGTCTGAACCATACTATTTGATGATTTGATTTGTTTTACATTTGACGGTACACGGTGAAGCAGGAAATCAATATCACACCCTCAGGATGAAATATAAACAACAAAGTATTTAGAATTGCACACTGGATGGAACCTCAAAATTAATGAACTGTTAAATGAACTTGACCCGAGCAGTTCACCACACCAACAAAACTTAATCTAAAAGGCGACGTCGTTGTCTTCACAGGCAATAAGCACTTCATTCATTTATGGACAACCACTTTTGGATGATAAATTTATACCGTATATGTGCTTAGAAATATTACTTACTATGCAGCAGGCAGATTTTTCAATCACAGTCACCCATGGTGTGATTTAATGCTTTATATCAGAAAGAGCTGTCCTTGTACTTTGATTGTCTACAGTTTAGTGCCTTTAGGATGTAGAGAGACTACATCTTGTGAAGGGTGTCCCTCTACAGTAGCTCCCTCAGGCTCCGAAATGTGCCATATTTCTCTCTGATCATACTTTTACATCCTGCGGGGAAAACAGCGTGATTGAGTAACAACAGTGAGAATTCCACTGTGTGACTCAGCAGCATCGTAGCTCAGTTCTGCTGTAAATGTCTGAGAAGGAAAATCCAGGGCACAGAAGGAAAACTTGCACTAAGTTTCCTTGGGACAAAAATGCATTATTAAAGGCGTATGACCAGGATTCCAGTAGGGAGAGGAAACTGGGCCTCTTGGAGGTGTAGAGTCTCCCTTTGATATAGCAAGCTCTTGTCCTACTGGTTTGGTAAGGGTGTGCTGCTTGCAGGCACAGGGTCTATCTACTCTGTAACAATACCTGCAGAGCTGAGATACATGGCGAAAATCTCTCCTCTTGCACCCATATATTCTTAGTTTGTCACTGGTTTGTCTCTGCTTCGGGATTGTAAATGCTAAATAAAATGTGTAAATTTCATTCGCAGTAAGTAAGTTACAGCTACAGTGAAGAGGGGACTCTCCACCTCCTCTGTCAAGTAAATCCCTTTTAGCATATAGTTTGGGTTTTTTTTTTCAGATCAATAGGAATCATTGAACTAAAAGTGCCTCTATTCAGGTCTCGCTGGAGGTGCTCTACTAAAATGTGTCAACATGTACCCTTTCACTCCTATGGATTACTGAGTTCTGAAATCCATAATGGTGCTGCTTAGGATTTATCCTCTCCATTCAGACGGAACTGGTTCTCTTAGTGACCTCTATTTGCCAGGGTCTCTTGGCTCTGTACAGCAGCTGTGTGTCTTTTGTGAAACATGATGATATAGGGCTGTCAGTCAGGCCTGTGCCATTCGAGTGGACAACGCCACGAGCCAGTGTCCTCCTGCTGATCCAGGGAATAACATGAGTCATTCGTTGCTAAAAGATATTTGCTTTTACAGGCGATTAACATGACTTCTATGTTCCCCTGCATTTCTTACATAACATGTCTTGGATAATATTACCTATTTATCTTCCATTTACACAAGACACAACTCAGACATGTATAAGTAAAGAAAACAGGAAAGCATCTGACACTGGAGCACGAATCTCCATTCAAATATGGATAAAAGGATGAGAACTACATACAGATACACTAAGGTTCCTCCTCTGTGAGAGCTGTTAATCACCTGAGCACTCTGGCATGTTCCCGGTCCAGGTCCCGTTCACAGTGCAGTGTCGCGTGAGCAGGCCGGTAGAGTAATAGCCCTCCCTGCAAGCGTAAGTGATGGATCTGGAAAACGTTAGGCCGTCGTGGATCAGGATCTGGGCATTCCGTGGAGTTCCCGGGTTTCCACAGGAGATCACTGAAAAGAAGGGAGAAAAAGAGATGGCAGCAGACAAGGATTAGGCGGTATTCATCCCAAGTGAATCAGTGGTGAAAGTGTATGTGTACTGTATCGAGTGTGTGTGTATGGATTGGGGATAAAGATAAGGATGGGAGTTGAGGAGTGTAGGCACTGTACCGTTGCAGACTTTTCCCCCTCTAAGCATTTTGTCCACTCCCCAACCTAAATGCCTAAAACATCTAATTACGTTATGTTACCCAGCAAAATAGTAGTAAATAAAGTTGGTTAGACTCATGTATAATTTCTAGACAGTGATCAATAAAGGCAATCAATCGCCACCAAAAACATTTTGTGTTCCTCTTTGCATATATTCAGGGAATTACAAAAGGTTTAGTTTCCTTAAAAGGGGCTTTGTCCATATTAGTTTGAGTTTTATAATGCTCTTGATATATGTATGTTAATAAGACTTCCTCAAACTAAACTAAACATAGGTTGGTGTCCTGCTACATCCCTTTTATACTCCTTCATAGGTCTGATACGCATCTTCACTTGGTTTGTTTTCTCTTTCCCTTTGTTTTTCATTCAGTTCACCCGAACACCATCTTTATCATCTTCCCCTGCGTCCTACTTCATAAGTAACTCTGCTTTGATGGACATATCCTTTGCTCAGAAAATCCCTTGGTGTCTGTCCGGCCGCCAGCGATGGTTCTGTTCATTACAGTCTCCAGCTTGCCCTGGGCCCTCAGAGCCCCCTGGGCATCGCCCTCCCGTAATGACCAGATGTGGCCTGGCCCTTGAAGTCTGTGCCAACCAAGAACAGGTGGACAACCTCGGCTAGTAGGCATACCACACACCACAGAGGGAATGAGACTGAGTGGAGGTGAGGAGGAGGAGGAGGAGGAGGAGGAGGAGGAGAGGAGGCCGTGGAAGTGTGAGAGGAGGGGGATGTGTGTATGTGGGTGTGTGAGTATGTGTGTGCATGAGGGGGGTGTTAAGACCACAAGTGAAAACAGCCTGGGAAACATGATGAAGCTTCTGGAAATAACACACTGCATGCAGCAAAGAGGAGAGAAAACGAGTCGTGTTCATTGGAGAGTAAGAAAAGAGTAGGGAAGAAATATTACAAAATAACTGGTAGATATAACTGGATGGTAAAACTTGCCAACCTGAAGGTATAAAAATGCTGCTGAGATTATGGATGGTTTAATCATTTTAGTGCTTCTAGGTGATGAATAAAAACCCTTGGACATACCCTTCCTGTTCATGCAGTATACCCTGACCCAATATGAAAGGAAAATGAATCTGAAACACAACCCTGATAGGCAAAAAATAAAATAAAATAAAAAAAAATAGATGCTGTGAAATGCCAAGAACAGCTGCAAGGACAATGTGAAAATAAACCACACAGTGACAGTAACTGATATGATTCTAATCTGAATCAGGCTAAATTCGCACACTTCAAAGCGTTTGCACAGGATCACCTCTTGAGATCACCTTTAACAGCCTCTTTCTCTTTTATTGTTTCGGCTGCATGCAAGTTATTTGACGGTGGAAAAAGAAGAATTATACTCTAGTTCTTTCATTGTCTGTAATGTCTTTGTCCTGTCTCAGCAGTAATAATGGATAGCGCAGGGCCCAATCGATAGGTCGCACAATACACATTCAGAGAGCCGGCTTTTTCAGGTGTTAGCAGCAGAATGAATGCAATGTTGCACAATGACAAAAACTTAAAAAATATGGTGTTATATCAACAAGGAAAACATTCTCTGTTATGCCCCCCCCCCCATTCTCTAATGTTTAATTACTTTAAATTGTTTGGCAAACACACACACAAAACGCCTGCACATTTGCGATGTGTCTTTCAATCAGTTTTAAAATGAAGCATCTAATTACACAAGGAAGCATCAGTGAATGTGACTAAAGTATTAACCACAATCTCTGAGTGCAGAGAAGCTCAAAAAGTGCAGTTCAGTGGTGGGATTTCTTGAGATCAGCTAGCTCTGAAAACGCTTATAAATGCAGAGATGAGGAAAATATAAATACTCATTAGTAAAGTGCCCACATCCTAAAACATCCTCTAACACCACAATTAACTCTAATCGGGGGAATGATTTGGGTGTCTATCACCCCTGAAATTGCAATCTATGCATACAAAGGCTTGTAAACCTAATGCTGTGGGAATTAAACAAACTTCTGAGCAAATGAAGAAGAAAGGTAGCTTGAAAGAAAGACAAGATACTGAAAAGAAACAAAATGAAATGTAGAGTTCAGTGAACATCAGTTTCAACTTCATAACTAAGAACTCAGCTGCTCTGTTTCACATGTTATTACATGGTTAGATCCCGTGTTCATTCATTACTGGTCTCTTTAATCAGCAGCCCACACATGATTTTCTCCTGCGTTGTCCTCCAGCACCTTGTAAGGAATCCCAAGACATTCCCAGGCCAGATGAGATATGTAATCTCTCCATAGTCCTCTGGGTCTGCTGCAGGGTCTCCAGCTGGACATGTCCAGAATACTTCCAATGCACACAGGGGTCAGCAGCCTGATCAGACTTCTTAACAACTGACTGATTTTGATGCAAAGGGGCATTTGCTCTGCTCCAACATCCTCAGTATCCAAGATGCTCTGCTTATTCCCTAAAGGGTTTTTCCCTTTTGGTCACTACCCAAAAGCTCATTGCCACGAGCAAAAGCTGGAACCTAAATCAATTCTTTACTTGGAGGAGAAACCTTGAGATTCAAACACAGAAAATAACATGATAATCCACAGGCTTTGTGGAGCTTCACACCTGCTGTGAATGCACCCAAGTAAGCACCCGAATTGCACACAAGGCTCTTGCCTAGGTTACATAAAAACCAAATAACCAGGAATGAATTTTATCAGTGCTTCACATTCCCACAGCTACCACCACAGGACATGTTAGTTTTGTCCAAGTACATGAAACAAATGGAGATGACCCCTCCAGCATCTCTGAGTGGGAGAGGGGTGAGGCAACAAGGCGGAAATCCATATTTATGCTGCTGAAATGTAACTCTGACCACCAGCCAGAGTCTCCTGCCATGCACTGTGGTAAAAGCTTACATGTAAATGCTGAGCATGATGTGATTCAGCTGTATAAATAGTGCATATGGGTTTCCTTTTTTTTTTTTTTTTAATGTGACCCACTACCTCCTTCTATCGGTCTATGCTTGCCAGACAAGAAAGAACAACAACAAAAAAAACACACATATATATTCCTTACCATGACACTCAGGTTGGGTTCCCAGCCAGGTCCCATTGGCTAGACAGGTTCTCTCTGGTGAACCCTTCAGCATATAGCCGGGCTCACAGCTAAAGCGGACAACACTGCCCACTGTAAACTCTTCGCCCAGGCGGATTCCATGCACAGGTACACCTGGATCTCCACACAGCCCAGCAGACTCCCCTGGAAAGATTAAAAAAACAAAAAAAAAAAACAAAAGAAAAGCATATATATATATATATATTTATAAACGTGACAAATGTAGCGAGAAAAATAGCTCATATTTTTGACTATATGAGACTACCTCTCCCGTGGAGAACACACGTTAGGCAGGTACTCTCCACATGAGTGATGTTTTCATATTAAAACACAATAAGGATGCGATTAGAACGGGAACACAGACCCCCTCTCCCACCCGATTGCCATCCAACAGGAAAATAATATACCCCTACCTCCCTGAGGAGTGACTAGCTTCCCAAATACATTAAGTTTCATTATATCTATTTGTTCAACATGCTGAAAATGCGGAAAACGATTCATCGACGCGACACGTATTTTGCCCCTCTCTACATAATTCCACGTTCTCAATTTAAAACAATCACAAATCGTTTAGTACTGCTGTGTACTGCTCGTGCTCCTTATTTTACAAGGAGCTGGTCAACATCACTTTAATAGAGCTTAGCTAAGAAAGTCAGGGAAATCTTTATAAAAAGGATGTGTTTATTGCCCGTTGAAAGAACACTAGCAATCCCCAGGATATATATGAGCGTCATGAATTGTGACATTAAACTGTCAGCATGCGATTTTATTGTCACACAGCTTATGGGTCTCTCTGTGTGCACTACTTTGTGAGTCTCTGTCACATCTTTGTGAATGTGTTTGTATTTGTGGATATGCGTTCGCATGTTTGGACACCCCCATGGCCTTTTGCATGCATGTCAGGAGGCCTTGAAGCGAATCACTATAAGGGGAGGTGAAGTATGCAGGGCTTTATAACCCACCTGAGGTGTGGGCGTCCCTGTTCCTCAGTCTAATATGAGCAGATTAAAGCAGTTTTATGGAGGACACTCTCTTTGCCCTTGAGGCCTGTTGAGCAGACAGACAGCTCCATCTTTGGTCCACCTACTTCGCTCATTACTTGCTAACAGCTGCCACCCAAACTCTTTATTTGTTGGCCTGGTGTTACAAGGGCATGACTGTGACTGGATGGTGAGATTACATCTGACTTAATCGAGTGTTAGAGGCAGAAAGGGGAGACGAGGATGAGAGGATGGGTCATAGCTCCAAATATTAGCAATTAAATGCTGATTGTTCAAATCTTTTTTTTTTTAAGACCATCAAGCGTTCTCCTTTACAAAATAGGGTTATTTTCAGTTTTATTATTCCAAACCATCGGTCAGTCAATCTGGGTGTAGTTTTCCGTACCAGAGCAGTGTGGAGGTGAGCCGCTCCACTGGCCGTCCAGCTGGCACATTCGAGTCGTGTTGCCGATGATGGTACGCTGGCCGATGCAGCTGTACCGGATGACTGAGCCCACTGTCCGACGGTCGCCTGATATCTGGGCGTAAGGTGGCATGCTGGGGCGGTCACACAGTACCACTGTCCAATCAGAGCAGAAAGATGAGAGAAACACAGAACAATGAACAAATGGAAATGTTTCCAGGCCAGTGGTGAGGAAGTGATAAATACACCGCTCACTGTATCTATGGCCTTGTTTTAGCAAAATGACACAGTATTAATGTTTGGTTACACTGGATTTGTGTTTGTTGCCTCTACATGACCAAGTATTTTATCAAAACAAAACTGATTGAGAAACAAAACTGATTAAGAGACTATGTTTCATCAGAGTGTTTTCTAACTTTATCACACTGAGTATGCTTAGATTTCAACTGGAAAACAGGATTTCCTACTCTGAATGGAGGTTAACCCAGTACAGCTGAAATGGTTATTTGGTTAATTGATTAGTCGCTCAGAAGATTATAAAAAATATAGCCAACCATTATGATAATTGGTAGATTATTTTAAGTCATTTTTATTAAAGGAAGTATTGAGAATGTGTTGTTTCTTGCTCCTACAAAGGTGTTAATTTGCTGCTTTTCAACTTGGGCTCTGGATTTTTTTTTAATTTCTAACATTTTATAGACTAAACAATTGTCATGGCTCTAATAATGTAGGCTCAATAATTGTAAAAATCACTAATCGCTATTTGTAGGAAATATTTATTGTATATTTATTGCAATGATTTTGCTAAAAATGATGTTTAACACACCCACTAACATAAAGGACAACAACAGCTTTTAGACTGAATTTTTTTCTTTATTCTTTGAGTGGAGCGGTGGGGGTGGGTGCTTGCCTGGCCAGTTTACGCAGTTTTACCCACCTCTTGTATAAACTGACCCAATATACCTTGGAAAAAAAACAACTGGAAATCACGCAGTGCCTCTTACAGCCAACCCCTGAGGTACTCACACAGGCACTTGGGCAGGGAACGGTCCCAGGTGCCGTCCCCCTGACAAGAGATGGAGCTGGTACCCAGCAGGTAGTAGCCTGGGTTACAGCGGTACGACACAGTGGTCTGGAAGCTGTAGCGATGCGGCCCGCTGGGCAGTACCTGCCTGATGCTGTTCTCTACATGGCCTGGCTCTGTGCAGTTCACGACTGAGGAAAGGGACAACAGGGGGTGAGGTGGATGAAAAAGACAAAGAGGAAAAAAAAGACATCTTGTGTGAGCATTTCAGGTTCAATTTAACTCATTTGAATTATTTGAATTACATTTTCAGATGATAATTTGATGCTAGGATCTCGTTTTTCAACCATGATACAGATAGATGACTCTCTCTCACAGGGAACATGCCCATTTTAAAAGCAGTTTTTTTTCTCATGGATTTACTCTGTCTGTCCATTACTTTCCTCATCTACTACTTCCGCCCATCCAGCATCCATCCATCCACCCCAGTCCAAATGAAGTAGGAGGCAGTCTCCGGAAATAAACATTTGCTTCATTAGAGCCAGTCTCCTGCTGGCCGCAGTGGTGCAGAGATGGTGATGGATGGAGAGCTCGCAGGAGAAGAGGCACCATGTCAGTTTAGCACCAGATGGAGAGAGTTAGGGAAGAGGAGAATGAGGGATGAGTGAGGAGCGAGGGATAGCGAGGGGGGTGTGGTACAGAGTTAGAGAGGAAGAGACCCTGATGGTGCAGAATATATTAAAATTCATGACAGAATGTCAGGCTATGAATGCCACCAGCACCAATCCATCTTGAGTGTCTCAGATACAAGACACAAACCAAAACCTTACACTGCCTCAACAAAGTCAGAGTACGGTGTGTAGCAGTTGCTGTTCTATACTGTGAATCGCAACTAAATGTGAACTATGACGCCAAAACTCTAATGGCTTCTATAACACCGCCTGGGAGTGCCCACACAGCCATTATGCCCCGGTCTGCCTTGCCAGTCTTGCCCCCACGAGTGTGCCTTTGCCACAGCCAAAATGAACCCATTGTATGCTAATGGGCCCAAAAGCTCTCTCAAAGCAGGCCAGCACAGCTAAATCACCCCCCAAATACCTATTATAATGTATTCCTTCCAGTAGAGAGCTGACCCGTTGTGCCATCATTTACAACTTACTGCATAATAACACTACAAAGCGTATTTGAAGCAGTGGAGCTGCTTCAGCACGAGACTTTCCGAGCTTGGAATTCAGCTTTGAATAAATGTGCTCGGGCAGCATGGGCTCAAAAGCGATCCAACAGTCATCTAAAACGACTGACCTCCTGGTAAATTTTTTGCGTGTGGCCCAGTGGGCAGGGGGAGAGGAAGCGAAGGGATGAAAGGAATAGAAGAATAAAATTGAGAGGGGAAGAAGGGCTGAGGTAATTCATCTCTGTTCCACTCAGAAGTGGGGGACCCCGGTCACCCTCTCCTCCTCTTGGCCTCCTGCCAAGTAACGGCCCTGCAAGTGGTTGTGTCAGAGGGTGTTTTTTTTTTTTTTTTTTCTTATTCCTCTCTTGCCTTTTATTGCTGAGAGACAAACAAACACACGTGAGTCATCCAGAGAAGGTGGTGCTGTGGCTCCGTTGCTGTGACTCAAATTGGTGGTGATTAGAGAAGGATAGGAGAGTGGCCGAGCTGATGGTGCTCTGCTATCCCCTGTATTATTGATGGAGCCTACAGACTCCTGTAGTTAAAATCTGGACTGTAGAAACCATTACCTTTGTCTGGCTGACTCCTGCCCCACCCTCACCTCTCTTCCTGCCTTCTGTAGCTATTTTCTCTTTCCCTCTGAAAGAAAAGCCAACGGTTAAGCCTAGCTGAGGCTAAGGTGAGATGAATGAAATGGGTGTCATCAAAGCTCTTAAAGTTTTCCACTCAGGGGAGGAAGTACACGGCAGACAGGAGAGTGCGATGCACCAAATGCACCTTCGCATGCTGTAATTAAGGTGATAAATCTGATTGACGATAAGACCTCCAAGCTACTTACGTCTCCACATCAACAGTGAGGATAATGTGCCATCAAAACAGACGCCCACACACAAGCACACACACACACACGGAGAGGCACACACAGCCTCCAACAAAATGCATCTCAGAGTCAGCATCTGCATGGAAACAAGGCCAATGCTAATATGATGTCACTACTCGAGCGGAGAGATTTAAGGCGTATGTCTGGGAGAAAATCTCGCCTGCTTATGCATGCAGCAGCAAAATGTACTTCTCTCTCTCTTTTTTTTTTTTTTTTCAACAGCTGAAGAAGGATTCTTGTGAGACTTGTAACCTCCTCATCCCTTCATAAATGTCTAAAGAAAAAAAAAAAAGGCAGGCCAAATCCTTTCTCTCCTCATTTAAAACAAACTCATAAGTCAATCTGTCACTGTTTCTGTCACTGCCTTGTCACATTCAGGGCCCGACCTTGAGAGCGGCCCCTCTCCGTGCCTGTCACAAAGCCCTCAGTTAGCGGGGACTTAGAGACAGACGTGGGTGCAGAGACACATCGCTTGCCGCAAAAACACTGCCAAATTAAAAGTCCTTGCTTCCCTCATTCAAAGTAGAGCAGGGTACTTCTTATTCTGAGCAAAAGCCAGAATGCAAGTCTCCGAAGGCCACTGTCTTTCACACAAGCTCAAGGATCCCGTGATTGTTTTTGGCCGTCTGTGCATGGTTATTAACCAAGTTTGTTTCCCTGACAGACAGGTGAGCCTTAGGGTGTAGCCAGGCTACAACATGACATGTAAATATTATCCAGAACCTCCACGGACCATGTGGTTGAGACCGGCGTAATTAAATAATCCAGGCTTCTCCGTTGGTTTTTCATTTCAATTTTCCCTGATATGTGTCGTTTAAACTCTTTCTCCCTCTGGGTGTTTCTGCGCTTCATCTCCGCTCTCTCTCTCTGTGATTGGGGTCATCTGCGGTCACAGAACATATGACCTTGTACAATACAATAGGTAATTTAATACCTGCCCACACAAGCGGATGAGAATCCAGACAGAGAACCATACTCCCACAGGCATGTACGTGGAAACGAACGCACCTTTTGTTAATCCCCTCACTCTTTGCATTAGATATGCACAAAGCTGGTGTCAGTAGATCATCTTGCTCTTGAATGATTCACACATCATGATACATATAATTACCAACGTGAGAGTTGCTATGCTATGCCTGTACATTGTATTTGTAGCTGTCCTGTGATCGTATATGCTTTTACACATTTTGCTCATATTTGTAAAAAAAAAAAATGCACGTTTGTTTGTTTTCTAGAATTGCTTCTTAGTTAGTTAATGCAATAAGGACAATGCACCAATCCCTCTGAGCACGGTGGAAACTCTGCATGTAACCGGACCCAATGATAGACAGGACTAGGCACATTTCTTACATCTGTCCTGGTTTTCTCTGCATTTTTCCTTCCATTCATCTGTAGCTATAAGGTTCTCCAGAAATCCAGATACATGCTCTGACTGACAAGCTTGGGCATCTAAGGTACTTGACACTTACTTTTACACCTGGGGAGGGCGTTGCTCCACTGCCCATTGGCTTGGCAGGTAGATTTCACAGCCCCCTGCAGAACATATCCGGTATTGCAGACAAAGCGCACAACATCATTCAAGTTGAACTGGTTTCCTTGGGTCATACCGAAGGTAGGGTTGCCAGGGTGCCCACATGTAATGGCTGTAAAAGTGAAACGAGAAGGCAAAGCATGGGAACACATTTACAGAGCGGCTTAATGAATTCTAAAGATTTAATATCAAACACCAAAATAAACAAAGCCAGGATTAAACAAGGTAATGTCAAACCAACACCGAAATCCAGTACAGAGAATGAAACTGAATGTAGATGGTTTCTGCTGCACTGACTGCATGCCTCTGTTTTCACCACTGGCCTCTAGTAAAATAACCTTCTTGCAAAATGAGAACTATTATAGAGGAATACAGTGTGTTATTTTGGAATAATGACCACCATCTTTGAAAACTTCACGGTAAAACACAAAGCTTCAGTGGCTTGTATAGTTTATTTTACGCAGGAGCTGGTGTAAGAGCGTTCTAGAAAAACCTTAAATAACAGGAATTAAGCGGTGATCAGTACCAGATGGCGCAAGTCCAATCACACTGAACTGTTGGTCAATGGTGGTCTTAAACTAGCCTGATTAGAGGATCCATAGGTAATATATGTTTGTACTTATTACAAACTGCTGATGTGCAGCACTGTTAAACTGGGAAGAAAAAGTACTTTTTACAGAAATAGTGGAGTCCCACAAGTATCTGGGAACTATGCTAGACAATAAACTGGCTATTGAGAGTAGTACTGACATGGTGTAGAAGAAAAGCCAGCTGTGTCTCTTTTGTCTTAGGAAACTCTCCAAGTTCCAGGTTGACGAGACCCTGATGACAATGTTATATCGATCTTTTACTGAGTTCTGTGCTCACTTTCTCTTTTATCTGCTAGTATCAATCTCTTAAGGTCAAGCACAAAAATGTACTCAATAAGGTGGTTAATGTCTGCAACAAAGTAACTGGCACTGAACAGGAAATTCTGCAGGATCTTTACAACAGATGGTTATGTAAGAAAGCAGAATCCACCCTGTCTCATCGTTTCCATCCTTTGCACCAACAGTTTCAGCTTCTACCATCTTGTACCCTCCTCAGACTTCCACTAGCTAAGACTCCAAACACTCCTTTATTCCCTCCATCACCCTCGTAAAGGGTTAGGAGGAATAAGCAGTTATTTGCACGTTTGAACTAATTGATTTTCTATCTTTTAAACTGCATATTTTACTGTGTATTCATGTATTTTTTATTATGGTCTTAGTGTTGTATTTATGTGCCCTGTGTTTTATGTGTGCTAAATGTATGCATCCCACTGCTGCATAAACAACTGCCCCACTGGGAACAAATAAAGCTATTGATTGATGATTGAGATTTAGCTAGCTTAACAGTGCTTTAAACAGAAGAACCCTGTGTGAAGCCCTACTCTGTTCATCTGAGCTGTACCATCCTTAGCTTTACTAAACTGGCTTTACTGAAATGTTGGTCGTAAGTGTCACGGCACTTACGGACACAGACAGGAGTGCGTCCTGACCAGCGGTGATCCTGTTCACAGATTCGCACCGACACCCCGATGAGACGGAATCCTGGGTTACACTGGTACACGACACTGCCTCTATAGTTGTAGTTCTCCCCAATGATCTGTCCATTCACTATGGGCTCCGGGGTACCGCAATGGCCAGCTATGGGTGAACAAAGAAGGAAACAGTCGAGGTCAGGGGTAGGTGTTTTGAACTTTTGAAGCAAATTGCAGGGCTTTACAAAGTTACAATCATTTTTGGGTGCTGAAGACCTCACCTAGACACTGGACCTGTGATCCACTCCAAAGCCCATTGGACATACACTCCCGTACCCGAGAGCCCACTAAGGTATAGCCTGTGTTGCAGGAGAAAATGGCAGTGGCTCCATACACAGTCAATGTTCCAATCTTGTTGCCATTTGGTGGAGTCCCAAGGTCCCCGCAGGAGATGACTGAAATGAGAGAACAATATCATAGTACTGCAATCCCATATGGTCAAAATATCATCAACAATATTTATTTGCTTTGTTTGTGGAAGGGTTTTGTTTGGCTTTCAATCATTTTTGTTTTGGCTCGAAGATTTGTGCCTGTTTAGTTATGTTTGTTCCTTAATATCACACTGGAAACAAGATACATTTGAATACAATTATTTTTCAAGCCTGGCAAATTACTCTTTTTTTTTCAGGAAGAAGTGTTTCTATTTTTTTAACCCAAATGAAGCTGTTAACTCAAATAACATTAGGAAAATCAGACTAGAAGATCTTAAGTTTTCACTTACTCTCGCAGACTGGACGTGGATCTGGGTAATTCCATGTGCTGTTGGCTTGACAGCGAATGACCCTTTGACCCCTGTAGTAATATCCCGGGTCACATATGAGCATCATAATAGCATCGTATTGGTTTTGAGTTCCATAGATTAGTCTCCATCTCCCATGCTCCACAGCAGAGTGTCCGATGTCAGGACAGGTCACAGCTGGAAGGTCAAAGGTCAAACCATTATTGATATATGTATTTGGTGTGCTGTTTGGGGCTTTTGTCATTATGGTAGCAGTGAGTTTCGCTTTAACTGCTTGTGGACGCAAAACATGATTGTGATTTATCAGTGTATAAGTATGACAAATGAGTTTAAATCTCAACCCTGACAGGAATATTTACAACTCACTCTAAGTAGCAGAGTTTTTAAAAGTTAAGATGACTAATAATACTGCAACAAACGGACAGGAAAAGCAGAAATACTCACGAATACATCTGGGTGGGGCCTCAATGGGGCTCCACCTCCCAAATTCCTGACAGGTCACTGAGGTGGTGACAGGACCAGCGAGCCGAAATCCGGGATTACACTGGTAGGTGGCTCTGGCTCCCAGAGAGAAGTCCTGGCCAACAATACTGCCATTGACCGGAGGCACTGGCATTCCACAGGACATGACTGGACGAGGAAAAATGTGGTTGGTAGAATGAAAGCACAGGTAGCAAAGTACATTTTAATAACCATCTTTATATGCAGAGTGCCTAGCTCACAATTGGCCTCCTGTACAAACACAATCCCAGAGCCAGCATTGATGTGCGGTAAACATTAGCTTGGGCCGCCATCTGCACAGTAGTAAACAATCCAGTTTAGAGAGAGCACATGCAATTCATGTGGAGATTACACCTGGCGCAGATATTGAAGGGCTGCCCTGCCGCTCTCAGATTTTGCTTTCAGCTGATACTGTTAATAAGGCTGTTTGGAAACTAGACTCTGGAAGAAGAGTTGTTTTATGTTTGTGATCGAATATAACAGAAAATCTGAAATTGGAAATCAGTCAACATTACAGCCTTATAAAATGTGAAATGACATGATTCATGTTTATTTTCAAATAATACTTTCAAATGTCTATCATCTGTCGGTCTCTCAGTCACTGTTATTTCAATAACATTTTCAAAAAACGAGCACAGTGACGAGGAGATAACGGTGACCATGGCCCACGACTGACATGCCAAATAATTCTTCTCAAGTAAGTTCTGAGACATGGTGAGGTGAGCTTCCTTGAAGCACGCCTTAGGCTGAAGGATCGTACGTGAAGGAACACTGTCAGCTGAAATCCCACTTTGATCTCAAGTAAACAGATTCAGTGATGCTTTTTTTTAAAAATCAACTTAAATCAAAATGACTGAACCTTCAAAACATATCTGCTACAAAAACTGTCCTCTTCTACTTTGCATGCCAGTTCAGCTACGAGTGTAAAAATTTTGTATTCTTTGCACAGTTTCAAGGTTCATTTCACCACTTTTGAGAAGCGGGACTAAATGCTGAATGAGCTCAGTCACAGCGATAACGTTACCAAACTGAAGAAAAGTCTTGTACAAGTAGATTTGCATTAGCAATGTGAAATAGAGCTCATGTAACCACTTGAATTAAGAAAAATAAAACAGTGTAGATCTGTATTTATGTTTTTCTTCACTGTTTCCAGCATCTCATCCTTTCATGACCTGCTGCTATGATGGGGCCCTCACCTTGGCAAAGTGGCACTGGCGCATTCCACTGGTAGATCCCCTGTGCAGTCCGGGTGCATGTGGCGCTGCTCTGGCCAATAAGCCGGAAGCCCTGGTCGCAGCTGAAACGCAGGGTGCTGCCCAGCTTAGTGCCTGTCAGACTGTGCACTGTGCCATTCACAGGGTTGTTCGGAGGGCTGCAGTAGGCCGCTATGAAAAAGTGAAAGGAATAGGTAGATATAAATATGCATACTGATAAAATTGAGAGCAACAAGCATAAAAAACCAATAATGATGCAAGATGATGCAAGCTGTTGTTGAGGAGGTGAAGGATTTATGCGCCGTCAAGTAGCACAGAGCCTCAGATCTCTTCTGCATCTGTCTTCTGCGCCCGGCGTGGTAAAGGAGGATGTGTATTAATACCAGCGTTGCAATACAATCTTTTTAAGGCAAAAACAGCAGACTAGAGACAAGGAAAACTGATTAAAGGAAACTAATGTTCTGCAAAGTGAAACAGGAGTTTGTCAGCAGCAGCAGAGGAGGATCATAAAAGTGATGGATACGTAATAACAGGAACAAAGTATCTGTTTTTGTTTGCTGGCTAAATTGGTGGCTGCAATAATCGTATATCATCCCAAACGGTGCCAGCAACAGGTCCACGGTTTCCAAAGAACGGTGAAATCTCAGGCCTATATAGCATTTTGCGGTTCTCGCAGTGACATGCCATTACTACACACCTGCTGGAGAGGAAGAGTTTCAGTACAAGAACACACATGAAAGTGAAAAATAAAAAGTTATATATGCGATGTAAAAATACATAGCTATGTGACACAGAAAACGCTGCTAATTGTGGGGACAGATTAGGATGGAAGTGGACCATGAACACAGAAAAGCGTATCACCCATTACACTTAATCACTATGACTACATTACATTTCTATAAAAATGCTAATTTGGACTCCAAACCGCTCACATGTGGCAATGAAAAATGCCCTCTCTTTCAAGTTAGAGGGAAATTTGAACACCACACAGACCATCAGATAAAACTCCCCTTACAGTATAAAAACTTAAAGCCATGTCAATGGTGTAATATGTATTCAGCATTTATGAGAGGTTGCTGCCTCACAGAAATTGCTCCAGTGAGACAGAGAATGTGAGACTTTTCAAGTGAGCAGACAGACCATTTTGTGGCACTGAAGAGATGTTAGATAAACCAGGCTTTATGTGGAATTTGACACCGAGGTTCACTAAGAAAGATGTAAGATTTCTCAGTAGATGATACACAGTAGATGTGCTTTAGTCTTTGATAACCTTGTGAAGTGTGGCATTCAAATTTCAAAGGCTTGTCATCTCCACAATCATCAATGGATGAATTCTTATTAACATCCTCCTTGATGGCTACGTGGGTCAGGAATAGAACAAACCCAGTATTTAAATAAAAGGATATTTAATACGTTGACGGAGTCATGTTCCTCAGCAAGGCCTCTTCCTGTCAGTCACCGTGACTGGCGTCTCCTGAGCCACCCTTGAGTTCAATTCTTCACTTCTGTCTGTGTCTAACTCATTTGTCCCTCTTTCTGTGTTTGTCTCGCTCCCTCTCTCCTTCTGCCCGTTATAGTATACAGCTTGTCTCATTGCAATCATCCCTGCAGCTCAGAGGAATCAGATCTGCATGGGCAGGTGATTGGTTTGGAATAGATAATAGAGAGGAGGAGAAAGAGGGAGGGTGAGACCGGTTGATACAGACAAAAGATAAGACGTATGAGAATAAAGATGTCGTAAGGGAGATAGTGACAGAGTCAGGCCGACTGTAACGTATCTAAATGAAGTATAAGAAAAACAGTGACAGAGGCCATGGATGGAGAGAAAGACTTGAAAACCAAGATGGGGAGCTGCTAGAGGAGATATCTGCAAGATGGTGATGGAAGACCGGCTCCGTGGAGAAAAAAGATGGATTGATGAAGAATACAGCTGAATACAATGAATCTGCCTGCGCCATCTGTTTCTTCTTCCCCTGCCTACAGAAGGCAACTCCGTACTGACCATGGCAACTTGTGGGTTCTCAGCCATCACTTTGTCCGTCTGTCACTTAGCCTGCTATGACAAAATCCATCACGGCTGAGAAAAGAACAAGCAAAAGAGGCAAGGCAAAAAAAAAAAAAAAAGGACAGAGAGACGACAGAACATCCGGTTGGGGAGACGGAGCGCTCCGCTGAGAGGAGGAGAGAGACGATTAGTCAATCTGGCTGAGTGGTGTTGATACAGAACGGAGGGAGCCTTTTAAATATTTACACAGTCATAATTCACAGCGAGTTATGCAGGTGTCGTATACCAACAGATCCTTCATGGGAGCAGGACAAAACAGAGGAATAATAAGCAATACAAGAAACAGCGTTCACTAATTCCCAGGCCTGTGCAGCACAGCAAGGAGTGCCACAGATGCCTGCCGCCCCCGTTAGGTTGTCATGGAGATGGGTCATATTTCTAGCTGTTTCAGCTGCAGTTGGCAGCCCAAATGTTGGTCTTGTTGACACAGTAAACCACAGACACCTCTGATGAGATCAAATGTACAACGATGTCTAAAAGCAACAAAGCAAAATAGCTTTTCTTTTCTTTTTTTTTGGCAGTGAATCAATTCTAAATGGACAACTGCAACAAAATCGTATTTATAAAGAAGCCTGCTACTTCATGCTAGGAAATCCCTGGTCCTTACTCACCTGAGTAGCGTATTCGGAAGCCTTTGTGGCTGGTGGTGTGATCGAAGGACCAGTGTAGGTACACTTTGTTACTGGAGCTAGTGATACTCAGTGGACTGGAATAGTTACCACTGAGGGTGATAAGGAGGGGGCTCTGTCTGGATGGGCCTGAGGAGAACATATACAGAGAAATTAAAATGATAAAGACGAATCCAGCTATAAAAGTTCCATGACTTCGTGCAAAAGGAAAAAAAGCATCAACACTGTTATGTAAACCAAAACTCTAAAACATCACTTCAGTACATTTTAAAAATAATGGCTTGTGCATGATCACTGACACACTTTGGAATATCATATCATGTTCCTAGAAAATAAACAGCAATGCAACAGATAATGAAAAATTCTAAAATTTCTGTACTTGTACAGATCTAATTAAAAAAAAAATCATTGAATTATGATATAAATCAAATTATTCTGGGTTATGGCATTTAAGGGATTATACATTTTGCTACACTTACGGTAAAATCAAAATTTGCTAAGCTCCTAATTGTGGAAAAAAAGATTTCCTTCCATAATTGGCTCGGCAGCCCCAAGGTTAGCAAATGTCTGTTCCCCTCCATTCGGCAGAAGATAAAAAGCACTAATCAGCAACACTCGTGTATACGACCGCCATTTTCTCAGAGCAGCCTGGCAGAGTTGCTGACTGTGCCTCTAATCACATGCAAATGTACAAGGCAGATGTAGATGTTCTGTCACCATGAAAGGGAGCCTGTGTGTGATTTTCTGTTAGTAGATGCCTTGTTAGGGACGGTAAATTCAGCTGTCTGGCTCACTTTAGCCTATAATTGTGGATATTTGTGAAAATGAGTCTTTGAGCAGGGGAGCGTGTGGGGGGAGGTGTCATGGGGACATGGGGTCAACAGACTGCTGAACAGTACATATAGTGTGCAGCACCCAGACCAGCAATGTCAAAAAAAAAAAAAGACAAGATATTCATTTCAACTCTTCTGGATAACTAAAAAGTCCAAATAAAAAAACACTGCTGAACTAAATCACATGACACTGCATGAAAACATTGGTATGTCAATATATGCTGATGTTCATAGCAGGTACAATGACTCACCATCAAAGATCTCAAGCTCATCAAACTGACGACTGGTCTGGAAGTGTTCAATAGTGAAGGTAATGTTGTAGCCCGGCTCTACTTTGACCACCCATGAGCAGGACTCAAAATGGGGGAAACCGCTGCCTGGTGACTGGCTCATGATGACACCTGTGGAAGCTGTAAGCACCTCGTTCATGGGACAAGTCACTGTTGAGAGAGATAAAATACAGAGCCAAAAAAAAGAAAAAAAAGAAAAATTGAATTGTATTTTGAACTCTGCGGTATATTGTTTAAAAAATTTGCTGATAACTTCTAATGGTTGTTCAGTCTTCTAATTTACCTTGAGACACAAATTGGATTGGTTAGATCCTTATTGTTGCTGGAGGGCAACTCAATGTGACTGAAAGCATAGCTAGGCTAATTGTCATTCTGCTCCTGATGCTGTCGCAGGAAACAAAGCTGTCCATGCTAAGTCGGCCCAGGAAATGGCTTATATAGTATCTAATATCACTAAAATGCCATGAGCATATTGTCTCCTCTTTGCCCATTGTCAGTATGTGACAGATGTGATGCTATCTTGGCGGCTAACGCTCACATCTGCCTTAGAGCCCTATTGCTGTGGCACGTCTGGGCCGACCACATCCATCCGCTCATCTCACCAAGCTGCTGCGACATAAAAGGAAGCCAGGGCTGCAACAACGACATAAGTCAGCTGCTTCATAGTCTGGGAAAAAAGTTTTTATAGTTTTTCCTGTGTACCTAATGGGACTGAGCGCTGCAGAGGCAGAAAGGTGAAAGGTGAAATAACTATTTCCACAGCAGAGAAATATGTACATCTGTTTTCCTTGTTTTCTTGTGATTGCTTTTGTAGCCAAAGAAGATACCATAAACCTACATATAGGGAAATGTTCTCTCTTATGAAATTAACTGCAATCTACTGCACTCAGTTGTCAGTTTATTAGGTACACTTAGTCGATACCAATACTGTCTAATACAACAGCCCTGCAATAAGTCCTACCTAAAGAATCCTAAGAAAAAAAAATAAACCATGTTGTAAATGTGGTTAAAAACCACTTCAAAGTGCATGTGACCAGGTGCATTTTGCATGATCATACATTTTATGTGTGTGTGTGTTTGTCAGCCAAGTGTGGCATAAAATTTTAAATTTATGTAAATGCCCTAGTTGTGTGCTGCAATTTGAATAGCCGAGCCTGTTCTGCCTCAGGGTAAGGTAGCTCTTGGCACTTGCAGGTCCTTCATTAGACTGGTGAAATACTGAGCGCTCTGAACCACACTCTAGCAGTGCCTCCTTTGTGGGACAATGCGGGTGTGGGTATAACTTTGTTTGTGTACGTGGATGAGCTTGTGTGTTAGTGTTAACGCACAGTTGTGTGTGTGTCTTGGCTTTTTCACCCTCCTTTCTGTGCGCTCGTAGGGGAGGACATTATTAAATCCACAGGAGAAGGATGATGGTAGACAGCCTGGGTTAAACAGCACTTGCAAATAATTCTAAGCATTTGTTTTACCTCGCTTAGTGTGTCAGCCTGGTGGGGTTTATTGCCTCAGGAAATCTCCGGTAATGTCAGGTTAAGATGTCATGATCCAGGAGGCTTGTTATAATTACCTCAAAAAAACCATCAAATACTTTTTCCACCTCCTTTTGCTTTTCATTGTATAGGTATTAACTTCAAACCCTGACCAAATGTCACCACAAAAGGACAAAACAAACACTAAATATCTACAAATGTTATTTAGCACAGGTCAGAATGCAAAGGTTCTGTCACAGTTTCGCATTATGTTTGCATATAAGCAAAATTAGTGGGATAAAAGAGCAAATGCAATGTAAATTCAAAACAGATTTTGCAAATGGGAATGTTGCTGGTTATGTGCAACAGTTCAGAGATTACAATTTCAGCAGCACAGACAACAGTGCATACTTACACTAGCATGCTGGTGCATGATGTCAGAAAAAATAATTTCTAATAACTAAGAAAAGAGACTAATCTGGTCTGATACTAAATTCCAAGCAGACATTCACCAAGTTTGTGAAATCATTTACAACCTCGAGCACCTGAGTGGATGTGAGTCAAAAGGCTTAAATCCATCAGTGATAGTGAGACTGGTTGTGCCTGGAAGTAGCATATAACATCTAAGAGTGAAGTTCATTAAACGATCAATTCTCTGAGGAAGAGATGTGTTGTCAGTGACCTTTCAGCGAGCTCCAACGTGTCTTCAAAACTGCCTTCAGCTTGTCTTGCAACTGATGCAAAGAGACAGGCAGCAGCTCTTATCTATAGGCTGCTACTTATTAAACTAATCCACTTTGAAATGAAGCATCCCTCTGTTTGGCTGTAAACAAAAGGGTATTAGGGGACAAATCTGACAGCTGGAAAAAAAAAAGGCAGCTTCAAAACACAAGGTGAGATCAATGCCGATAGAGGCTCAAAATGAAATTTCACTTTAATGAGACAAGGAATGGAATAAACGGGCAGGAGGAATGGCAATCTGTGAGACATCCCTCCTGTTTGTATATAAATTGTTCATGGTAAAAAAAATGAGGTGGAAGGCTTCCACAGATGCACACACATCTGCATCCGTGCAAACGCATTTGTGCACACCGGCATACGAGTATGGAAGCGAACATGCATAAATCCACAATATATCACGCTTGTTGTGCTGCAGTGCTGTTGAGATGCCTTTACTCATGTTGGTATTTAATTAGCATAAGCTGAGGAGCGATAACGAGCTGATTGAAGGGGATGGGCCACAACATAAGTATTAGCGTGGATCAGGAACTTACAACTCTAAGAAGTCAAGGATGACAATGAAGATGTAAAAAAAAAAAAAAAAGGGGCAGTTGTAATCCATTCAGCAGGACTTAAAGAAGGGGGATAGGGCAAAAAAAATCTAGGGAACTAAAAAAAAAAGAAAAAGAAAGAGATAGACGGAGAGACAAGGGAGGCGAAGGGACTGAGTTGGGAAACTAATGTGATGGGTGATTATGCAGGTTTTAACCAAGAATCTGTCAGGGGGATAAACACAGGGATTTGAGATGATCAGGTCGCATTGTGTTTTATTAATGAATTCAAGCAACACTTTGTATTGATGCTGTTGCTTTGTGTGGGTGAGATGCTGGAACTCCCTGTAGTCTCAGCAGACAGCAGATGTAGTTATGGGCTGTGGGTTCCAATACAACCCTGTTTAATCAAGTAGGAGGCAAATCAAATACTGTACAAATCAACGGGTTGATCAAATGGCAGGAAATACCAGTGAGGCTAAACCTACTTGCCATTGTGACTGGCAATCCTCTGAATTAAATAAATAAAAAAAAAAAAAAAACAAGAGCGAGTGTGTGTCTGCTTTATGTGTGTATGCTGGTTTTATTTCTCTGCCTGTGTGTCAGTTTTGGGAGAAAGGGAAAGACAGAGACAAAAGCAGATGTGGGTACTGAAAGACACCTGTGTGTTCAAGTGTGTGAGAATACACAGCAGTGTGTTTTGAAGCAGACTCAAGAGAAGGACAAAAAAAAAAAAAAGAAGATGGGGAATAAAGGGTACATGTGTTACGTAAGAACAGAAGTCTGACGCTAGTGGGCCAGGGGAGGGGAGGGGAGGGGAGGGAAGTGGCGACGGAGTGCAGACGGAGGGAATGCAGAGGATGAGCGAGGATACTGGCGCTGAGGGGCAAGCAACACTGCAGAACCGGCTATAAGCTCCACTGCTGCTCTCTGGAAGACTCACAATGACAACATCCACAGTTGTGTAACCCAAACACATGTCTGACCAGTGTTTATGTCTCTATATGTATGAGTGTGCGATTGAGTGTGTTTGTGTATGTGTGGGGGGGGCAGTTAGACGTGCAGGGACGGTTGTGCTTGTCAGAGCAAGAAGTGGTGATTTGATAGGTGCAGCTGCAGCCGGCATGTCCCCTGCATTTCAATGAGCTACACACTTCTTCTCTTCACCTCCCACCCCCACCCAACTAAGTCTCTCCCTGTCTCTCTCTCTCTCTCCCCTCGCTTTTTAACTCCTGTCCTACTCTCACTTACTCACCATCCTCCTGCCTCAATTAGCTGTCTCTCCTCCATCTTTTCCAGCAAGATTTTTATTTTATTTTTTATTTTTTTCCATTTGTCTTTAAACCTCCCTGCTCTCATCCAGTCTTCTCCTCTTCCTTCATACTAGCATCAGTTTGTTCTCTTACTTTCTTCTCTACCCTCAACTCCCGCTCACTCAGCTCATGAAATCCTTCAGCTTTTGTTGGCTGAGGCTCTCCTCTCCATCACCCTGGTCTGCGTCTATGCAGGAAAAGTGACAGGTTTGCAGGTAGAAAGGAATACGCTGGAGCTGTTTGTCCCCCAGTATATTGTGTCTCTCAGACTTGAAGGCAACAATTAACAAGGCACACAAGCAATGAGCTTAAGTATAGATTCACAACTCGCAAACTGAAAGGAAAGGCATTCAGCTGTCACTGACTTCCACTTCCATTTTAAAAACAGTGCCCAGATTTGCTTTGGCTTAGCAAAGCAAAACTGTGCATGAAGTATGATATTTATAAAATTCAATTACAAGGCGGACGCTTTCAGTTGCACACGTGCAGGTGCAAATGTCTGCGGGGACAGTGAAGGGGGTAACGAGCAAAAGGCAGGACAAGTACTTACTCACACATGATTTTTTTTTCTGATGATTTTTGAATTTTGACACTCTCAGTCTCCTCTGTTCTGCCTCTCACTGGGTGTTCTGGGTACTTTGTTCCACATCTTCATTATTAGCCTATATATAGATCCTCTTCCCCTTTCATTGCCCTCTTTCTTTTGCCTAACTGTGTTTTTTTTAATCTCCCTCCCTTTTTCACCTCACGCTGAGAGCATTTGCATATTTTTCCCATTTAGCACACTAAATTAGTTGCATCCATCAAATTTTGCGTACTCTTCCTCATTCCCCACAAAACCCACAAACAGAACGAGACACACGACGACGACGACGACAAAGCAAAATGAAGGAAAAATAAAGGAGCGCAGCGTTTCAGAAAAGAGAGCAAGACAATGAAAGACACACGTTTTAATGATATTTTGAAGTAGAAAGAAACAGAGAGACCCCTCTATGCACCCCATCTGTTGCCCAGAGGAGAAGTGGTGCACACAACATACAGTATTATGATGATGTGTTGGGAACACTGCACTGCATTGAGTCCTCTGGGAGGACAATATCTCGGCATGTAGAGAGCACCACAGCAGCCACCCTCCGCCTCATGGGAGCCAAGTATCATCCACAGAGATAGAAAGTGCCACCAAACTGATATGTGGCTCTCTGCTCCATGACTACAGGCAGAAAGAGCACCCGCGGGAGCCAGAAATAAAGCAAAACTGCAACTAGTGCAAGAGTCTATGATTAGAGAAAATATGATATTGGCTACCTATAACCCTGCTGAAAATACACAGATGAAGGCAGTGTTTCACCCGCGCTGTGATGCATTTGTGAAACATAATAACTTATCAGGACCCTGTTGAAAAAGAGATGATGCATCTCAAGAGGCTTATTCTGCAAACAACAACATTTATCCAGTATGATGTGTTGTAGCGTGGAGTTTAGAGAAGATCTTTGATTACATTTTACAGCTGCGCTTATCGTCTCTGTACTGGCGCAAATTCATTTCCACAGGAAATATTCAGCAATAGCAACGATGCAGATCCACAGGATGATTATGGATGAATGTGATTCTTGCACCATCATGTCGCCCTGACTGTTTGGGTCTAATTGGACTTCAGTGGAGTTTGAGTAAAGAGCAGGTCTAAACCAGGCCAGGTGGCATGAGACCAAATTAACCAAATTAAACGAGGTAAAAAAACAAACAAACAAACAAAAAAAAAAACTGGGAATGTTCTTCTGGATGTCAAAATAATATCTAAACTGCCATAAGAGATCTGAACAAGAGATCAGAACTCTAAAATAATTATGCCTGTTTTAAGCCTGTATTACTCTGTTCACATTTATTTTATATTATCTCAGACAATGTCCAAAGGTACGGAATATTTCCTGTTTTACTACTATATTGTATTCATCTGCCAGTTTTCATTAAGTATTTAGTTTTTGCAGAACACTTTACCTATATTATTTGAAATATTTGAGAACCCTAATGTGTTTTCCATTTTAGTGAGATAATAAGAAAAGATGAAGCAGGTAAAGAAAACTATATTAAATGTAGCTTGGATGGAAAGAGTTTGAGTCCTGAATTTGCAGCATGAATATGGGTGGGAACAATGACAGAGCAGTGCTTGGCCCTTCCCTTATTATCACCACTGAGGTGCTCTGAGAAAGACCCTTATCTCCCTATGCTTCGAGCGGAGCTGTTGCGGTTGAAGCGAGCAGTCTCCGGGTGTGAAAGTTCCTGTTCCTGTGTGAGCGTGAACAGGACCTTCCTGGATACATTTTCAAGTTCTCCAGCCTCAGGTGTTCACTCACCATCGCACGAGGGCGGAGGCCCCTCAAACTCCAAGTGTGTCCCCAGCCGGCAGGTCAGAATGCTGTTTCCACTTAACTGGTAGCCCGGAAGACATCGGTACCGCACTATATCACCTGAAGAGAGAGAGAGGGAGAGATGGAGGAGGAAGAGGTGCAGTCAATGACAAATCAGAGATGGTGGCAACCAGCCAAAATGTCTGCTGAACTAATCATGATCCATTGTGTGTCTCAGTGAAAGAAAAAGTTAACAGTGGAGAAAAGTACCATAATAAATCCCCACTGGGAATCCTATAGATGAAACACTATGTCAGTGTCGTTGCCTTTGTGTCTGTGAATAATAATGAGTCAAGGAGGTATGCAAATAAACAGATAAGGAAAATTAATCTCCATTGTCTTCTACAGGGGAGAAAAAGAGCACCTGCCCCAAATCCTTCTGGCTTTCTGGCTATTTTGTCATAATCATTCATTTATGCTACAGCCTCAAAACTCCGAGGGTGATGTAGCTTGGGGTGAATCTGCATTCAGCACCACTGACCTATGGGATGTGTAGTCGGCGAAGCTGGGGCAATATAAACCATGAAAGCCAGGAGGTGAAGTGGGATTAACCAGCAGATCAGGGACCGAAGTGATTGTGTGTGTGTGTGTGAGACAGTATTTCCACCTACCAATTTTAAACTCTTTGCTTGCCATCAGGATCTCTGCATTAGGAATGATGGGGGGAGGCAGGCAGTACTGCAGTCTGTACGCTTTATTGAGAGCATTAAAGACATGAAAGGAGTCAATCGCAGAACATATGTGAATTATCTAAAGAATATATAAAAGTAAGATCATTTACATACCTTGATAGTTGATACGGAACAGTCCACCTTTCTCTGTATTACTACGGAAACGTATGAGCACTTGATTGGATGTGCTGCTGGGTGGGTCGTTGGGTTCTCCATCAGTAAACACTCCCAGTTTCCTGGCTGTCTCCTGTGGACCATCCCTATAGGAAGAAAGGTCACTAGTCAACTGCAACATCAAAAATTAAAAGCACACTGGAGGTACTCTGATGATAGTTTTCCCATCAGCAGCCTCAGCTAAAGTGCCCACTTTGGTCTCTAACCATCAAGCACCTCGAGACTGTGTGACGCGTATCTGTGAGAAAACCAAACAAAGCCACGTGCCAGATTATTGTCAAGCGGCTTCCAGCAGCAGAGTATAACCAACCTGCTCTCACTTCATCAAACCCAAAGCAATAACTCTGGGCTGCTTTGGGTGATTAAGTTGAAATAAGGTAAAAATTACAGATAAGCGCGAACTGACAGGTCTGGATTGCGCTGTTCCTGCTAACTGCCATCCAAGAGGAGTGTCTCTGGAAGCTGTGGCCCAGCCTTGGCAGTCCCCTGGCGTGGGCATGGCCGATTAAACCAGCTCCCAGATTCCTGCCACAACCATTCAGCTTAAAAACCATCTGTCTTTGGCTGTCAGACTGGGCATGGGCGATTACAAGCAGCTCTGGAAACGGCTGGCTAGGGACTGCTGCCTGACAGCACTCTGGCCAAGCCGCCATTACGGGGCCCATTTCCTTGGCTCAGTAGTTCAGTAGATAGATACAAAGCAGTGGTAACTGGAAACTGGGGAACATGATAGTCCCCATCTTGGCTCTGCAGGAGCTTGCTGGGGAAGATCAACACAGTGGGGGCCGTTTACGGAATAGCAACAAAAGATAGAAAGTGGACATTTGGGCTCACTGGCCATGTCGACTTAGTGACTTAAATTCTCCATGGACCAAAAACGTTCACACAAATTTCTATTAGCAGCCCAAATGGCAAAACATAGATGTCTTGTCACCGCAATCCATGTGCACTTTTCATGTGATCATCAAGTTGCCAGGTTGGCTGGCAGTCAGATCTCCGGTCTCAATGGGTGCTGGGACCCTTGGAGCTTGTCTCGGGTTGAGGGGATCAACTGGGACTGGCAACAATGATGCATGCAAAATCCTGTCTTTGGTCGCACATATGTCAGGCACAGCTGTGCATTATTTAGGTGATGAAAGGAAGCTTTAGCGCTCAATATATATATATATATATATATATATATACACACACACACACACAAACCTCTACCACATAAATTTATAAATGTCCTAGCACAAAAGGAAGAGCAGACACACACACACACACACACTTGTTTTCCACCCGCCCAAAAATCTACCCTGTCTTCCTCTGTTTTCACCCACACACATATTTTGGTGGGGGGGTTGAAAGCAAGCTGCAGAGTAGTTACAAAGCTGCAGAGTCACATAAAGAAGATAGTGAATGAAAAGAGAGGAGGGGGCAGGGGAATTAGAGATTTGCTAACTGGACTCTGACTCAGTTTTTTCAAGCAACACAACAGAGACAGACAGAGGAAAAAAGGTTGGAGGTGTACCAGCTTTGAAAACAGGGGTAGGAGACAAGGACTTGAAAGATAAGGCATTATGGAGGTGATGCTAACGAGAAAAGTGAATTACAAATAAACCAATAAACATGGGAACATTTCGATGGCACTTAAGGACATGAAGTACAAATTTGTTGAGGCGGCCATGAGATTTAGGTTTGGCTATTACTACAAAACTAAGTAAAATATAATTTCAGTTTACCCATACAAACAAAAGTGAAGGTACACCCCACATATTTCCACATATGTACAAAGCAGTTTCTTACCAGACAGTGATGAAGTCATGCGGCCCATGAACTTGCAGCAGGGTGAAGTTGAGTTTGATGCCGAAGCCAGGAGCCACGGTGATCAGCCAGGAGCAGTCAGCTGAACTCGGATACTCCTCTGGGTAACCTGGGGAGAAGATGGTCCCATTGTCTGATGTGATGTTCCCACCACAAGGCACTGAGGGAGGGACAGGGAAGGGGGAGAGAGAGAGAGAGGCAGTGTAAATGTATCAGTGGGCCAGGAACACAACAGGACAGATGAATAATTCAGCTGCATTTGGTGGAAAAAAGGGGATTTTTCATCCCCCTCTTCTTCTACTTCCCTTCTCAGTGTCTCTTTCTCCCTCTCCTTCACTCTTCCACTAGTGCCCAGGCGCTTGTCTGAGCTAAAGATTAGCCAGTAAAGCCTGTTAGCAAGTGGGGACTTGGATGGAGTGTTTTGCTAAGATAAGGCCTCAACCCTTTCCCATTGGGGGTGAAGAGAGAGAGCACAGAAATGAGGCGAGGGGTTAGCATGGTCTGGGCTTTTGAGGTATGTGTGCGTATATTTACAGTATGTGTTATGTCTATAAGGAGTAGACATGCATGAGTGTCTAAACCTGTCTGTGTGTGTGTGTGTGTGTCTGTGTTTGAGTGACAGGAAAGGTTATAACAGCACAAGTAAAAACTTATGACACTGGAACCTCCCAAGTCCACATGTGCCCCAAGGTTAAAAACATCCTGAACAGCCGCACAAATACACCCAGCCTAAAAATCTGCATGGGTAGAAACTGTAAATACATTTCAAATGTTTCTCAGGAACTCGGGAGGTTCTCACCAACTTAACGATTTCGAAGCCTAACACTCCCGTCGGTGCCCTTAGAGAAACCCCATATTCACAGTAGTGAAGCAGGGAAAATCAGGAAGGAGTGGTAATCGCAGTAGTGCAGGCATCTCAAGCAAACCAGACAGGGTATTCAGCAAACCCTCGGATGCCTATGGGTATAAGATCATTCCCAAAGCAGAGATTGTATGTTTTATCCCTCTCTTTCTCGCTCAGGTTATGCATGTGTTCATGTAATACAGCTGTCTGCTTTAGGCCTGTGGTGGAGTGGCCCCTCTGCTGCTGCCTCACCTGTTAAATGAGCTATCGATCAGACCGATTGATTAAACCCTGGACACTCTATGGAGTTGCACCTCTGGGTGACGCCATCGACTGGCAAACTACTTAAGCCTTATATGTGATCGAGTTTGCTTGAAGGGTTAGGTGGGAACAGAAAACTTGAAAGCGCTGGAATTGTGTTTTAAATACAAAACGCATATATGCATGTCAAAAATTGAGGATTATTTCAGGATTGTTTCGGGAAAATCTTGACCTTTTATATTTTAAAATCCTTTTTCCTTTGTTACCATGTAATCAGTGTCCACTGATTATATTCTGAACCAAACTGTGTTTGTGTTTTTTTCCGTGGAGCCTCTAGACACTGTGACAAACCACATCCCTTTACTTTTTCACGGAAAACAAGAAACAGAAAAGGGTATTCATTCCCAAGTGATCCATATGCATATAAATTTATCACGGAATTATGTTTCTCTACACAGTTATATAAGTTATATAAATATATAGGAAGCGGGGCAGGAATGATGAAGGAGAAGAAGATGAGACAGCAAAGGTCAGGTGCACAGATATGTTGGAAAAAAAAAAAAGGCCCATAAAGACAAGACAGAGTGCAAAGCGCTTTATAGACACAATGTGGTGTGATTATAATGCCAAGCAAGCCGGTGAGCGGAGGCAAGGTAACAAAAATCAATGTCTCTCTTCCCCCTCAGAGGAAATCTATGCAAATACTGGAGTGACAGAGAGATTGAAGAGCAAGTTGTACTAGGTCAAGTAAAGGTGTTAAAACATGGTTTGCTGCCATGTTACAATGACTATGTATTAGCTGAGAGGAAATGTGCTAGAAGAGATCAATACATTCACTTTACTATTTAATTTTGCTTTGGAAATATCTGTAAAGTAAAAAAAAATTCAAAAAAAGCATTTAGAAATATTTGGTCCATTTTGCTGTCTGACCTAACTGACTACTCTAAAAATGAAAAAATAACAGGGAACATTTATTTGCAATTAGTTCAAATTTAATGTGGCAATAAGTCAGTCAGGCACCGGTGTGTGTGTGTGTTCATATATATTTATCCCATTAAGACTGAGGTATCTCCTATCATTTCATCTCCTGCTATGTCATTTCCTCACAGGAGGTCACAGAATTAAAGCCAATTCAATTACACTCACAGTCAGAAGCATCAGGCTACGTAACCCTGGTCATTTTGGATGGAAAACACACATGCACATGAACACAAATACATGTTAATGGATGTGCACACTTTATGCAAAAACAGACATGTGAATGCGCACACATACACACGCAGGCAAAGCAATGAATGCATGTATGCACACACATATATTGGTAAATACTGGAGAAAATAGATATTTGCCTGCGTTTAGACCTATCAAGTAGTGTAAGGTAGTGTTCACTGGTGGAAATACTGTATATATTATTAGACTGGCATGTACTGAAGTACATTAAACACTGCATTAACGCTACATATTGCACCAGAACAATAAGGGGCTGCAAGGGTGTGTGTGAAATCACACACACAGGTATAATAGTCTAGCAGGTCTCTGGCAATAACACAAAGGAAAATGGCTGTGAAAGAATAAAATCTATCTCCCGTTCCCTCTGCCTTTTCACTCTGTTGCTCCTTCTCTCACTCCCACTTATCTCCCTGCTCGCCCATTCAAAGTTCCAGTGTCACGGCCATCACCTCCCTCTGTAATTTTGCCTGCCTTATTGAATAATCGACAGCTAGAGCGTGAGAATGTGGGTCAAGGACGAGGCAAAAGAAAGAGCACCCATTACTTTTCTTTTCAATTTAGGCTCTCTTTTATTCATCTCCTATTTTGTCTCCATTCCTCTTTAGCACAGTATTGATTTTCATTGAGCAGTACTTTGCTTCATTAATGGGGGATGATAATTCAGTTTAATTGCATTATTCATAATAGATAATCATTATCTCCATGGCCGCACTTCACGCTAATGATGTAAGAGCTCAATACGTTCTAAACAGGAAGTTATTACGTTATTATTAGTTTAGCTCCGCGTTCATGAGGCAGTTTTGTTGGCAACTTGGTTGGAAACATTTCATCTTTAGATTAATTAGATTTATAAATACATAAAATTTGCATATTATTGTGGTATGATAAGAAAAAATCTTGCATCCCTTACCTTCGCAGCGAGGGAAAGGGTGATCCCAGTTGCGGGTGGTGCCGTGCTCACAGGTGAGGATGGAATATCCCATCAGCTGATACCCAGGCAAACACTCAAAGGAGATAGACTGGCCCACGTTGTAGCCAGCCCCCACCACCACTCCGTAGCGGAAAGGCTCCGGATCAGGGCACTCCTGCAGCTCATACGCTGAGGGAGTGAGAGAGGGAGGGGGCAATAAGATCAATTATTTTTGATTCAGTAATAAATTTGCCATTAAAGCCAGACACTTCTATTGAGCTATGTTTTAAACAGTCATACAGTTTAGTAAAATGGTAAAATTGTTAAGATGAAGGTGTAGAAAGTCTCATAATTCCAACTCAGCCACACACAAAAAAAATTATAAAACTATAATTATAAAATATGTCCATGCCCCTATGTGAATGTATCAACAATGAAGATGAGGGAAATTACTGTTTCTAAAGGTCTATTGCTGTGATGATCACCATGGCGACCTAGAGATGCTGACCACCTAACCGTTCCAGATTCTTGATTCTTGATTGATTGCTAGCTGCCTAAAGCTAGCAGTCCTCAATATGAGAATGCTCTGCTTTCAGACAACAGCAGTGGAGCGTCCTCTATTTTTACTTTCCATCTTTAATTCCCCTTCCTCATCTTTCTATTGTTCTTCATCCTTCTGCTCAACCTCCCACTCGCTCTTTCTGCCTCCTCCTCCTCCTCCTCCTTAGACAGGATTTTTCAAAGAAGAAAAAAATGCCAAGGGCGGGTTTGACTTGTGCCGGAGGAGTTTGATGCAGTCATCAGAAGTAGTGTGGGTAAATAATTCTTACTTTCTTTTTTTTTTTCCTCTCTTGGATACAAAAGCAGAGCAGGCAGCAAGCCTTGAAGAGCCAGGATATAAATATAACTAAAGAAATTGATTTCTATGGATCACAGCTTCCCTTTATAGGAGATAACTCATGCAAATACGGCAAAAGGGGGGTATTTGCAAATATAATGCTTGATTTATATGCTAATGTACACATAATTATGTAAATGCGCAATGCTACCTTTCGATTTGCCGGCTCGTTTGCTGAATCACAAAATACAAACTTTGTGTGCCTGTTGCATTTGTAGACAAGGGCAATTTATTCCTTGCAGTCATGAGGAGATGCAGTGAAGCCTTTCACCGGCACATGGTGAGAAAATCTTTTAGGTGATCAACAGTTTTATATACAGAGATTTATAGATCTGGGGAATTTACTGGCTGTGTGGGCTGATTAGTTTGACACACTCAGTTCCAGGGCTAATTCAGTAATGTTATGGCTTTACATGCACACACCTCACAGTGAAGTGACACTAATAACACACAAGTGAAAGTGAAGGGAAAAAAGGTAACACTCCCTGAGATTATGATATGTCATTAAGGTTTCACAAGACATTCATTTCTGTGATGTTGATTCTTATAGTGATTCTATGATTATGTCAATTCAGAGAAATTGATTTCCCCTGATCGTTAGTTACATTCAGTGTACCTCTATGGAACCAAATTTCAGTGACAGCAAAAATGGTCTGAAGGAGCCAAAAAGTAATTACTAGCTTGAACATGCTCTGCAGAAGAAAATAACTCATAATACTGATACTCACTCAGCTCTGCAATTAGCAAAATTTAGTCCTGGTGATTATGCTCATTATCATAAATATATATTAACCAAGTCTATTTTTGTCAGAGACAATCCAAAGGCTGACCATAATTTCCTGTTCCTATCTTCTGAATCTTTTACAATGAGCTTTGAGTGCACTTACATCCACATCATCACAATTTGGATTCTTACCTTGGTACTCAAACCTGAAACCCGGTTTGTTCTGCGAGTGGTCACTATGGAAATATACTGTGGTCTCGTGGGAGGTGGTGAGAAGGGAGGAGGGAATATCCTGGCCGCTGAATCGGCCAATCACTGCGCTTGTATCAAGGGGCCCATTACGTATCTCAAGGAAATCATGGTTGGCCTCAGTGGAGAAGTTGAGGAACTGAATGTGGGCTCCTGGGAAAAGAAAAAAAAACAAAATAAGAAACTGAAAAAGAAATGCCACACTTTTCTCGACAGACTACTAGGGTAGCCTTTCACAGGGTCTCAGATCTAAACAAATTCAGCCACGTATATCTACAACTGCTGTAGCAAACCAGCCCAACAAGCTGCACAATTAAGGGTTCTTGAGTGTGGAAGTGCCCAAGTGTGGCATGCTGTAGGAGCCTCTTACGATGCTCACCGTAACCAACGGGCAGGTAGACTCTCCAGGTGCAGTCACTGTTGCTAGGGTAGTTGCCAGGGAAACCAGGACTGAGAATCATGCCCTCCATCTCCTCCCGGATTCCACCACATTGAGCTGGCGGAGGGCAAAGAAAGCATTTTATTAACATCTGTAAAGAGTGATTCTACTGGAATAAAATACTGCAAATATGTCTGATGCAGTTCTTTGTTTAGTGATCGTGGGCGGCTAGAGCAGCTATGGTGCTAGTAGAAAACACTTGATTGCTTTATATGAAACGAAACAGAGTAGCATAAGGCCAACTAGTCCATTTTTTTAGTGCAAAGTAAAATATTCTGTCATTTTAGGCGTCAAAATCAAAACTGGAGTTGGATGCTAAAAACTGACAGAAAATTCTGAATCCAAACCCTACAATTCACCCTTGTTTTAAGTGCAAGTTAATGTGCTATAATCCATTTTTACTGCAAAAAAAATGTTTTTAAGAAATGTTCAAATTCAATGTAAAAAAAAAAAAAAAAAGAAAATGTTTACTGACACACAAAGAGACAGCATCTTATCAAAAGGGGCCATTTATCTCACTATTAAAGAACTTTGGAGTGCTTCTCTTTCTACTTGAGATATCAAGGTTCAATATACTGTATCTTTTGCTGCTCTTCATCTTTCGCCTTTCATCTTAAACCACTGGCCGATAAATGTTTCTTTGACGGAAATCCAGGACTAAGACTCAAAAGAGCTAGAAAAGAGGTCAAATGAGAAAAAAAAAAGGTATGGAAGTACAGAGTGAAAGACAAGATGGGATCAAGAAAGATGAAAAGAGTGAGAGATCCTGACACCAAAATTAAAAAGATGAAAGGATGCTGAAACCCGTCGTGAAAGAATTAGCTGACTCGAGGAAAAGAGAAAGACAGAGGTACTGCAAGGAAAAAAAAAAACAAGCAAACACAAGGAAGAAGATTAAGAAATAAATGGGACACACGGCCCATATGCGTCAGAGGAGGAGGGAGAAGCCACATGGAGAAAATCATCAGAGTGATGTAACATAGTGTTTCTGTAAGGAATAAGTGAGGGGTTAAATGTTATCCTGTAGCAGCAGAAAAAGCCTGAGGTAATCAGAAAACTGCTGATGCCTGTGAACACGATGAATCTCCACTCGACTTCAACCAATCACAGTCTGAGTTAGAACTAATTAGGCAATAGTAGGTTGTTCCAATGAGTGGAACCCGTTTATCAAGGAGCTCACACAAGCAGGGCTCAGTGTGTAGCATGGGAAAAGGAACCTAGTGCTGTTCCTTTCGGAGTATAGCCTCAGCTCTGAAGACAGAAATACCAAATTCATGTCAGAAATTAAAAAGGGAACAGGAGTGAAGAAAAAAAGACAAAGGTATTTTTACCTATGCAGAGGGGAGGTGGGTAGTTCCATCGTCTAACGGTTCCAGGCATACAGGTGATATGCGAGTTCCCCTGCAAGGAGCATCCACACACCAAAGCGTGCAAACACACACACACAAAGACAAAAAGTGCAACAAAGAGCGGGCGATGAATTAATTTGCTCTCCCCACTGTCACTCATCTGTTGCTCCAATTATTTGAACCTGCTGCCTGTCTCTACACGACTTCATGTGGCGACTAAATGACTAAATCCATCTGAAGTGACAGAGAACAACAGAGAGGCAGCATCACAGGCATATTAAGATGATCATACAGAGAGAGACAGAGCAGTTCACATTTATTGTTGTGCTGCCAAAATAAGTCATACAACAGGGATTCCTCTGAAAGCTCTGGAGCCAACTTGCCACTAACACTAACTTGCCATAAAGAATAATACAAAAAAACCCTGATAATAACAATTTATTTTAAATTCTCTGATGTTAGAACATAATGGACTAGCTCAGCTGACCTTTCTGAAAATGTGTTTACAGTCATAAGCAGAGAAAGCCTTGCACCCACTGTAACAAGCCATAAGTGGAGACATGCTGTTGAACTCTTTTGAACTATTATAATGCACTCTTTCAAAGACTGCTGCTGCAGTGGTTGAGGGGTAATATTTTAATTTCCTCTTTATCCTAGCTACCTATACCTGCCGTATGAATTTAAGTCAGACGTATATCATATTTTCTTCACTTTGCACATAACCCAAATGATATATGCAAAGTGACAGATGACAGTATGACTGATGTAAACCTATTGTACAACAAAGCACAGTTATTAATGTTGGCTATATTTGTAGTCATTTCATTAAATGTGGGTGAATTGAAATAATTCTCTCTTATCATGCCACTACTGCAAATACAGAGAGAAAAGCAATATTCAGGACATTTACATGATTGCCAGTTAGCAATGTAACGTAAAACTTCCCATAACACTAGACAATATTATTTGAATATCCAAAGGCAATGGTGTTTAAAAACTGGTTAATAGCAAAATGATGGAACTCAGGGTGAGTTAAATGCCTGCTCGTAATGAAAAAGACTGCATGTTAAATAATTATTTTCCTTAATAAGAGAGCAACACAGAATTGAGATAATTCCTCCAAACCGTTCTTTGCAAAGACACTACTATCACACTTCATCAAAATATGTCATCATAGCCACTGGACAAATATCTATTACAATTTCAAGACGCAAAAGTAAACCTGATGTGAAAGTAGGGTTTGACATAAACCAAACCTGACATTTCTAGATGAGAACAGGGAGTGAGAACTGATGGGAACACACAGTCCTGATAGACTTGTGCAGTGCAGAGTGGAGAGAGAACTTTCAGGTAGAATTTGTGTGAACTGCTCCATTGTGCTCCGCGGATGTCACCATCTGTCTCCTGAAGCCCAGATGATGACTGTGGAAGCACTGGAGGATGTGCGGAATGCAGTCAAACTTGGGAGGCTGAGCAGAATTCTGAGTTTATAGCAAACCTGCACCACATCCCATAAATTACAACCCACGTATATGGAGGATACCTGCCTAGGTACCAATCCTGCCTTTGGATGGCTTCAAGCATTTGATGAACTTGAGGGGGACACTGTCATGCATCATAACGTCCAGGGTGGATGACAGAGATGAATCATAACAATCATCCCTTAATCTATAAAACCACCACAGACAATTTTCGCAAAAAGCGCTGAGCTCAGCACATGCATAACTTGGTCACAGGTGAAAAGATGCAAATAAGGTGCATATATTTCCTGTCTGGTGTCTATTAATGCTGAAGTCAGATTACTCCAAACGTTATTGCTGATATGTTTACACTGATTTAATCTCATTGTCATAATCAAAGCGTAAAGTTCACTGAGTCTGAAAATTGAAAGGACAACTTCTAAATAAACTTCTAAAAGGAACTTCTAAAACATCTGGTGACACGATCCAGTCCACCCAGTTTACCCCAGTTTCTTCTCCCTGATGTTTTACTCTATCCTCTGCCGTAAAATGTGAGCACTGCTTGAGGAGATAACTGACAAGAAGGAAAACTGACTAGAGTGACACCAACAAAGGCCAGAAAAAGATGTTTTATGGTCATTTCTGGCTGAACCATATCTGAAGGCAGTAGATTTTACCTGTAAAGTATATCCAGGCTCACACTGGAAAGACACCACATTATTCATCTGAAGACGCTCCCCAACTTTGATGCCATTCATAGGTACCACAGGCTCTGGACAGCTGGTCAGAGACACCGCTGAGGGGATAAGGAATAGATAAAAATAGATGGCAGGAACTGAGAGAAAAAGAAAGGCTAGTTGATAATAAGACAGAAACACAAAGGACGGTATTAAATATGAAAAATTACGATGCAAAAACGTTCAACCAGTAATTCTTCTAAAGAAATGTACCCCTATTTGATACAACACTTGTCCTCAGGGTGTTGGTACTTTACATCAGGTGGGAAGAACAGTTTTTTCCCCCACTTACTTTTGTATTCCAGCCTGAATCCAGCTGCAGACACACTAATATCAGAGAAAAAGTGGAGGTAGAGTTGGTTGGAGGTGCTGTTGAGGAGCGCTGGAACCGTGGTGCCTTGGGGAGAAGATTAATAGGGGAGTAAATATCTGGATAGCTTGTTCTTTTTGCATTTTGTTGGCAATTTAAGAGCGTGTCTGTTCGCCTTTATGCGTGCATGCAGAAAAAGATGTATGCATGAGTGATTGTGTATAGGCACATTAGGATATTTGGGGAAGCAGATGCAAAATAGCATGTGGCCTTCTAGCTTTTAACGAGACAAAGAGCAGAGACAATAGTTGATTTCAGTATGTGGGAGTCTATTCAGATGATAATAAAAGACAACAAAAATCCTTGCAATCCTTCCAAAAAAAAAAAAAAAAATATCATAGCAACACAATTAAATCACGTTTTACAGATATGACCTAAAATTGGTCGTTTAATAACTCAAATTTGCGAGCCTGGCATTTCTCTTTCATCTCTTTACCTCAGGGTGCATCTAACATTTACTTCTGGTCTGATTCCAAGCATAAACAAAAGGAGAATTCCCTGTTGCTGCATCCACACTATGAGGGGAGTAGCACAGCTACTGTAAACAAACATTCGGCTCAACACAGAAACAGCTAAACTTTGTGGAAATGTGCTAAGAGTTTGCCAGGAGAAGCTCAAATAGATTGGAATTTCCAAACTTTCCCATGACTACACCAGCTGGTTTTATGTACTCTGAATTTCATTTAGCACTGTTAGAATGCCAACTATGCCAAATGAGGCCCCCATTCTCAGTATTTTACACGCTGGTTAACAAATACAGTATTTGTTCCATGTACGAAATGCTGCTCTGTCATGCCCAAGATTAAACACACGCAACAAAATGAATTCATGCATACAAACAGTGGCTACAGCAGTACCTGAGAAGCTGCCGAGCATGGTGTCAGTGTTGTCTCCTCCGTCGAACACCTCCAGCGAATCCCAGTTCTGCTCTGTGACAAAGCTGATCACCTGGATCTGTGAAAGGGAAGAGACAGGCCGAAGGAGGGGACAGAAGAGGCACACAATTAGTCAAAAGTGGGGGAAAAAAAAGAAGCATTAGTAGGGAAACAGAAAGAAGGATGGGATTTAGTGAGGAGCAGAGTAACAGCAGGGTCAAGAGTCTGTATATGATGCTGTCTAGGCCCTGACACAGTTAACTTTAACTTATGTTACAACATCTCTATCATGACAAAGATATTTCTGTATGCAAAATAACTTCCTATCTTCAATCCTTTCCTCTGTGCTGGTTCAATATATATATATATATATATATATATTTTTTTTTTTTTTTTACAGGAACAAAGATAGTTAGGAGCGTCTCGAAAGGATCAAACAACTATGTAAAGTTTTTTTCTTCTTTTTATATAGTTTAAAGCAAATAACGGGTGAAACATAAAATGATCAAAGCCATGAAGGACTCTGCAAACAGCAAGAGTTCGCAATTCTCAGAGGAATCAAATGCAAGTCATTTGGCAATATATGTCTTTCTCTCTGTTCTTTTTTTAAATGCCCTGTTAGATGGCTGCGTTCAAGTGGTGGGCATCGGATTTGAAACGCGACAGCTGCACAGAATGTTGAATATGTTTTCCAGGAAAGGCAGGCTCAGGCTTATTACCACTGTTGAGGAAAAAAATATACCACATACAGTAAGAACAACACACTGATGGATCTTCAGATTTATTCTGCTGTTGAATTCTGACCAGAGGGAGCAGCAGGCTTACCCCTAATATTTAAAACTCCCAGAGCACTTACAAATTAAAGTGAATGTGTGAAAGAGGCTACACTGTGTCATCTACTATATACTTGCTCTCTGTGCTTGGCTACAATTCATCCACCTCTTCAGCATTGTATGTGTCCTCCTTCATTCTTTCACCCTCTCCCAGCCTCACTTTCTGTTCCCTCTCACATCCATTCCTTGGCCCTCTCCTCTGCCTCTGATGGTAATAGATCGGATACGAGCCAATTAAAGGGGCGGTAGGGGCTCTGGCGCATCCCGGGGAGACGAGGCAGATCACAGATTGATCTTTCATTAGGGGGCCGCGGCAAATGTGCCGGCAAGGCACCTCGGTCCTTTAAGTTCTCCTCTGGATCGTGACACTCCAAACTAATGTGTCTCTGCCGGCTGGTGGAAGGGAAGCAACAGTGAGAAAGACAGACGGAGACAATGGGGATGAAGGTGTGAAACAGATGAGTGCGAATATTAGGTTTGAGGACACTGCGTCTGCAGAGTGTGTCGACAAAGAGCGGCAAGCCCTCTGCAGTTTACAGCTTACATTTTAGTGCAGTGACCCCTTTTGCAGTGAGGAAATGAGTGTGTCTGTGTGTGTAAAAGTGGTCCTAAAAACACAAACTCTCATATATCATTACTAACTGTCAGTCTGATATGTATACATTTCAGTTGCATGCTGTTTGTGTTCCAGAGGGTGTGTGTGTACAGTCAGATCTCGGTTCTTATTGTTCCTCTATTTCACCTCCAAGCTATTGCAACGTTAGTGTGTAGTGCAGCATGCTAAGTGCGCCTGTGGGCCATCTCGTGTATTTGACCTGCAAGGACAGTCAGCTGAGGTGGGGGAGCTAATAGCTAAGGGACGGCACTGAGGTCATTAACCACAGAGGCTGAGGCATAAGCCTAAAAACTTTCCATCAGGCAGATCCACAGGGACCTCGCCCAGGTTCCTGGTGGAGTTCCATCACACACGCATCAAAGAATAGGAATATGCAAACTGAATTAACTCCCCAGCAAGAAAAGTAAAGCAATTGAACAGGCAGTTATATACAAATTTATTTCAGGTTGTGCAAACTTAAGTTCCCGGTATAGCGATCTGCCGAATGAAATTCTGAGCCTCTGTCTATAGACTCTATCATTCAGTTGTTCTCCTGCACTCTGAGAACTGTAGATGCCATACTTTTAATAATCTGCGGGTAGCTCTGTTAATTGGCCCTGAGTAAGCTGAAAACATTTCACCACACAAGGTGCTGCTCTCAGGACCATGCAGAGCTGTAATGGCTAGAGGCTGAAGGTAAATAAAATCTGCTAATTCCTTTAACAATCTGACTCCGGAGACAGTTTTAAAAAGGGATTAGTCCATATGTTTAAAGTGCGCAGGTAGGTCACTGCAAAAACTACAACAGTACTTTAGGTCATGCATGCCTCTTAGTCAATTACTTTACTATCTCATGACACGCATTACCATTATAACACTGCTTACTTTCCGTATCCAGACAGTAAGTGTTACTTCTTTGGTTTGCATGTGGGTTGGGATGGATTAAAACACTTTAACAAATTTACACTTTGTTGTTAACATAGCTGAATCACAGCTGAAAAAAAAAAAAACTCTGCATATTACTCATGGCTTTGACTAATTTTTGCATAACCTGATTACCAAAAAGCTGTCACCCAGGAGGTACACTGATGCCAGGTAGAAACTGTGTAATGCAAACCTGGATCCCTGATCCCTCAGGAACGGTGATCTTCCACACACAGTTGAGGCTGTTGAGGTAAGGCTCAGGAAAGCCAGGAGATAAGATGGTGCCAGTTCGATGAGTCAGATTACCTCCACACGGAACTGCGACAAAAAAAGAGAGAGTTGAAAAGACGTGAGTAACGTTAGCAGTAACGTGTCATGGCTACGGACTGGATGTATAAAGATGCAGGGAGAGTAAGGTTCGGTACACGCAGACAAGCACGCATACATTTGCACACTGAAATGACTTTTTATAAATATGTAAACATTAATCTTCTTTCTTAATCTTCCTCCTCAAGCAGAGATGTGACTCTGCTTGTAGGATTGACAATTTTTTTTTTCCAAACAAGTGCCTATTTTAGAAACAGGATGAAGCTCACTTAGAGAGAAATTTAATTCTCTTCAATTGGTACATTTTTTCTTTTTTTTGAAAACTAAAAATCTGATTTCAGGACTCACTAAACTTAAATCATTAAATCACATCCGAAATGGAAATGTACTCCGCAACTACACACCTGTCTGATCCACCTGGCCATGCAAGCACTCACATACACACACACACACACACACACGCACACACGCACGCACACACATTATCTTCAAACACTGTCTCCCCAGCTTGTTCTGCACATTTACACATCTGGTGACAGTGTAGGAGCATCTGCTACAGCTGTAAGTTGTGCGTGCGAGAGTGTGCCTCTGTATATACATGTGGATGTCACCATATGTGTGTGTGTGTGTGTGTGTGTGTGTGTACGTCTGTGTGTATTTGTGACCCTCAGCAATGCCTGCTACCTGTGTGCTGCATGGCTGAATCTCGCTCGTGTGTGTTTGCTACAGGCGATGGCTGGCAGCCCACATCTGTGCCGGACTAACAAGAGTTTGACACTCAAGGCATCAAGTGGGAGAGACAGAGACGTAAAACATGGCAAGAAATAAAGTAAAGAAAGAAAAGGAACAAAGAAAGTAACAAAAAAAAGAAACAAAACAAAAACAACCTTACTAATCTGTGAATGTTTCAAATTAGTATGTCTGTGTTTGAGTATACAAGTCCTACCAATACAGCTGGGTATGGAGCTGTTCCATTGTGCCAGGGCATTGGGAACTGTTAAGCATTCAATGGCACTGGATCCCTCCAGCACATAACCGGGGCTGCACTCAAAGCGGATCACTGCACCAACAGCAAAGTTGTTTCCCATCCGGCGGCCATTTCGGGGCTCAGGGACGGAGCTGCACTGGGTGGCACTGGTCCGAGGCACAGCTTTGGAGAAACAGAGAGAAAGGCGGGGGGAATTTGAGGTGATTGTTCTTTGATTTTGAGTCATTAGCTGTAACATTTTTAAGAAAATATAAAGCTGTTCTGGTCTCTTGTGTTGAAAGATTTAAAAAAGCTTCCTGAATAGTTCATCCTGTGCAGGGTTTTCTACAAATCTCACTACTTTTATCAGTGTCAGTGTGATCACAGTGTGTCCCAAATAGATAATACATACAACATAAGTATACTCAGCTTCTCTTTGCCTTGTGGTTCCTTCAGCTTACTTACAATAAAATGCAAAAAATGAATTATTTATTCATTAAACTTCCTCCAGAGCTGCCAACGCCTTTGGATATCTGCAGCAAATGCCATTTCTGGTACAGTGCAATGTATTAGGAAAATAACAATTCAGGAGAAAAGTCCCTCTTAAGGGAATAGAGGAACCGGGGGAGTTTAAATACAACCTTTTCAACAGACTGCCATACTTCTACAGTGTTAATGCTCCAAAGCACATATTTCTGCCGACACACTCACACACAATCACGTCACAACTGAAGCAGAGGCTGAAGGTGAATCCTTGTGAAATCACTCAGCAAGTCATCTATTATGGAGAAGAACTGGGGCTGTTAGAACAGAGGGAATCCAAAAGAAACAAGGCAATTTGTTTGTGAGTGTGTGTGTGTATTGGTGTGCCTGTGTGTTACACACTTACCCTGGTAAACCAAGTGGAATCCTCTAGAGCTGGATTGGCCTTTGGAGGTGAAGCAGATCAGGACTTGGTTGGAGGTTGCTAACGGCAACGATTCTCCTGAGATGGAGAAAAGTTAAAGACATAGTTTGTAATGTTTTTAATAAAGTGCTGCCGTCAGTTTAAATCTGTGTGGGTACAAACAACTGGTTTTACCTAATTACCATTTAATCATCTATGCAGTTTAACACATTTTCCCCTCATCGGTCTAGTACTACACAATTTACATGGAAATATTAGCAACTATTTTCGGGACACAATCTGTGTCCAGCATGAAAACTCAAAAAACAGGGAATTTTCTAATCACTGCAGGTCTCTGAGGAGGTTTTCATGCGTGTGCCCGGATCTTGGTACATTTGAATCCCAAAGTCCAGTTTGTTTGATTAGTGTGAACAAGATGCATAAAGTCACCGACTGTATGGGAGTGTGTAGCAAATTACAAAAGTGAAAACTGAGCGGTGGAGAAGTAGTACTACTACTAAAATCTGTTTAGTCTATTGACAGAGAGGGACCTACTGTGATGAAAATATAAGGCATCAAGAGCATATCTAAACATGTAAACGCCTGGTTCTTATTAAGATTGGCCTAATATTTCATGGTCATGCAGGACTATGCTTATCTGTGATGCTTATTGGATAGCCAACAATTTCCTTCAGCTCCATTGTGACTAAATGGGAGTCCTCATTATTGGCACTGATAGCATCGTGTCACAGGTAGAACTGAGCCTCTGACCACAGTCGGCCTATAGAAAGTCATGTTCTATAAGCTTAGAAGCTACTTTTGATCAGCATTTGAGCCTCGAATAATATGTCAACTCACTGTCCTGTTATTATCCATTTTTCCCAGCTCAGATCTATTTATAATTTATGGTTAAAAGACCAGTAGATTGAAAAATATGGAATATAATATTCATAACTGTGTTTTCATTAGTGTATAATCACCTGAAACTGACAACTGTTGTGTTTTCGTTAGCTTAAATTGAGCCCTTGGGGAGCGTGTCCTCTTCCACAGAGCCTGCCATGTTGCAAGGCCATGTTTCTACATGAGCCCAGAACGGACAAATTAACACTGGCTCCAGAGAGGACCTTTCTCGTTTTTTATGCTCCCTGAAGGCCACCATAGGTTCTCCTACAAGCTAGGAAAGACGGGTGTGAGAGGAGGGGTATTCACGAAATGCCATTATGTCCTTCACACTGGTGAATAGTCCTTCTAGCTGGACTATTTCATCCCCCAACTATAGTTCACATTCCAATTTAACACATCATTACTGGGGAATCTGCAACTGGTTTAAAAAAGGGTGCCTCAAGACTCCTAAGTGCTGTAGAACCAGAATCCCACCTCCCCTGGTTTTAATTCACCGGCTGTGTGTGAAATACAAAATCAAATTCAAGGTTGCATTTATCACCTGCTGTGTAAGGCTCTCCACAATCAAGCTCCTGCTTACATCCAGGAAGTCTTAATAGCATGCTGCACAGGCAGGACCGTAAGGTCACCTGACCAGGGCTTAGTGGCTGTCCATCTGTCAAAATTAAAGACCAGGGGCGACTGAGCTTTCGTTGTTGTAGCTGCCAGGTTTCGGAAACAGCCAACAGACATTCGACCATTCGGGTGTGAGTTTTGTTTTAAACAGCATCTGAGAACCTGTTTGCACAGACAGGCCTTTTACTGTTTTGTTTTAACTAAAATTTAAGGCATTTTGGGAGGTTTGCTCTACAAGATGCTATATACCTAAACTATAAATCAAATTATGGACAATTTACTAAGAAATGTATGGGTTCAGTAGCTTTTGGGACTGTTATATGTTTACTATAGCATCATTTGCACGCAGAGCATTTAGCTATGCCAAAATTTAAAATGTCTTACAATGAATAAAATCCTCAGAGAATATTTTGCCACTGAAATTACTGATAGGATCACCTGCTATCCTCATCAGCCCAGTGTAGCAGTGTAATTAAACACAAGAAAAACCCACATGATGTATCTACTGTGGTGGAAAACTATTTGTTGACTGACGTAGAACATGATATAAAGTGTGAGCATCTCTGTCTCTGCCTCTCTGTCTTCCTCTCAGTGTGCTGCTGACTGGCTCTCTGCAGTGGATCTCATTACTCTGTGTCTGCTTGCTGTCACACTGTAGTGGGAGGCAGACGTGCTTAACCCCAGAGGCAACATCTGTGTGTCTGTGCGTATATGTGAGTGTGTCAGTGAGTCTATCCTGTGTATGCATGTTTTGCTCACATTTTCGTGTGTCAATACTTCTGCACCTTTAAGTGCAGTGTACTTAGATACCTCCAACAGCACAGTTTCTTACTACGTCATCACCAGATTGCTCGAATTCCACTGTAGGATCCCCAAGCCATGCTGGGTAGTTTATTAGAGGAAGCCCTTGCTGTGAGCTGTCATGGTGGCAGTGTTTCATAATTTGCTGTGCCGAGCAGGTATTCATCCAGACAGATCAAACATGTGTCAGCATGTAACTTATCAACCCCTCTGGCCACTCTCCAGCTCCAAATCACTTTGCCCTTAAAATGATCCTCTATGTTGGCATGTGAAAGACTCCCAAGGACGAGTATGACTTTGGCTAGACGTCAGTTGTTGGTGTGCACGCATTCAGATACAGCAGTGAGGGGGAACCATGTCAGAGATTAACGCTCAAGCTCTTAAACCACAATTCAAACAGGTTTAGAATTTAAAAACAGAGTTAGCACAGTGGAGATTACAGGAAGTGAATCTTACATTTTATGAATACGCATTTTACGCTTTTATTCAGCTGCAGGCTTGCACTGAAACAAAAGCAGCAAATGCACATTAGCAATAAAAGTGGTCAAACTTAAGTACAGTTGGAGGATAAATGGACTCCCTGGTCACAGTTGATGGCCAAGAGAGTGACAAGTGCCATTAAAAAAAAATCAATTCAAAAATTAGCATTTAGATAAGTCTCCTTGATTTCTTGATTCAGTCCTTTTGTCCCTTCTACCTACACGCTGTCTCCTTTTCTTTTCTAATTCTCACCTTTTATCGTTCATTTATTCTACCTTGCCTTTCCTCTCATTTTATTCTGCTTGTCACCACTGCCTCCGATAATGCACAATCATTGCCTTTTCTTTTCAAAAAGAGTGATTTGCTACACGAGGCGCGGCAGTAATGAAAACATACTGTTGAATGCTATACTCAGTGTAGTTTAATGTAATATGCCTTTCAAGGTCAGTGTAATCACAGCAAACTGCCTTGTATTTTGACTACTGTGATTTACCATGCTCGACTAATAATATCCTGCCAACCACTAAAATACTCATTATCTGACTATATATTTACTGCACATAATGACAGCTTGTATATTTAGACTGCATGGGTGAATTTCTGGCTTTATAAGCTTGCAGATGTGTATGTTAGTCGTTCTCCGAGCTTCAGTGTATCTGTATGGTAGATGCGGGTACACTCTTCTGGATTATGCCTAATTCATGCTAGTTCTGCCGACGTGCACTAGTTCTTCAGCAGCGCTGTCTGTGTGGGCTAAAAGTCTCTCTTCCCTTGCCAAAGTGTGTCAGCTCTGCTCTGCCATGCCTGGTTAGAGAGCTCTGTGAACCTGCCGCCAGGAGTCCGCAGTTAATATAGCGTCCTGTTTATTGAGCTGTAAACTGGATTTTCTGAGGCTGCCCTGGACACAAACCAAAGTAATCATTTTGCTTTTGTCAAGCCACAGGGCTATGGCAGGCTGAGACGGAGAGCTGCCCCAAACTCGCACACCTTTTCACTCGCACCCACTGCAAACACTGAACCTCCCCTTACGCAACCTGCTGCTTTTGTAGCCATCAACAACAGTTGTGGAACTGATCACATCCATGCATCTGCAATTTAACAGTGTTTTCATTTTCCTTCATATTCTCACTTTTAATGTTCTACACTTTTATGCTATGGTAATGATTAGATTTTGGAAATGGATTGGTTGAGGCTGGGGAATGAGACCAGGACTGGTTGAATCTTTTCTTGTGTCCTCAGAGATACTTTCCACTTGTGGTGTCAGGACAAGTAAGCAAGGCAAGCAGTGCTTGAACAGTTAGAACTAAAAATAAAGGATAAGCGATAAGTCTCATATTACAGGATCTCATATTGTCTTTTTGCATTCATCTTGTAATTTATTGCCCTCTTATGGCCATAGTATGCTGTTGTCTCTCGAAGCTAGGCTGACTTCTAGCCGTTGCATCCATCATTTCTGCTGTGTCCCATTGACATAGGCTGGGTTTGGTCAATCAGAGGAGGACAGCAGCAATTTTTGTACATTTGTACATGTGCATCGTTGATTATCTTGATATCATTGACGAGTGACTAGCTATAGCTAGCTACAGACAAATGTGATTGTCAAACTGCCTTCAACTCAGATTCCACTGTTCTGAGATTAGTTGTCACATTAGAAAATTACTTCGTCTTTTCTTGCTAAGATAAGGTAAGAGGTAGCAATAGCAAGCAAAAGAGCAATTTTACGCCGTGATTTATCACCACACGTAAAAAGCAAACCACGAATATGTCATTGCTTTTCATAACAAATTGGGATTTCTCACCAAAACTACACCATAACTGAGATTTAAACTGTGAATGATTAATGGTATGAATTCTCATTTTTTTGGTGTCATTCTTTAATGTTTGCTCAATTGTATGGCATTGATTTTTGCAACAAAGGAAAAAAAAACAAAGGTATCGCAATAATTTGTAAAGGCATGTGACCATCTTTTCTGTGTTTATTTGAGGTAATCACTGCATGCAGTGGCATGGAAAGAGGATCTGTGCAGCAATTATGGGAAGGATTTATCCTGTTTCAGTGTTTTAGTGATGAATAAACAGCTGCAAGCTGTTGAGACAATATTATGAATGTAATACCCCTGTAGACCTGCCAACCTGTACTCATTTTGCGTAGTGGGTACACATGTTGACGCCATAGTACGCTGGTGCGAATTGTTACTCTAAACTACGCAAAAACTTGGTGAGTTCAGTTGTGCACATACAGTACTCAAGTCTAACAGCAAGAGGCAGCAGCGTATAGCGTACCGAGATGCAAAAGAAGAGGAAGAGTTCGACCAATTACATCTCAGGGACAATTGATTGTGCAATTACGATTTTGACTTGAACCACCAAGGAGCTTCAGGTAATAATGCAGCAAAACCTCTACTTACAAAGACCTATATTCCTAGATAATTTTACAACTCAATAGGCTACCTTTTTTCATTAGGCCTATTTCATTATTAAATGCATACTTGAATATGAAAACATATGCTACAACTTACAACAAAATAAATTATTTGCATTGTTAAAATAATTTAATGCAGTTCACTCATAGCTTTCAGTCTGTATAAGCACAGATGTTTAAACAGATGTACTGAACCTGTTGACTTTCACTGTATATTATAAAAAAGCCCAGTGCTGTGCAAGTGATACTTCAGAATCAGCAAACTGGTATGCAAGCATGTGAACTGTTACTCCACTGTTAGTGTGGTACTCAAAATATTTTCTCACGGTTGGCAGGTCTGCCAGTGCTTCAAGTCTGCAATTCACTGTTGAGATAATGATAATGCAGCTCTGAGTCTGTGTCTTTGTTTCAGGTGCTCGTGTTAAAAATGCACAGTTATTACAGGAAATCCCTATCTTTAGCTAACATGCAAGTGTTTCTGCGTGTGTGTGTGTGTGTACGTGTGCATATGCTCTGAGAGATGACATGAGTGTTCATGTAATACCAGTTCAGGTGTGTATGCATGCAAGCCTACCTAGGCCTGTCTGCTGATATGTTATCCCTGGGACTCTTTAAGTTGTTGTTGTCACCGCTGAATTGTTTTACAGCTCACTGGAGCCCACCTGCAGCCACGGCATCTCTGCTTGTGTCAGCAATTTGTCTCTGAGTTTAACTGGATCCTTATGAAAGGCATAAGGCTAAGACAACATTTTATTTAGTCCCCTGTCATGCCACAAATAATGGCTGGGAGATCAAATAGTCAAATCATATTTGCTGATTTGTTTCAGGCTGGTAGTGAATATGAAATAAAAGCTGTGTGTGAATCATATCCTGCAGTTCTGTTTAATTCTATTTTCCACCTCCCTATAGTTTAAAACCTCCTGAACAGAATGTGCATGCATGCAGGCATCTGGTCACGTGTGTGTTTCAGTACCTGTGTGTGCTCCAGACAGGGAGCTAAGAACGCGGGAATGCTGCGTCGCCCCATCATAAACCTCCACAATGTCGTTCAGTGCTGTCTGGAAGAAGGCGAATTGACTGAAGACCACTAGAAAAGACAGATATGGACAGAAAATTGACATCTGAGGAAACTGAAATTAGTTGAAATTAGTGGCTGCGTGATAGTCACACTGAAAACTCTCAAATCCATTTGAAATGACAGAAAATCCATAAAAAGTGCTTTGTAGTATCTACATTCAAAAGAATATTATCAACAGCAATTTCAATCAAACTGTCTTCTTTAAAGCGAGGTGGATAATGCCAGCAGTTATGACAACACAACCAAAAACTGATATTACACGGGGAGATCAGCAATCCTGTCTGGGCTCGATGGCTTGTCAGTAGATGAAAGGCTTTGGCAATGACAGCCAATCTGTTATACAATGTGCAGCCAAGGCTCCACTATGGTGCTTTCATCCTTTCAACCCACTCTTTCTAGCACTCTTGCCTGAATATATTCAGCCCTTTCACATCCAATCTATGTCTAGTTTACTTGTGTTGAATATTGCAGGTTAAAGAGAAGGATGAAGAGGATGAAGGAGGGGGGAAGAGGGCAGAGGGGACAGAGGACTAGTGCTCTCCATTAGGTATGATGGCAGGACCTTATCTTCTGAGTCATGCTTGTTCAACATGACCCAGAATCTGTCATCTCCTTCTCATCCTCAGTCAGTTCCATTATTTTGCACATCCTGTTCAACTGTATCTATGATAAGAGAAGCTAGTGATCGCAGTGACCCCTACCCCGTCCTCTACACTGAGGAAAATAGCTTATCATTAGGTTTGGTGCATCAGCCTAATGAGAAGCGGCAAGAATGGAGGCAAGAGCATTTGCGGCTCTGCATGACAAAGTGTGTTGCCTTGGGCCTCACTGTCATTTTCCAGGAAAATGCAAATGTGGACTTTAATTATTTCAATTTCCTCTCTCACTTTGACTTCACCGAGTGAAATATGTTGCCGACAGGATCCAAGCAGACAAGGATGGGTGCCCAGCCATTTTGGAACAGCACCGGACCTCCGAGTGGGCATCGTGACCTCAACAGTCTAAAGACCGGGGCGAAGTACCCCAAAACCAAACACATGCCGGCTTCTGCTGTTGTAATTTAACAGTGATAGGACGTGAGCTTTCCCTTAGAGAGGCTCAATGCTGATAACTCATTAAAGAGCCAGAAGGAGGAGAAAAGGAAGCAGGAGATAAAAAAAAGAGAGAAAGACAGGCAGAAAAAGAAAGCGAGAGAGACATCGTGGGCAAGTGAGTGAGTGAAAACATGTTTACTTCTGTTTTTGCATGTTTGAGATGTGTCAAGCTTCTGCATTGTTTTGCTTTCTGAATAATTTGTTGCCCCCACATATCAGATCCCATCTTGGAAGCAAGCTGTGACCTTTAAGATGGAAATGCCAAAAAGTAGTGAAACTCCAGGAACTCCGGATCTTCCAGACGCCAATTATTTTTGGTGTCTGTGTGTGTGTGTGCATGCGTGTCTCTGACAGACAGATTGTACGCCTAGTGTGTAAGACAGCGATTAAATTGCTCCGCCGAAGTAATGTGAAAATATGGGTATGGCAATGAGACAGATGGATATGGGATCTATCAATCACTGTGTGATTTTACCGTGTGTAGAAAAATATGAAAAAATCCATTCGGCAAACCTCTGATTAAAGCACTTTAATTGCAAGTTAAGAAGATGGTATCTGTGGGAGCTTTTACAAGTTTTCCACAAACTTGTTTTCTCCTACACACCTGTCACTAAGAATATTCATAGGTAGAAAAAAAATTGACAGTTTTTCTTCTTTCTTTCATTATTTTCAGCAGTGAAAAATGAGTAGAATTTAGCGAGGAAGTTGAGTATTGTTTGAGTCTAATATGGGCATTTTGTGCACTACAGAATAACTGCAATTTAATTAAAGACACATAATCACCCTGTATATACTCACGGACACACACAAACATGCTAAATTAAAAATCAGCAAGGACAAATGACCAAATCCACTAATACAGTTCTCTTCCTTGGCTTACCATAATCCTTGGGCACGACCACAGAGTACAGACAGGTTCGTGCACTGCTGTAGTTGCCAGGGTAACCAGGAGACAAGACCACCCCTTCCAAACCTGAGTACTGTCCACCACACGGAGCTGGAGACACACAGAGATGAGACATGAAGAGACGGGGCAAACACAGAAGGTGGGTCTAAAGCCAAATAGTGTAAGATTCCATTTCTCTCCCACCTCCTGCTTTTCCATCCCCTCTTTTCCATCACTCCTAAATTACTTTTCTTGTCTGATTGGGCTTTGGGTGGAAGATGTCCCTGGTGTTTGCCACAGTGAAATTGCAATGTTTTCCAAGTGTCCCTCAGGGTTAGCCGGGATGAGATGAGGCCCGGATCTCCTCTCCTGCTTAAAGCCCCTAAAAATGCTCTGCGTGAGCTTGCACCTTTGTACAGCTGCTAAACCCATGTATGTGAATGTGTTTTTCTATTTTTGCTTGTGTGAACATGTGCATGTATTCCACCTGACATTTAACTTCACACTTTGAGAGCCAGATTCGGTGTGGAGGGGTTTTTTTTTTTTCTTTCCCACAGCGGGTGTTAGCAGTGTCGTGGGAATGTCAGGGAACAGCCAGGATGACGCAGGTGCTGCCGTGAGTGTGAGGAGCAGATATGCAAAATAAGTAGCTGGGTTCAAAAATGCAGATTAAATTAAAGCTACGCCCTCACATCTATTTACATTAGCAAAACCCACACACTTCCACGCGTAAACCTGTAGGACATAGATCTGTGCAAAAACCACATAATCACACATGCATGTTTACATGCGATAAATCTATAAGAACTTGATGTAGTTTGTGTTCCTAACAACCGTCTCCAGATGTCAGTGTTTACCAATGCAGATGGGTTTGGGTTTGTTCCAGCTCGGCTTGCCATCTCCCCCCATGATGCAAGTGAGGGTTGGGTCTCCGTCTAATGTGTAGCCACTGTCGCAGTGGTAGGTGACAGTGGAGCCCAGCTTGAGGTCGGCGCCCACCCGTGTCCCATTGCGCACCAGGCCCGGCTCGAAGCAAGACTCCCTGGGGTTCTCTGCGGAGAGAGGTAACACGGTGGAAAATCAGTGACAGAAGGAAACGCATGTTTGTATTCAGTGAAAAGGTTTTTGCATCAAGCTGCGGTGATGATACTGGAATAGAAACAGTTTCCTGCCTGAGGTTCCCGATAATCTTTGGTTTCTTACTTCCTTCCTTTGCTCCTTCTTCTTTTTTTTTCCCCTGTATTACTCTATGCTTTCCTCTTTCAGTAAATATATCTCACTGACTGCCACTTTTCTCTCTAATCCTTGACGGTGCCCTCTCATCTGTGGCTGCTGGAGGTATGTATGGCTGTGCAGACAGACAGGCAGCTGATTGAGAGTGGCATTGCTCTGGCCCAAGGTCTGCTGACTGCACACAACCGCTTCTCACACAACACTTCGCTGTGCAGTCAACTAGAGAAGACAATGCACATACGCAAGCTTTCTTTCTCACATACACACACACACACACACACACACATACCCACTCCTAAATGCACTCACAGTCACACACACACACACACTGTATCTAACCACATATCAATCACCACTCCTGAGGTCGTAAGAAAGATGTCTCGCTCAATCTACCATCACATTGTTCTTAGGTGGAAAATGTGCATGTGAGAGGAGGCCTGTCAATTTGGCACACTTCACACTCTCACAGCTAAAATAAACATAGGAAAAATGCCCAAAGCAATTTAGCTCAATCTTAAAAGCACAAGTCCACTCAAGTCTCAGAGCAAACTTCAGTATATGATGACTGAACACGCACACACACACATGCAAAAGGGAAGGTGAGTCAAATGTTTTCTTTTGTCAGGAAAACTTAAACTTACAATTCACTGCCTGACAAAAATATATGTCAAAACCCTGAATTATCTTAACATCAGCTAGTGGAAAGCAAACTCTAAATAGGTAACAATTTAAAAAATGCTCACATTTCAAAAGCATTCATTTGTAAAGGTCAATGAGGATGCAAACAAATCTTTGAGATTAATCTTCGCCACTGGTATTTACAACACCACATTGGTGTTTCTTTCTTTTTTTTCTAAGTTTACTGAAGAAGACCAACATACTGGAAGGGATTTTTACATGCTTTCTTCTTTCTACCATCTGCCATTTAGAGAAGGGTTCAATTCGCACCATGAACAACAAACTCCACCTGCTGTGGATGGTACACAACACAACAGGAGGTAGTCTAGCAAATACTTTGTGAAGCTACATTTGAAAAGGGTAAAATGCCCTTTGCGCTTTAAAACAACACACGTTTTTCACAAAATCTTCTTTGTGTAAAGTAATCATAACAAAGTCTACGCCTTACTGTAGTTCTAATCATTTATTCATGATAGAACGTACACGAAGCACCTTGGATAAATGCCTAGTTTATAAGCTGAAAGCTGGAGACCTGCTGACCAGACAGGACGCTGCCCTTCATGGCTGAGCAGAGTGCTGAGGCCAGCCATGCGGTCTGTCTGTCACCCAGGACACCTGTTCTAGACAGGCTGAGCCCGTTCATGGGCTGATTTAGACCTAAACCTTCCCTCGCCACCTCCGCTATTAAACCAGCACACCTGGCAAGAGACAGTGGAGGCGTGATGGATGTAGCAGGCATTAGGTGTGGACTGGCCCTGGATGCAAGCTAGTGGTGAGAAGGTCGGTTGCCACGATGAAGACGGCCGATTTAACGGGCCTTGCCCTGGGACATTTGTAGGTGTGAGAGAAAATGGACGAGAGGCGTCATCTGTTTTGTAAAAAACCTCAGAGGAGTTTAGGTGATGTGATATGAAGTGAAAATGAACCTAGGAATGGGTAACGGTATTCGACTAGACAGATATGAGCGTGAGGGCGCCTGAATGTGTGTGTGTTTTTTTTCCTGTGTTTATCTATCCATGTCCGTGTCTGTTCAAATATATGGCACAGGGATGGAAAGTTTCTGCCCACATTTTGCCCGTTCAGACATGGCCAGAGACACGGGAACAGAAAGACGTGACAATTGCTTGTTAAAGAGGCCGACAGCACCTCAGGCAGACTTCGCAATGCAATTTTCAGTGGCGGGCTGACCGAATACTAGATGGGCCAACTCGTCAACTCTGCTTCCTCACCGACCAGACCAAAACCTGCAGCCAAACATGCTTTTGTGCCATGTTGTCTGTCTGAAACTGAGGAGGTAATTTATGTATTATTTGGTTATGGTTCATTAGTGTGGAGAATTGGAAGTGGGGAGAGGGAGTTTTTTTTTTTTCTGAGCCTCACACTGGGTCCATCTGCTCAACCAGATTGGCCATACAATATCACACACTGCACTAAATATTGCTGGGAGTGAGTTAAGGGGTAGGCTCTGTAACGCTGTCTCACCAAAAGGCATGTGCTTTGGCCCCGTTTATGTAGAGTTTGAAAAATGAATGGTAGAGCTGTATCACATAAACAGGTAGCTTTCTAAAATCAGCTGAAGTGCTTGTATAGATCACATCCCATGTGGACACCAGCCAAGAAACGGAGCACTCAGGGTCGATCTGGAATTGGTTAAACGTCTGATACCTTAAACAGCTCTAATTGAGGCTGGGAGATTTAGGAAGATTTAACACTGTTCTCTCAAGCAAAGCCCTTAACGAAGATGCCCTGTCTAATTTAGAGCTTGTTCAGCCTCTGTATATTTGTTAGGAAAAGGCTTTAACATACAGGCACTGAGGCGTTCCACTGCGAGCCTGAAACAAAAACGCAGAAAACACAGATGTCTTGTGTTATCTTTAAAACAACTGGCCCTCTATCAAGGATGTCTGTGATCATTCTGCACCATGTGTGCAGTACAGAGTACCTCGTGTGAGCAAATAAATTCTGGTCCTCCAAACAACATGCTGCAGTCAGCTAAGATTAGACATGAGACAACAAAACGCTGTTTGCTCTAATTTATGAGAAGCCTTTTGTGCAGCTGCAAAGCACTGATCAAAAAGAGCTTAAGCACACATGGTGTCGGCTTTTCATTTTCATAATTCTTTGTGTTAGTCGGCTACTAGAGGAGGTACAGATCAATAATGACGCCCGAGCAGACCGTGGTACAAATGGGAGGGTGGTGATCGGGACGCTGCAGCACAGACATCCCCATTCTTTCTCTGAAACAATTTTCACACCACTAATCTCCCTCGCCTTGGACCAGACACAAGACAAAGTTAAAAAGAAACAATCTGCAAGGTCGATAAGCAGCAGAGGGTAAATCCATTCTCACTCCGCCAGAGAAAGAATTTTAAAACATGAATTGTTTAGGGGATAAAACCTCATATACTAGTTAAAATTCACTCTTTTGTTCAGAATCTTAAGACACTAGAGATAAAGAAACATTTTTTTTTGCAAGTTTCCACTAGCTTAATAGTTTTGTTAGTTTTGTCCAATTAGCCAGAATACTTCTTTTTGTTTTTCTCCCCTCAAGTCATTCCTACAACCAAAAATAACACACCTGTGTACTGCAGAACAAATCCATTGCTGCTTAGGGAAGCATCACTGCGGAAAGCCAAGAAGAGCGTGTTGGAACTGCTCTCGATGCGGTCTGGAACATCTGTGCCATAGAAACTACCCAGCAAGGGGCTGAGGGAGTCCGGCCCATCGTAGATATGTAAGAAGTCGTAACTGGGCTCCAAGCTGAACCTGGTAACAGAAGTTTACAGGACATGATATTAGAATATTTGCAGCTTAGATTATTTGAACGTAAGGTAACAACTGAATGCTTTGTGTTTTTTGTTTTGCTAATTAAAACAGGTATTGTGTTGTAGTTCATTTTACACTATTAAAGCTTACTGGTTGAAGCTCAGAGCGATGACATAATCCTGTGTGACAGTAACTGTCCAGTCACACTCCCTGCCATGCGGGTAAGGTTCAGGATAGTCTGGAGACAGAATCAGCCCACTGGGACCTGTCAGGTTCCCGCCGCACGGAGCTACAACAAGAGAGCAACTGATTATTATTCAGAGTAGTAAACAACAATGGGATTTTGAAAGCTATTGAATATTAATCCAAAAACCCAATTAGACCACAAAATGTTTCATCTTAAGGTCATACATAATCTAATTTCCAGGTTCGACAGTCTTTATTTGTACTTAAAAGTAGTGATTTGCCAAATTCTTTACGAAGCTACACTTGAAATGAGCTGACTCACAACCAACTTAAAACAGTTGTAAGGATGAACAGAAAATAAGCGGTGGTAGTGTCTGAGAACTGAGTGAACTGAACGGCTACATTAAGTTTCTAAAGTAGTTAATTGTTTCAGCCGTTTATAGCGTATAGCCTCTCCGCAGGAAGTTGTAGTGACAGATGCTTAATTGAGATGTAGCTAATGCCCACTGACACTGGCTTACCACGTTCTCACCTGTAAGTGTCAGAGAACTGTCCTGCCCAACCCCTCACCAAAAAAATGATCAAACTAATTAAGCAGAGCACTAATTAAACAAGGCAGCTAATTACAAGGTTTTAATTGCCACTGTTAATTACTTCACATTGTTTTGTAGAGCACCAAGTGCGATCATCTACTATATATATATATATATATATATATATGTGAAGGAGACTGTAAAAAGAGTAGAGGTCTGACTAAGAGGTCTGTGTTGTTATAGAGGAACAGGATAATCAGATCTCTCCGTCTGCTGCGGTGACTTTAGGAAATGTCTAGGGAACACGGCAATCAGATTTGCCCCTTAAGATTCACTTAAGGAGTCTGTTAAGTAATCACGTTAGGAATCTGTACTGTCTACCTGTTTCACAAAAGTCAGACCAGCAGGAGAAGTTATGCTGTTCACTGTATTATACAGATTGTGGGGCATGACATTCTTTATTAGACAACTTTAACTTTCATATTGTTCTCTTCTGTCTTTACTGATTGAGTCATTTCAAATCTTATTACCACACAGTTTTATAGATTATATTTTATCTCTTACCAAACGGAGTGAGCTACTTAAGCATAAGCAGGAGCGGGCTGAAAAATGAGATACATCCAGTGCATTCAATTTTTTTGAAAAGTTGTAGCACTGTATTTATTGAACCTTCCTACTTGAACATAAAAAGACCAAAAAGAAGTCTGTGGCATGCAGTGAAATGAAATAGTGGATAACTGCATGTAGTGTGTAACAACATTCAGACTACTTCTGATCATAGTCATGCAGCATGTAGCATGTAGCACCAGCCATAATTGATGATTGCGTGCTGTGTTGATGGAGTACCTGTGCACGTAGGAGGGTCTGGCTGCCAGAAGAAGCGACCATTAATCTCAGTGCAGGTGATCCTGTTGGCCCCCTGCAGGATGTAGCCAGGATCACACTGGAACACCACATGGTCTCCAGGTTCCCTGCTGTCTCCGCTGCGGGTACCATTAGTGGGCATGCCCGGGTCATTGCAGGAGGTTGCGGTGGAGACTGAAGGAGCAAGACGAGGCCCAATCAGTGAGATGACATGAAAATGATCCTCACTTACAAGGTGATAAAGGGATGTTATTATCGTAGTTCACAGTGAAACCTGTGAGTGGTGAATTTTGTCTCTCTTTACATCCAGTTACCACCCAGCCATTTAACCCATGTCCATCAAACATTTCTGTCACTACCCTCCCTCCCTCCCTCTCATCATCCTTCCTCCCATTATCCTTCCTCCTCACCAGAGAACTGCAGAGCGAAGCCCTGCTTGCTGGTGAAGAAGTCTGTGGTGAACTGCAGGCTGACAGTGTTGAAGGTGCTGTGTGCGTCCGGGGGAAGCACTGAGCCACTCAGCTCCCTCAGCAGGACCCCTCCATCCTGGGGCCCATCCCAGATCCGTAGCACGTCGTGGACCTCCTCCGTGTGGAAAACCAGGAAATGTAGACTGTTAAAGACACAAACAAGATTCTTTAGAGGTCATCGTGACAGCTGATAGATAACACCCCCTCTGATTTTAGATTTTAATGCATCTCCCCTTAAAATTTAGCCTTACAGAAAGCACTGTCAGGCAGACTAAAAGCTGTTTATTTTCTCATTGAAAAGTTAAAAGTTGGCTCTGAACATTGCCACCTCCCATTTGCATTTCATTTTGCTCAAACAGACCTCAGGTCCTTTTAATGGAAGGTAATTGTAGCCCATATCTTGCAGTTTTTCCATTAACAGTATTAGTCGAGAGAAAAATCTAGGCTCCATTTGTTCTGTCACATAAGGTTGGCAGACTTGGGATTCGGGAAAATGCATCCTCCATGTTTCCAAAATTTTACGATCAAGCTTCAGTATTTTGTTTGTTTTAAATGGAGACTAAAATTAAATATAGTGATAACGGATAAAGGTCTAGGCTTTTAGCAACAGAATTCACAATTTCTAAAATGAAAAAAAAAAAGGATGAGTCAGAGGAGGAGGAAATAAATGGATTACACCAAACTACTGAGTATTTAAAAGAATCAATGCACACAAGGTAATAAGGTGATTAAAGGAGACAATAAGAATGGGGGAAAGACAAAAACAGAGGCCAGGGACAAGTATAAAGGAGTGAAACAACATTTAAAGTGAATCACGACGCTAGATTCAGAGCATTCAGTGGACGTTCCACAGTGTCAGTCAAGCAGATATCCCTGCCATGGCATTTAATGGTTTCAGTCTAGACATCAGAAAGATGATGCTGTCAAAAAATCTAACCTTCACTTTTTGCTTCGACAGCTGTCAGCCAGCTGGTGGTCCACTGGATGTGAAATGCACTGAGGTTGCGTACATGTGTGTTTGGGCGCCTAAGTGTGCCAGCCTCAATGCAGTGGATTCATACTGATATATTGCTTGGAATATACAGTATGTAAGCATGTGTTTTGGACAGGCTCTCTAACCCATTAAGACCAGATGCAACATTAGCGTGTATATTCCTTTAAGGCCGGGTGAGACGTTTCTGTGCCTCTTCTTCTAGATCTGGATGTGATGTAAGTGTGTTCAAGTGTGTTCATCAACTTTTTAAGAAATTTTGATAAACATTGGAGCAAAGGCAATCATTGAGAATAAAGTAGTCAGTTCTCAAATGTTGTTTCTCATGTTTCTGTTTGCTTCAGAAGGCTGAGAAATATAGGTTTCAGTGAATGTTGACAATTCTGTCAAGTTTTTCAGAAAACCTTCGGGTTTCAGGGAGTTGTCTTCAAGTAATACTTTTTATCATTCTCTTTTTTTTTTTTTTTTTGAGGGCACCTTAAGTCTTAATGGGTTAAAGACAAACAGTATTCCCAGCTGTTTTATCCTGCTGCAAAATCTCAAATACTTAAGAGGAATTATGAAGACATGTCAGCTCGTTTCATTTATGCCTTTGATTTTTTTTTTCCTCTGAAACATATTCCTGTCTCGGATGCCTTCAAAATAAAGGAATACAGTGGAATGTGTTGAGATGAAGGTGTACTCAAAATAAAAGACACACTTCACCTGCTTCACACACAAAGTAAACATTTATCACAACAACAACATTTTTTTCTTCAAATTAATTACAGTACAATGTTGGATGCTCTACTTGGATGACCTAACATCTTGCAAGCATTTACTAGTGAGAACTGCCAACACAAACATATCTAACATGGGACATTTAATAACAATTTTATGGAATATTTGGGCTATTGTGGTTCCATGATATAAACATTCATTTAAATGTGTCGGTGAGTTCATATGAAAATCTATTATGGAAACAATTGAATTACAAACAACTGACAACTATTCCCCCCCACAGCAATTTCCTCAGCCTCATGTTTCAATGATTTTAATTCTAATCCAAGCAAACAACACGGCTCTGAAGTTGCACTTGTTGTAATAAAATACTCATTCAGTTCTTAAGTTCATTTTTTGAAAGGAGAGTAATTTGTAAATCTCTGTTGATTCCATTATTTTGTCCACAAGCTTAAGCTTAGCTTATTATAAATCTGTCCAGTAGTCATTTTCGCAAAATGCCATTTTAAATTCAATGAGTTGAATGATAATCTCTTTCCCAGTCATCCAGAGGAAATCATGGTACTTTATGTGCTTTTAGTATCCTCATCCCTTTATAGACACACACACACACACACACACACACACACACACACACAACACAAACATAGAGCCTTGAGCTACAGATGATGCAGAGGAGAAACAGCAACCCACTGATATGTCGGGTTTAGCAACAAGTTCCCACCGTTTCTGCATAATTGGTGTCAGGCTCCGATTCCCATACTGTCTGATGTGTGAGCAGCAGCCAGAGGCTACTCGACAACGCGCTGTGTGTGGATACTGTACGTAACCTACTTGACAAGTCCTGTCGCAATGCTTGTGAGAGAAGTGCACAGAAAACAAACAGATGCAGACGGGCGCACCAGAACATATTCACGCAAATGTATACTGATAGGTATATTTAAAGGATACGCTGCATTACATTCCCATACATAAGCATCCACACCTGGGAAACAGATGCAGGAACAGAGAGATGCATGCGAACAGTGGACACATTAACCTCCTTATCTCCGCAAAGCAGCAAATCACGTTTCCAGCTTTCATCATCGAAGAACTAGCATGAATACTAATCCTATTCATTGTAATCATTCCTCTGCTCACAGTTCTCTTGCTAATATTCACTGAAGCATTGATAATACCCTGTGATATACAGTAATCAAAGCTCGATGAAAATAATATTGTAAATAAAAAAACAAACAGCATCGGATTACTAATACATATAAGCCGTCAGAGGAGATAGAAGACAGAGCAAGCTAAAACCTGTTTACCTCTCCTGAGCACCCAGATGCCCCCAGACAACCCACTGTGATTTGCTGCCAAACTTGAATTAGAAGTCACACATCTGTGTTTTCTCTTGTGGCACAGAGAATCAAAGCCCAAAGTTTATAGTCTATTAAGAGTTAGAGGAGACACTCATTTCTTTTATTTAGAACCTTCTTTAGCAACTACTTCTGGAGGAGCACTTGAGCAGAGAAACTGACACTGACAGGCACCCGTAGAAGACAGCTGGGTCTTCTTGGTGGCTCCAAAGTACAAGGTGCCAAACATGTTTTGCAGTAGCCACTTTTATTGTTTTACATCTGTTTTACATCTATCTGTTCAATTAAATCTGCTGACATACATCAATGCCAGAAGAAATATGTCAACTAACTATTTACATATTTAGAAAATCAACAAAAACATATTTATCTACACTTGGCCAGAGCCCAGTATGTATTTGTGTGTAAATGTGATGGTGAACATTGCTGGAAAAGTTCACTGGTGACTAATACTAATTTCCGACTTCCATCCTGGGTAGCTCCTGCATTTCCACTGACCAAAGGAGATGTTCAAAGGCCTCCATCCCTGTCATGTAAGCGCCTCAGGCAGTTGGATGCTTGTTGTGCAAATGCTGTTATGAAACCCTAAGGTACTACATTCCATATCCCCATATTCTTGACAGGAGACAGTGAGGGGTTTCACAGGATTTGCTGGCATGAATAAAACAAAAAGAGCATGTTTTCTAATATGTGTACGTGTGTGCCTTCCTGCATAGAATACTGATGCGCATATGTACCGAATGTGTGCACATGTGTGTGTATGGAGGCAGCACTGAGGATATGAGTGAGCGTAAAAGACTTAAAAGACCGTTCTGGGGATCTGCACGGGCAACATCAGGAGTCAAGCGGCAGTCACGTGCTGGATCCACGCTGATGTGTTGACAGGCCTCATGTTCAACCTTCACGACTGCCAGACACCGAATGGCATCATGTTCTATTTCCAGATTTATGTGTTAGAAGAAAGATGGAGAGGTGGGTGGAAAGAAAGAAGTACACTGAGGGAAAGCAGAAGGTGAGGGAGGGAACACAAAACCAAGCCCAAACGTTAATCATTGCTTGGTTGCTGGAAGAAGAGGATGATGGCAGGAGGATAAGAGGTTGATGGAGAGCAGAGGAAGCTCTGAAGCATGGAGGGATTTGTGCTGAGCAGTCGGATGGATAGGATGGACGTGGGTTGCATGTTAGGATAATTGGTTCTTTTTATACAAGATCTAAATAGCCTATCTCCCCTTGTCACTTTCTGAGAGTGAAGGATGGGGGTGGGATGAGGAGATAGTGAAAAAGAGACGATGGTGAGAGGATAAGAGTCTAAAGCAGGAAGGTAATAGGTAAATGCTGATGTCGATTCTGGCATGTAAAACCCATGACTGACTTTCTCTTTCTTTAACTCAGAGGTCTCTGTAGAGCACGTGTAGGGGATGCAGACTGAGCTCTTCTTTAAACAAACCAATCCTCTTGGTCATCTTTTCGTCAAAGCTTTCTCTGTGGTCATTCCACGTCTTTCTTGCTTTATACATACGTACGTGTGCTCTGTGATGCAGACCCTGCCACCACAGCCACCTCTGGAATTTGTGTGGCAGAGAGAACAGTGTGTGTGTGTGTGTGTGTGTGTGTGGTGTGTGTGTAAAAGTTCACACTCGTTTAATGTGAACAAAATGCTTCACAGCTTGTAATCCAAAGCTGTTCATTTTAGAGGAGAAGTGTTGGCTTCCAGTGGGGAGAGTCCATTTAGTGACAACTTCTGCACATAACACAAATGTTTGGGGTGGGGTGTGTGTGTGTGTGTGTGTGAGGGGGGGGGGGGGGGGGGTACGTGAGGGATGAATAAAACAAAAGGTTGAGAGAAGCGAAATTACTGTATGTCCTCACTAAGGAAAAGAAAATTAACGTTTTGCGGAATCATAAAAAAACCATGTTTTGAAGTTTACGGATGAGGGCTCTCCTTTACACTTGTCCCCCTCTTAACAAGATAAAATAGTTCAATCAAGTGTCAGAGGAATTGCTGCGAGGAGATGAGATGGGGGACGAGAGGGACAGAAGAGATTTCTCAGGTCTCCTTTGATTCTGCCTTAACTATTCTGTATTCATATGAGAGTAATAAAGAGAGAAATGGAGAGTGCTGAGACTCTCTCTTATGAATACAAAGCAGTGTAGCTGCAATCACGAGTCCTGTGGGGGAGTCTTCCGAGTAGGATGTATGTATGTGTGCATGAGGACGATAAATAAGTATGTTTGTGGGGGTTTGTATGGGTGTATGTGTGTGTGTGTGTGTGTATGTGTGTGTGTGTGTGTGTGTGTGTGTAGTATCAGGAAATGAGGAAGAAGAGAAATAGCGAACATACGCTTGCAGCTGCCTGCTTTCTCTTAACTAATTGAGATTGTGTGTATAAAGGCAATGTCACTCTAAGAGCTAACCTCATCAGTATGTGTGGATGTGGCCTCTGTGGGGCTGTCCCTGTGGGATCATTCATCAAGGCTGAGACACATCCATACCACAGGCTTTACCAGACACCGAGCAGACCAGACTCACGACTCGCTGTGGTTCTCTTGACGCCAGAACCAAGTTGTGGTCACAGCAACTTTTGGTCAGTTCAAGTACTGTGAGGCACATGATGCAATAATATGAAAGCAGCATTATCATACTGATAAAGGACAGCTCACAATTATTTTCAGACAGGAAGAGCTGTGAAACTGGGAAATGAATCAGAGAGATAAAAGCAGAGGTTAAAGAACACACACACACACACACACACACACACACACACACACAGCCAGCCTTTCACTTGTGACCACCATCCATTTATCACATTCATTCCTTATCCCTCAACCTTGGCCTTAAAAAAGTATGAACAAGCCAGTATAACTTCACTGTGTAAAGAAAGAAAAGGATCCTTATTTCAAATGGTCCAAAACACAAATTGGCTCTCAGGAAGAAACAGAAACATACACACACCTATACATACAAATGGAAAGAAATACATAATATATGAAACCATGTTTTGGGTTGTGCAAACCCAGTGAAATATATGTGCATATTCATTTGAGACTGAGGGCACTATTTCTGTGACAGAGCATGACAAATGCTGTAATGGGTGATGCACTGCATTGGAAAAGTGGTATATGTGGCTCCTTAAAGGGAAAATCCACCCCAAAAATAATTTACATACAGTGTTTGATTTTTAAGACGGATTTTAGAGCTGAGATTTTGTCATATGTGAAGAATTCGATCGTTGGAAATGTTCCTTTGAGGTCCATGTTTACATGATTGCATCAGATCATTTCTGCAGATTTGCCAGCTGCACATTCGAGCTGCCAGTCTCCTGTTCTACCACATCCCAAAGGTTCTCTGCTGGATTCATATGTGGTGACTAGGGAGCCCACTGAACTACACTGAACACACTGTAATATTCATGAAACCAGTTTGAGGCAACTTTTGTTTCGTGACATGGTGCATTAAGAAGGGCACAAAGTGAAGACGGGGGCCAAGAAAACATTCCCCACACCATTACACCACCACCAGCAGCCTGGACTGCTCCCACAAGACGGGCTGTATCCATGGATTCATGCTGCCAACGCCAAATTCTGACCCCACCATCTGCAGCCTCAGCAGATATCCAAATTCATCAGACCAGGCTACGTTTTCCCAGTCTTCAGCTGTCCAGTCTTTATGAGCCTGTGCCCACTGCAGCCTCAGATTTCTGTTCTTGGCTGACAGCAGTGGAACCTGATGCAGTCTTCTGCTGCTGTAGTCCATCTGACTCAAAGTTTAAAATGTTGTGTGACTGAGATGTTTTTCTGCTCACCACGGTTGTATAGAGTGGTTATCTGAGTTACCCTAGCCTCTTTCTGTCAGCTCCAACCAGTCTGACCAGTCTGCTCTGACGTCTCTCATCAACAAAGGCTTTTCTGTCGGCAGAACTGCCACAGGATGTTCTTTTGTCTTTCACAACATTCTCAGTAAACCGTTGGAGACTGTTGTCTAGCATTCATGCCACGGTCACTGAGATCACGTTTTTTTTTCTCCATTCTTTGACGTGAACATTATCTGAAGCTCCTGACCTGTATCTGCATGACTTTATGTGCTGCTCTGCTTCCACATGATGGGCAGATTGGATAATTGCATGAATAAGCAGGTACACCTAAGAAAGTGCTCAGTGAATATATTGTATGCTCTTAACTTATCAGTAAATTGAAGATTTAAATATTACTGATACATGCACTGGTTCAACTGCGCAACTGAAGTGTGTGTAAGAGAGGAACGAGATGAAAGAAACAGCAAACCAATAAAGGAGGAATTAAGCAGCCGATTGCTTAACTTTCTCCCCTGCGCGTCATACTGTACTATAGACAGAGTTCAACTATGGGCCTAATTACAATGGTCTCCCTGCTCTTCACATACAGTACTGTGTTAGTTCTATTGATGCCTTGTGAACAACAGTCAGTCAAAACAGCACCATACAGTTATTATAACCCACACTGTACGCCATATTTAACTACACTGAAGCCCTCAAATTAGAGGGCATGCTTCTTACAAACTACTAAATACCAATTCGTAGATAAATACATATGGCTTCATTGTTCAGTGTACTATGTGGCCAAGATCCCTCATTTGATCTCTGTAGCAGTAACTACTGAATGCTCCATCGGCGAAATGGCTCATTGCCTCCGTTATCATCGCTATTCCTTTTATCTTGTTATTATCTCTTTATGTCTGTATTCCACTCTCTGCCACCCAGCTACTCCTTCCATCAATAACTCTCGGCAAAGCAGTCCGTAGGCATTTTAGATGTCTGCTGTCACACGGTACAACTCCTGGTCTCTCACAGACTCGGCGCGGTTTGATTAGTGTGCTACCTTCATCTACATCATTTGATATACAAGGAATCCCTGGGCTAATGCATTGCAAATTCTTCTCAATAATGAATTGCGTGGGTCGGATCAAAGGCATGGATATGGAGCATACCTTGCAGAGGAATGCCAGGGACCCAAAGGTAGTGAAGGCACTAATGAACCTAAACTAGCAATCATGAGGGACCCCGGGAATGTCAGATGTGCAAGCTATGAGACAACATCCGCACACAAATAGATCCATGTGCTTAACCACATGGAACTGTGAAATTAATGCAAAGTGATAAGGAACAGTGGACAAGAACCTATATATACACACAGTACATACTCAAAGTATTAGGACATGCAGCACAGTGGAACTGAAATGAAACAATGACCAAAATGAAGCTAGAAAGCACCTGAAACAATCAAGTGCCAAAGATGGCTGTGTTTAAAGCCTTACAGAGCACTACCAGCACAGATACCAAATGTCTGTTGATGTCTCTAGACGTATGCATTCATCAGAAACTGCACCCTGTCCCCTAAAATTAGACAACAATGTCTATGGAAAAAATGTATGTCACAAAGATACAATGCTCTATTATGATTAGCTTGTGATCTTCCAGGAAAAGTTAATCCAATTTATGTGAAAAGAGATTATAGTCCTCCCACTTAAACCATCTATTGTGTTCTCTGCCTCTTCTACACGTTCCTTCATATACGCATGCACTCATGGATTTAACAGTAGTCTCCTTGAAGAGCACTGCGCCCTGAGCACTGTTCCTTCAAGTACCTAGGCACACTCTATTTTGTCCCATGGTTACAGTGTAATGGCCCTCCATTTCAATGCTGTCAAAACATGGTAGTTTTCATAAGCATGCTGATATGGGACTCTGCCATCCAAGGTAGCTTAATGGCCGCAGAATAATACTAACACCACTAGGGCTGAGGCTTCAATATCCACAAGGACACTGTCTTGTTAAAAATGTTTAGTATGCACTTGTGATAGTGCACTTTGGTTTAAAGAATTAAAAGCCTTGAATTATCTTTCAACTAAAGGAAGACCGAATTGGCTGGTTACACATGGGAGCCAGGAGGTGTTTTGGAAGGGGAAGGACAAGGGTATAGGTTGGATTGCTGGGGTGGATCTGGGTGAGATGAGGTAAAGAAAAAGCAAGCTGTTTCATTAACAGCACAATTATAATATTTCCTGACCATTGTGTCAATTGCATTTCATGCAAAATACAGTAACAATGGCAAACTAAGGGTGCTGCGATGTCTCTGTTCTCTTCCCTGAAAGCCACAGGACAGAGAACATCCAAACTGAGAACATGGAAACTAATTATTCTGTATTATTCTGCAGTTTATTATTCCTGAAATTCCACCATGGAAATTTAAAGAGAATGCTGCTTTCTAGCTGGATGCTATTCAGGAGCCTAAAAAAAAAAACAAAACACAGTATGGGCGATAAGCTGACTATGTCATATGGTAATGATCCCAGCCTCTCTGTGGGGGTGTGCCACAGCACAACCCACCAGTAATCAACACCCTGGGGCAGCTCAAGAACACACTCAACAAACTAAATCATCCCATTATCTTAGTCCTGGAAGCATCTAGGGATCCTCCAAGGATGAGGTTTGGAAAAGGGGCATCTGAGCTGCTTTGCCCTGATGCCACTGTAACCCTGGCCCTGATGAGCTGCTTGACAATGGCAGATGGATGGAGAAATTACAGAGAAAATATCTATAGTATCTCAAGTATCTATATATTGTCCAACACAATATATATCACAGTGAATGAATATAGTACTACAGCATAAGCTCAAGGAGATTAAATCGGCTAGAAAGCTATCAACAAAAACCCTGAGTGAAAACCACTGCAGGATTTTGCTTGTTTACATTTCATCAAATTCATGAAAGTAAAGGATTTAACGTGCATCCATCTGTGAGGCAGAATTTACCGGGAACACTTGACTTTGTTTGGTGTGGTCTAAAAATCTGAAGGCTCTGAGGTGGCATTTCCCCTCGCCCAGTAGTAACTCACTGTTGGCCAATAGCAGCTCACTGAAGATTGATTACACAGCAGCCTGTGAAAGTGATGAATACCACTGCAAAAGTGGGGCTAAATTGGAAGTATATTGAAAGGTGGTAGATTGAAAGAAAGCCTGGAAAAGAACAATGTAATCAGAAAACTAGAAAGCATGAAAAAGGAAACAAAGAGTGTTGCTCAGACCTAATGGTGCTTCCAGGGGCGGCCTCGATGGTCCACATACAGTGCAGGTTGTGCTCATAGGGAGCTGGATAGCCCGGAGACAGGATACGACCAGAAGGCTCATCCTTGATGGTGCCCCCACACTCCGCTACAAAGAGGAGGCAAAAACAGACAGACAGACAGAGAGATTTCAGGAGGTGAAAAATGAGTAGGAGTAAAATAAAAATTATTAAAAAAAAAAAAGGTACATGTGCAAAATAAGCACAATCTCATCAGTGTTGTGAAAGTCAAATTAATAAAAGGATACAGCAAGGTTAACATACTTAACATACCAGATACTGCACCATCCCACTTCCAGTAAAGTGCATCACAGCAGTTTCCTCTCATCATTATTAATTATTGACAGAGCGGTCATATACTCAAATGTGATGTGCTTCATCATCCTGTTTGCAATTTGAATGATAGGAGGGAGAGCAGCCAACTCAATATACAATGCATCTTCTTGGCTCAGCGGAGGCAATCCACCATCTCAACCATGATCTCATCTTGTTGCCTTTGAAAGCTGATGGACTTGTTGACTGAACAACACAAGATTCAATAAATCAGACTCGAGTTCAGGGTAACTTTAAGGAAGAAGTTTATACTGTTATGCCAGCATATACAGTATGTGGGTACAGAGCAGAAAACACGGTCGCCATAACGGAAGCATCTCTGATATTAGTATCTACTGGGGAACATGAAAGGCAACAGATCAGACCAAGACAGTGGAAAACTTGTCATGAATCATGAGAGGAATGCTACTGAGCAGGCTTATATTTGGGATTGTAGTACTAGTGGTAGTCAATATGATAGTTCTAGTATCATATCACAGTTCAACAAGGCCCCCTGAGGTACACCGCACAGACCCAGCATCAGTCTCTCCAAAATAACTGACAACAACAAACGCACATCTGTGAAACTACAAAGCTAAATCAGAGGCCAAAACATTTGGTCAACAACAGTAGGAAGAATGGAGGTTTTTTTTTTCTCACCTCAAGTAATGAATTGCCATCAGAAACGCTCTGTGACTGAAAAGCAATTTCCAGCCCCCCTTCAATTACCGCCTCCTACCCTTTTCCAAAAAGTGAATGAAAAACAGAGAAAATGTTCTACTACAACATCAGGTTTGAAGTGTTTTTGTTCACAGTTTTGAGGCCATCTCAAATGACAAGAGGAGTGTAAAAGTGTTTCTTTTCCTTCCACTGAGAGGAAAATAGCTCCTTCAAACAGGAGGAAAATGGAGGCCTAGGAATCATACTGATGATGATGATGGTGATGATGATGGTTGTGGAATCCATCTCTGACAAGTAGGCTGTGTACTCAAACACAGCAAATACGGTAGAAACACACACAAACAGAGACAAACAGGCAAGAGGGAAGTACCCATCTAAGGAACATGCACAGAGGGAAACAGCTCAGACCAGCTGTGGTTTACACGCACGTAAGACAAAAACATTTTTTGACATTTTGTCATTTAACAAACTCGTCTTTCCTTCGGTTTGCAGATCAGTTTTTCCTTTGTTTCTCTTCTCTTTTTCTCCTTGTCTCTCTCCTTCACACTCAAGTAGTTAGGACCCTCCTTTCTTGAAATTCACTAAGAGAAAACAGTGGGTTTGAATAGACCTTTTCAGAGATTCTCAGAATCTGCGTTTTTATGAAATCAAAGGTTTTTTTTTTTTTTAATGAAACCTTTGGTTTAAGCTGTGTGACACAAGTTATTAAATGTTAAATTAATTCAGTGCTTGCCGTGTTATCACACTGCCACCCAGTGACCATTAGACCTGAAGTGTAAACATATTACTTGTACAAGACTGTATTTTATTATATTGTTAATCACATTAGTTGCTGTTAACTAACGTGCTGCTAACTCCTTCATCTATTAAAAGTATTGAAAATGATCTTGCCAGTTAATTAGTCCTGTGTATCATTCTGAATAATTCCTTGATGTGCTAACGATGATTACTGTTCAAACCAGATGCGCTCCTTAATATTCTATGTAATACACTATGACATACAATTTATATTTAAAATCACTGTTGATTGATTGTAGTGATAAAATGATGAATGTGCGCATAAAACCTCAAATTAATCTCCACAGTGAGAAAAGACCAGATTGCTACAATTTGGGAGCCAAAGGCCATTTCTCCGCATGCTATATATGCTAAGAACTGCCAGATTAGAAAAAGACCTGACTGCCTTTTTGCGTTCTTCTTTGCGTTTGTTTCTTCGTTCTTTTTTGTTTCTTTTATTTTTATTTTTGCCTTTCAAGATTTTCTTGTAACTGCTTCACCAAGCCTTTTCTCCAGTCTTATTTTATTTTTCCAGACTTTGTCTTCCTGCAATTTCTTTTTTCTCTTCGTTAAGCCCAGGAGCATTTCAATCTTTAGCTGAAACAAGCCTCAGTTTCTTTGTGTTTTTGTTCGTACATTCAGTAAGTCTTCCTTCGATAGTATTTTGGAAATTTTGTCATCCAGCCAGCAAAATTACTTTCAAAGCTATTCAACGAGAATATTTGAGGAGAGTTATTGTGGAAGAAATATATCTGACCACAACTGCAACGGACCAGGAAACCAGCAAAGGCTGCATTGCCTACCCTCTTCTTCCTGCTTGCAAGAATCATCATCAGCCTTAAAACTGCTCCATCAACCTGGGAGTGAGGTCGCCAGATCAGCTGACAAGCCCCGCTACCTGACCATCAGTGCAAGGCAACTGCTGTGTCTTGGGGGGCGTTGCTTTGCTGAGTCATGAGTGAAGTCAGCACCGAAAAACAACCTCTTCAGCTCCAACTCGATCTCTACAAAAGTTGGCAAACTTTACTTCTGTGTCTGTGATAAGAGTTGATGTCAGGTAGAGCTCTGGAAGTACCAGAGAAGTTGATTATCCCCCTAGCATTCTACAGTGCTCTGAACCACATACTCCATTTCACTATCGTCAAACTAAATGATCAGTTCATTCAAAAGATCAATCACATTCATTGGTTTGATTCTGACCACTTTGTTATTTGGTCATGATTACTGCCTCATTTAATCAGTTGCTTAGAGATGTTTAGCTACAAATAAATATCCTCATTTACCACCAAATCGTGGTCTTATGTGTTCCTTCAAAGCAAAGACAGATCCGTGTATCGACAGTTTACTACTTCTGATTAAAAGACTAATTCATCTGGTCTGTCTATTTTATTTCAACTGAAAACGGTGCCCCAGTTTTCAACGAGTAGAAATTTAAATTCCAGTGTAGTAGTTGCTACACTCTCCATCTCCATCATGCATTATACATTTAAATGGCAATGATCACCAGAGTTGGCCTCTGATCGTTTTCGCTATCAAAGCATAAATACACAAAACATTACGCCCGCACACTTGCCTGCATTCTGTAAATATATGAGTATATGTTTTGATGCAGAAACTATTTGAAAGATTCGATTGTACTTTTTGCTTTCACTGTCTGAAAAAGGGAGAAAATGAAGGAAGTGCCAAAAAAAAAAAAAAAAAAACTGTGAACATTAATTAATCATTATACTCTTGCTGAGATTTTAGTCTCTCTTCAAGCTTTTCTTGGTGAAGAAAACCTGCTGTTTCTTTGTGAAAGCAGAAGACGGTGATCTATCACAGTAAGGCCAAGCCATCGCTTTCTTCTAGCCTTATGACCTAAGAAACAACTGCTCAGTGCTGCCATGGCAGTACAGCTCCCTCAGCTACTCTGTCCCTTCAGTCTATGTCACTCCATACATATTTCTGAAATCAACCCAGGTTCTAACTCACTTGTTGTTCACCCTCTACACAAAATAAAATTTCCGTCTATACAAGGGATTAAAATGTGTGATCATATTGTCTTAATGTAAGAAACAGTTTGCAATATAAAGAAACAAAATATAAAAAAATATTATTAAAGACATTTAATTGCAACTATATACATTGGATGTGCACCTTAACATCAAGTGTCTATAAAATACAACCATGCTAACACCTCAGTGTCCAACCTAGAGTTGCTCAGGGATTTGACCTTGCAACTTTCCTCTCCTGTGACTTTCAGGATGTGATCTCTCCCCGCTGTTTAAACTCCATTTCATCCTCCTTCCTGCCCTGCTCGCTACACCCTGCTCATCTATGTTCAGTGTGTCCCCAACTGCTGGAAAATAATCCCACCGTTACGAACAGAAGCAGTCCCTCATCTGCTCCCAAATTCACTCTGGCTGTTAGGCTATCATCTGCAGTGAAAGGGGCATGGGGAGGACAAACGTGTTCAGAGATATACAGAATGCTGAATGTTGTTTATACCCAGACGTGAAATTACCTGTCAGTTTGGGTTGAAAAGGGAGCCAAGCAATATTATTCTAATCACCTTGGCTGACGTCAAAGAACACCACTCTGCTTGTTCTCCTTACCAAGATTTCTGGCTGGTTTCTGAGAGACTCTGTCAAAAATGTCACCCAGGGGAAGATCCAAAAAAACTGTTTTGGGTTTGTCACCCTTACACACCATATAGGCGGTATGTGTGTCTACATATGTCAGTTTAATAGTTCTGAAAATAATGCATAGCATGGTTATGCCAGCTAGCAACAAGTGACAGATGGTGAACTGGAGATGAACTCTACATATAAAAAGATATACCTTCAGCTTTCCTATGTGCTCAGGCGTAAAGTTAATTTAGGGAAAGTTTTATGTTAGTAAAAAATAAAATGAAAAGGAAGAATTTATAACCATGATGCAATGTGAACATAAGGAGTTAAATAGGACACAGTCATTTTGAATGAGATAATGCAGCGAATAAGGCGCTGGGAAAGAAACCAAATGGGTGACCCAAAATAGCAGAGCTAAAACAAACCACATCGCTTTCCTAAACCTGCACTGGCATTTTCACATTGTTATTAGGATGAGGAACTAGGTCAGACATCTTTTTCAGCTAAACAACTGAAACTGGTTTGGATTAGCTGTGGGCCAGACAGCAAAAGAACCACTGACAAATGCTGTATTATAACGTTACACAACACAATGCTATTTTACATAACCTTACATTTCAGTCCAACTTAACACAGCATAAAGCAACAAAAAGTGATGTAAGGTAATTGCACGCTGATGTATGGCAGGATAGTGCATAATAACAGAACATCCCGTAAGGTGCCTGACATTACAGTACATTTAGTCATGTAAAAAGTTAAATACAATGCTGAAGCACTTTACCTGAGAATTTCCATTTTATGCAATTTTACCTTTCTGCTTCGCTACATTTACCATGACAGCTTTACCCACTAATCAGTTTGACATAAAGTTATTTCAGACAAAATACACTGGCTCAGAGTTTTTACAATTAAACTACCAAAAGTATGTACGCACTTTAGCTTCAACTTGGCCAGCAGCAAGATAAAACTGCTGCTCACATCTCAAAACCATCATAATAATAATAATAATCCAATATTATACTTTAACAAAATATACACATATAATAATGTAAGGCTCAGAAATACCTTTACTTTTATAGTATTTTAACACTATTGCTGCACTGGGTTTACATGGTGGTATTAATACCTTTACTTGATTAAAGGATCTGTGTGCTTCCTCCTCTCCTGACATAACACAACGCAATAATGACACAACAAAATACAGTAATACAAGTCTCAACACCCAAGCAGCAGAAGTATTACCAATATTAGCAAATAAACAAATCCTCAGCCAACAGCATGGTCCCACTTGATCAGCATTCATACTGTATGAGACGAGCATGTGACTCACCAACACAGAGTGGGAGGGGGCTGTCCCATGCCCTCCTTTCCCCCCTCAGGCAGGTGAGCACCTCGGGGCCTTTCAGAGTGTAGCCTGGGTCACAGCTATACGACACCGTGCTCCCTGCAAAATGACCTTTGTCCTCCCTCTTGTAGCCAAACTGGGGAACACCTGGATCCTCACATTTCACCAGCTCAAAACCTGAGAGGGGAAGGTAAAGGAGGTACAAGTGCAGGGATTAGGGGGGTGCTGAAGAAGAAAGCATGTATGCGGTTTTTATGTTGCACAGGCAACAGCAAGAGTTGAAAAATGAAATACAAGAATATACAAACTATGCTGAGATGTAAAATATTAAATATAAACTCAGGTGGGTGTGTGTTTGTGCACTTCACTCACTGGTGAAGTGCAGTTCAAAGCCTTTACTGGTGTTATTTGCATTGCTGATGAACTCCAGCCACATGGAGCTGGAGGTGGAGTTCAGGGTTGTGTCTAGCAGCTCGCTGCCTGTAAACACCCCCAGCAGACGAGCCTTATTACTGCTGCCGTCAAAGACCTGGAAGGGGGGCGGGGGAGAGAGAAAGAGAGCGTGGGAGGAAGTGTCTGAATTAACATGATCAGGTGTGCACACACAGATATGCTAACAAGACTGCATATTCACATGAGGAGGGTATATCTCCCCCCACCCCCTCACTTTGAGTATGTCATCCTCCTCCAGTCTGAAGTCTCGTGCTCGTAGCTGGATGCCTTTGCCAGGCTGCGTTTGGATGGAGTAGATGCACTCGTGGTTGTTGCCGTAGTAACCGGGGTAGTTAGGTGAGAGCAGCACCCCTTGCATGCCAGTCACGGATGAGCCGCATTCAGCTAGAGAAAAAGAGAGGGAGCAGAGAGAGACAGAGGGAGAGCGAGAGAGAGAGAGAGAGAGAGAGAGAGAGAGAGAGAGAGAGAGAGAGAGAGAGAGACAGGGAGAGAGAGAGAGAAAGAGAGAGAGAGAGAGAGAGAGAGAGAGAGAGAGAGAGAGAGAGAGAGAGGGGAGATAGGAAGGGAGGTGGTGTTGGAGAGAGCAGAGGACATGTCAATCGCTATATGTTTGAAACTCAGAGTGGATTTATTCATGCGGTCATGCACAGGGAGATGGGAGAGGAGATGGGGAGAGGAATATGGTCACTGACTATACCTGAATGTTGAGTGGCTCATCATCATAATCACACTGCAATCTGAATATGATTAACAGTAATTTCAGCTCTATTTGAAAATTGCCTTTTCTGAATCACGAAGGTGAGAGAGAGAAAAAAAAGAAGGGCGGGGGGGGGGGGGCAGTTTTCAATAGAAAAATAGCTGCCAGAATTTAAATGACCACAAATGTACCCCGAATTTGAACTTTATGAATGTAGTGAGTTGGTGGAATGTAGTGAGGTGATAGAACTGTTTGGGAGGTTTATGGAAAAGTATGAAGTTTCTAAAATAAGGCTGAATGTGATAGAAGTATGAAAATGACAAAATGTGTCATCGCTGTCATCCTTAAAAGATCTGGATTTATCTACGGGCAAAAACGACCAAGAGCTACGAGCTACAGAATGCTAAACAGGAGCAGAGGAGGCAGGCAAGGATGGTCTTTCTGTCATGAAATTGCTTGACCTACTTCACACATGCGTAAACACTGCAAAACAAACATTTAGAAACCATTATTATAATATTATTGGTGAGGGTGAAGGAAATAAATGACTTCACAAATTTAGCATCTATTAAACTGTAATTACTTGTTTTCAATACAGTGTCAAAATCTTAATGCTTACAAATTACTTTCTAAGTTTAGAAACAAAAAAAAAAGAAATGTGCAAGTGGCAAAGATATTCCCATGAAGTAATAAGTGGTAGTAGTTTACTGCTGTTTCCATTTTGCACTTACTGTTTAACAGTGTTTTTAGTATGTTAGCAAAAAAAAACATGAAAAGGACAAACACAAGGTCGATCGTCATCATGGCGAGTGCTTTACCCATCATTAGGATTAAATCTGCATTCATATCAACACACAAATGCAGCTCTTAAGGTTTTGGTGCATCACAGAATCATCACACTGACTTAAATCTTCGCAGTTTGATCCGTGATCATGATTCTCAGGCACTAGCGATGAGCAGCATCAATAATTAACATATTTCAACTCCTTAATGTCATCCTCATTAGAGCTGCTGCTCTATATAATTTGGACAAAGTCAAAAAGGCTGTTTCTGGGAAGCTATCCAATGGAAAGACAAAATGTGGGTGGATGAAGAGATGATAATGAGGAGAATTGAAAAGGAAAATGTCTCGTCTTGGCGTGACTGACAGTTTTGTACATTTCTCAATGAGTGGGTGTATGTGAAAGGGCCAGTGAGGTGACATGGCACTGTGAAGGGATTACAGTAGGGGGAGAGGGGGGAGTGACAAAAGCCAAAATAAAGCATGTGACCACCTACCAACACACCTTGGCAGAGGGGAACTCCACACCCGCCTCCTGCCCCCTAAGCACACCACCCTCGCAGGACCCTCCAGTCGATAACCTGGGAAACAGGAGAAGATGAGGGCGTCGCCCACGCCGTACTGCAGGCCCTTTCTGGTACTGTAGGGTGGGATTCCAGGATCCTCACATGGCTCCAAATCATACTCTGCAGAAACGGAGAAAGAAAAAACATAAAGTACATTAAAGGCAATAATAATGATTTCATTTTATTTATTTATTCATTTTTTATTTGTTTTGTACTTTTTATTTTTGCCCTGATGATATCACATCATTGATGCAACCTCCTATGATGTTTAAAAGCGGGAGAGTGTAAATTTAACAAATTAAAACTTATCTGAGGAAATGTTTCCACAGATAATATGGAGGGTAAACCATGCTTAAGTATGTTGAATCCCTTCTAAATCCAATTTCACATCCAAAAGTCCCAACACTAAATGTCATTTCCTGAAATTATTACAGCATCATGTACCTCTGAAGGGCCGTTGCAAGTAATGAAATCTCAACAACATTCAACCTTTCATCCATTTAGCCACTGCTTTTCATCCTTCCCGTGAAGCAAAATATTTTCTGAGATAGGTGTTATATGGCACTTTAAACTGTCAGCGATAGTTTATTATATTTTGCCTTTTTACTATATCCAGGTGTTCATATCAGGGGGTGCTGTGAGAGCAAAAGGAGGTGAAATGATGCTCTCAGTAGGTAAAGGGCCATCTGTGCTCTATCCTAATTGATTCATTTAAAATTAATCAGTTCTCTTGATGTTAAGCATTTCATTTTTCACTCTCAAGTGCATATAATTACATATTTCCAGAAGACATTCTTAGATGATTATTATTTTGCTCCTTGTCTGTGGTAGCCTCTTCTAAACCATGCATGGCTATTTGTGTCATTAACGTACTTTGAAATACTAAATCCATTCTCACCAGAGAAAGTGATGTTGAACCCCTCGTACGAAACGGAGAAGTCCGAAAGAAAGCGGATCTGAGCCGTATAGTTTCCAAACAGGCCGGCGCTGAGAGGCGGCGGCAACGTGGAGCCCGTCAGTCTCCACAGGGGCTGAGAGAAGCTGCCGTTCTCCGTCACCAACAAATGGTCGTGAGGGCTCTCAAGGTGGAAGGTGTGGAAGGTGAACTGAACACCTGAATAGGAGAAGAAGAAAGACCCAGCGCTGAAATGTGTTGTTGTTTATATTCTCTTCTTCTGTTTGACCTTTGTATTAGTAAACTGGGAGCCAGCAAAGTTAGAATTTGCAATTAAGTAAAGAAAAAAAATAATTACACAATGACTCTTATAATTCAGTGGAAACAAAGTTTACAGTTCCAGGCTGGAGTCTTTCATGTGAAACAGAATATTCTCAGTTTCATAAAGCAAACAGCATTGATTCCCTGTCTTCTCCCCCCTACTACTTTTCAAACACATTACACCCACGCAGAGCGAGCATCTGCAAATAAGGCTGTGTCAATTTGATGCAAGCGCTCTACCAAAGGTGACAAGAGCGGAGAGTCGTCCTGTGGCGCAGTAGCCCTAGGCCAGCCTCTCAGCACTCCAGTCATCCAGAGACAGCTTGTTCGGCAAAATAAAAAGGCCACTCGGTGGGGGGAAATGACATTGTAAGGGAAATTGAATTTGACTGCTGCATGTGTTGACACGGAATTTGTCTGCTAACCTTTGCCATGGGAGGTCTCGATTATCCACGTGCAGTTCAGGTTGTGCGGGTAGAAGTCTGGAAAGCCAGGTGACAGGATGGTGCCGACGTTGCCCTGGATATAACCTCCACACAGTGCTGCCGAATAGAAGCGCGCAGGAGACAGATGAAGGAGAGAAAAAGAGACGAGGAGAGAGCAGAGAGGTGAAATCAGAGAGGGCAAAGAAGACAGAAATAAAATTTCCAGAAAAAAAATGACAAAACTCGTCTGTGCATTTACAATGTGGTAAAATGTCTTTTACAAGAGATGCCCTTCAAAAAAAAGCATAAAAAGGAGAGAGTGGTATCATCAATATCATTACAGAGTGGGCAGAAATCAATACTGTCCGTAAATATAAAAGCATTTACAGATGAGGAAAAAGGAAAACATCAAAGGGTAAGCTCACTGCCGTACATATAAAACATTTATGATGAAATGAGGAAGAAACTTTTTAAGTCTAAAACAAAAGTCGAAGAAAGAAACGTTATCATCTTATATGGATTTTATGGTAAGTCAGAAATATACAGCAATTTAAATATGATGCAATATGAAGCAAAGTGCTTAAAAAGATTTCTCATTTTTCATGTGAAACAACACACAACAATGAATTTAGCTTTAATCCCATTTATGAATAGGAGGAAATCTGGCAGGCGACTATTCATTTCTAGGTCAATATTATGGAACGTACCATCGCAGCTAGGCAGGGGACGGCTCCACTGAAAATTGGGTTCACATTCTAAAGGCTCAGTGTCACTAAGTGTGTACCCCGCTTCACAGCTAAATGTCACCAAGGCGCCCACATAGAAGTCATTGCCATGACGCTGTCCGTTGACAGGGATACCAGGATCCACGCAATGATCCGACTGTAACTGCAGGGCTAGAGAGGACGGGGGACAAGACGAAGAGAGAATAAAGACATGATCCAAGACACACGGACACATACACAAAATCCACCTGCGTGCTGTTTTCAATAGGTCAGGTGCAGGTCAATGAAGGTTAAAAGGCAGTTTGCATTCTCTAAGAAGATCTGATAAATAATTTACACTAATGTCTTTTATCAACAGGAATTAACCAATGAGAAGATCCGGAGCTCTCTACCAGTCCACCTTGGATGGTTTCTAACAAAGTAGCGTTCACTGTGAATTACCGATGATTTGCTGAGATTTACCCAGAAGGATAGTGTAAAATGTTACCAGTGTGAGTCACACAGGTAGAAATGTCTTAAGTATTTAATTACAGGATGAGTGAACACCGGTGTGTTGGGAAAAGCGTGTGCTGTATGCGTGTGTGCACGCATAAGGAGGTGTACATGGAATTTTTAAGCATGGCAACGTGTGTCAAGGCAGAGATATCTGACAGAATAATCTCAACCCATTTGCTTCCTAATTATAGGTGTTCTAATAAGAATGGCTTCATGGTGAAATTGAGAGCCTGCGGAGATTGTATTTACAGCCACGACTCAATAGCTTGTACTAGTACGTTGAACGAGGCTTACGGCTGTTCTGTCTCTGATTTGGTCTGTATGTAATGGATTCACTTCTATTAGGCTCTGTGAAGCATGGGAGAATGGGCCCCTTCTTTTATAGTATATCCACCCTCTATCTTTGGGTATGGCTTTGACTTTGTGCTCAACTTCCAAACCCTTACTTTCATAGCGAATGCGGAAGCCGATGTCGGAGTGGCTCTTGTCGGTGGAGAAGAGGAGATACAGGAAGTTGGAGGTGCTGATGAGGAACTGGGGAACCTGGGTGCCCTGGTAACTGCCAATCAACGGCGAAGAAGGGAACCGCCCATCACGCACCTCAAGGACATCGTAGTTGACCTCTGTGCGGAACCTGAGAACCAGAAACAAGGTATTTTTTGCACTTTTTTTTTTTGTTTTTGGAAATAAGTGCAATTAAAGAAGAATATCAACCGAAATGATAAGGCTCTTTCATACACAGGAGACTGTGTCAAAATTTACATGGTAAATATGTCAAAATAAATTTGTCTTCAAGCGAATTAACACAAACAGTGGTTTAATAGAAGTGTATACTTCATTTTTACTCCAGGGCCCCGGAGTTATTTAATCTGTTTTTGGGCAGCTGGGCAACACTAAGTGAAATTTGGAACTGATAAGAAAATACACTACAAAAAATATCTACAAATCAACCGCTCCAAAAAATAGATTCTTATATTTTTGACATCTGGCTGCATAAAAACTGATGCTTGAACGAAGCTTATTCAGTTGAGCAGATGCTCGTTTAAACAAGATTCTGACAAAAGTAAAAATATAACAAGCAGTTCAAGGGGCCAATTCTCAGTGTCTGAACCCAAATAGGATACTGTGTGCTCCAGGACCCTATTTGGATTCAGACATTGAGAAGCGGCGCCTTGAACTTTCCAACGTCCTATTCTGAGAGCACCGACCTCCGTTTGCGGAGGGACAGAAGCGCAAGAGATTCCTTCAGCGAAAGTAAAAATATCTCAGACTTTAAATATCATGCCAGCCCAGAATTATTTTTTCCTTTATTCATCCACAAGAGCTTCTTAAAAAGATCGCTGTCAAAGGCCAACTCAAGGTTGAAGTGCTGGATGAAAAACTTGCTTTTTAGCTTTTCATCGACATTCTGAAACCAGCAGGGTTAAATTAAATTATTTCCAATTTTGCAGACATTACGTTATAGGAGATCCTGAGACATATGGCATGATTTGGTGAGTGCATCTGTGCAGAGTGCGTGTGTGTGTGTGTGTCTGTGCGCGCGTGCATGCGCGCTGTGTGTTTCCGTCCTCGTTGCCAGAGCCCCTTCATCTTCAAAGCCACGCATAAATTGCTTGGTTTCAGAACAATGTCATGTAAATGAAGCGGTTTGTGATATTTTATTGATGTTACATAAAAATTAAAGAGCGACAAACATTTATGTTGCATTCATTTTGCATGACGTGTTATCGTGACAGGGACGAGGATGAGATGGGCTCGCAAGGAAGAACCTTAGTGAAACGCTAATTTGGTGTTTGATCCTACGACTGTATGTCTCTCTCTGTCTCTCTCTCAAACATCAGGACAAATTACCTCCTCTCCCGTCTCTCCGGTTTCCCTTGACAGACCATCCCCATTTACATACACATTACACACACGTACATTTACATACGTGCAGGTCTTGGTTGGGTTTCTGTGAGTGTGTGTGTGTGTGTGTATGTAGATATGTAGTTGTGCATGTATAAACTGTAGGGATATCTGCAGACATTCAGGGAATGGGGTATCAAATGAAAGGATAAAATACTTATGGGGACTTACTAAATAAAACATAGTGTTATCCTGCTTGGGGCTGTAGGTTAATGTGCATTAGAGCGCTACCACTTTACCCCCCCAGTAAGGAAGCACAGACGATTAAAGAAAGTAATAGAAAGCAGAGAGAAGAGTGAGCACACATGTTGAAATCGTGAGAAGGAAAAAGCAAGAAAAATTTAAGAAGAAAAAAAAACTGACGTGACAACAGCTGCTATCCGGGTGACTCACTTGTCGAAGATGATCTTGATGGGGTAGCCTGGAGGAGCCTCAATGATCCATTCACAGTTAAGGGCCTCCTTATAGAGTTCTGGCCAGCCAGGGGAGAGGATGATCCCACTGGGAGCTTTCAGATCGCCTCCACATGGGGCTAACGGAGAGAAAGAGGGAAGACAAGGAGAGAGAGAGAGAGAGGGAGAAAAAAAACAGCTGATGTATGACAGTGTCCATAGATGATCCCATGCATCAGCTGCGGCTCATCCCATTTCTTTTACTGCCACCGTCTATCTGATGTAAATTGGTGGCAGCTCACTTCAAGGTTAACCATTCCTCCAAAGAACGTGCCCGTACCTGCAAGTGTGTGTGTGCATGAACGCAAGTGCGTGCATCACATATCCATGTGAGTGCACGCGGTTCCTCCCCTACGCTGTAGTCTTCAAATCTATCATAAGCCCCTCCTACAAAATGTGCTGCTGTCATTCCCATCAAACACAGAAAACAGCACATCTCTGATCGCTGGCACAATAGACACTTGAGACGCATCGACCCCTCTCCCCTACCCTCATCTCTGTTACCGCTGTGCATCTCTTTAACTGCCTATCCTTAACCAGAACACACAGGCACAGTGGAGGGCTTAGTTACAGTGCCAGCTCCTCGCTCCCTTTGAAGTGGAATGATTTAATCAGCCAACTCAGCATACTGAAGGACATCTATAAAACGCATTACACTACAAACGCGGGGGTATGATAGATGGTCTCAAAGGAATACAAGTGACCAAGTTGGGAAGTGACATGTTTTAATAATGGATTCTCCTTTGCGTATCATGAATAGCAAACCCGATTAGGCCCCTTAGACTCGCAGCCGCATCTGCGCCACATGTGCTCCACTGCCGGTTTCCAAGAACCGTAGCTGGTTAACACCTAGCTTTAACTTAGCTTTGCCAGCTATATTGGCCTTTTATGGTTTGCTGGAAATAGTTTATTGACTACTGAGTCAGAGAGGTAAATGGATGGTTCAGCGGACTGTGTGTAAGCACAGCATGTCTGCTGCATCAGATATTCGAAAGAACAAAGCCTCTATTTCATCACTAGCCTCAAGTCAGATCTCAGTGATCCTCGACAGCATTTTGGGACATTAATTATTAATTAGTTATATCTGCATCAGTTGTAAAACAAATGGAATTAAAGCAGTTTAAGAGAAGCAGCAAATCAAAACTGATTTCTGGCACAACTTTTCAAGCAACACCAATCCGTCTGCTATTTGGGCTGTTCTGGAAAAAATCTCTTTACAATTTTCAGATGCAGTGATGTTGCATCACTAGTGAGAGCGAACATCAAAACAAACATACTGTCATTTCATCAGTTTATAACAGTTGCATATGAGCTGTGGCACAGTGGGCACCCTGCTAACGAGGTGCCAGACCACGGAACAAACGTTTTCAGAATAAAATATATGCACATCTTCCTCTTAATGACTTAACTCCTCGTGGTGTCAGGATTTTTCTGAGCTACACAGATTCAGTTGTACGCAAAAGTTTGAACCCTCGGGGGCAAAAGACACATTCTGTTGATTTCTGAAGTGAATAGAAGTAAATACAACCACTGCAGCAAACAGACATTAAAATTAATCTTTCCTCACACTGCACAGTGGAACGATGCACCAGCACTCCTGTGTCAGCTAAACCTTCCTGCAGCTCCTTAGCAGTCATATGGGGGTTGTGCTTCACTTTTCTGCCCGTGAAGTTTGTCAGAAAGATTTCTTGGTCTTCCCAATCTCATCCTCACTTCCACCGTTCACCTTAACTGCCATTTCTTAATGACATTTTGGACGGTGGAAATTTCAAGCTGGAAGTGTTTTGATATCTTTTTATAGCCTCTCCTGCTTTGTAGGCATCAGTTAGCTTCATTTTCAGATCTTCTTGCACACGCCACATAAATTAGTTTATGTGCCGTTTTGAGCTCTCGAAATATAAAGTAACAGTGCATTAATAATTGAAGAAGGGCTCTTTTTTATGTCTGTTTGCTGCAGGGGTTTTATTTACATCGTTTCACTTCAAAATTCAACAAACTATGGAATTGACTCAGGGGTGCCCAAACTTTTGCATTTACAGCCATAACTATGACAAACATATAACCGCAAAGTGTGTGATTATTGGATAGAAAATATGGAATAAAGGCCCATTCAGCTCTTTAATATCTACAACTACTATTAAAAAGTGTGTCAGTAAATCTAAAGATGTTCTTTTTTTTATACACTAATATGTGTCCCCAGCACTAGGCTTCATCTCATGCCATCTAATGAAAGAAAAAAAAAAAAAAAAAAACATTGTTGGAGGGTGCGGCCAAAATGTTCAGGTCAGATACAAACTCAAAAAACATCTTGTGAGATGGCTATCACATAAGGTAACCTTTTCCTTTCCTACCTTCACAACGGGGAACGGCATTATCCCACACCACGTTGCCATCCTTGAGAATGCAGGAGATGGTCTGAGAGCCATGGGTCTTAACAAAGCCCTCCTCACACAGGAATGAGATGGAGCTTCCCAGCTGAAGGCTCTCACCAAAGCGCTTCCCATTAACGGGAACACCTGGGTCTGGGCACTCGTTGTGGCGAAATGCTATTGGAAATGCAGAGAGGAGGTGGGGTCAGTGTGAAGGAGAAGAGACAGATGAATGTCATGTGTACAGGGAAAAAAAACAATTTGTTTGATGAAATGTTTTAAAAGAAATCAAGAAATGAAGTGTCACTTGACAACCCAAGAAAAAGCACAGATCACACAGTCGTTCTGCTGGTATTAATCCTCATCACATATTAAATTTTCTGTGCAAAGATGCTAATTTCCATGGAGATTTTAAAATAATTACCCAAGTTTCTTGACAAAACTTTTTCTCTCTACTGTCAGCATTTAGCAATGCCAGCATTTAACAAGAAGAAATTAGTTTCACTTAGTGAGTCACATTGATTCACCCTGCTGCAGTAACTCTAGCTGGTGGGAAACCAAACCATATGCAGATCATCCGTGCCAGATGACGCTTCTGTATGATATGTGGAGCAGACAAACTAGGAAAATTGTTTTCTTGCATCCTCAAAACTTTATCTATCAGACTTCTCATTGAGCAGGTGGCAGTTAGAAAGGCCACAGAGACACGCCGTCACGTAAGAAGAGGCATAACCCTGGAACAAGGCGTGTAAACAAATACATCACCTGTGCCGCTATCTCTCTCACTTACTCTCTCGCTCTCACTCTTGTACACACACGCGAGTAGGTGACACGTGTAGGTGTTGATGAATCCCTCTTCTGTACCCATTGGACCCAAACAGAGTGCCAGCCACACCTCATCCATCACGATCATCTTATTTATTAACGTGCCAAAAATCCCCTCAATACAGTTTGGCATGTCCTTAATTAACATGAATGATGGAAGTTGTCCGCTCAGCCCTGCAACACCCCCCCCTCCTAAAAACAGTCCTGCAGTTAGATGACACTGTTCTCAGGAACTAAGCGTCATCTCCAATTAACTGCTCTTGACATTCATCCACCATGCTGCATTGGTTATTTATTTATTCATCTAACTTGCTAATTAATGCATTAGCTACCATGTGTTGTCCACATTGTGGAATTACAGAGGCACCTGGGTCGGGTTGATGACATGTCTGCAAATGAGCTGGAGCCAGAGGCCCAAAAGCATTCTGGGTAGGCTGAAGAATGTTATTTTAGGTACAGTAGAAGAGGTTTTATGAGCAGGATACAGAAGCAGTCTTCACTGTAATTAGCAATACCAGTCACTACAGTGTAGTGGACTAAATAATAATAATAATTATTATTATTATTAGTGGAATAATTAATAGTGGAATATTACTACTGTGTTAGAGATTTTGTCTAAATATTATAGTATCATGTTAGTCCTCACTGCTACAATAAGAAGCTTAACACAAAAAAGATTGAGGATAAAATCAATTTCATGTTCCCGCTTCTCACTATATAATGATTTAAGCGCTACACATGATTAAATTCCTTTGTTTGAAATTTAATGTTATTTGTAAGAAGTTTTGTTCTTGTCTGGCACAAGTTTCATCACAGTAAATGTATTTCTGGTGTCTTTTAAGTGCACGTGCACTGGGTACTTCTATGTGCATGACACAATAAATAACTACCTAACTAGCTACTATAATTACTAATAATATGTTCTCAGCTAGCTAAATGCTAGAGTCTTCCTATGTGAAAAAATGTAAATGTAAACATAGCATCTTATCGCTTGCATGAAAGTGAGTCAGAGCAGATAATCTTAATGCCAAGTCTCATTGAGACAAACCTCCCGAGGGCACCTTAATTATATATGAAATAGCTTTGTGGGTTTTATAAGGTTAGGGTTAGACACTTTGTATGGAGATATTTCTATTGGGATGTAGAAAAATGCAAAGATCAGGCTCATTACACAATAGTGCATATGCAATGAATGTAATAATACTCCTGCCAACCCCTCACGGTACAGTGTATCCATGAAATGGGCTTACCAGCATACAGCCAACATGTACTGCATTAGAGAATAAAATCCATCTGGAATTTCCTCAGAAGTCAGCAGCTACCCAGAATAGAATATAATGAGCACTGCCGCAATGCATCTGTCAGGTAAGGGCGCTGCATCTTTGTTTGGGTTTTATTTAAATGTCAAGTCTCTATTTAGACAATAAAGACAGGGTTTTTGTCATTTCTCTATGTGGCTGTGCATGTGAGTGTGTAAGGAGTGCGTTACTGATGGGTGGAAGAGTTAATGCAGTCTGTGGGAGACAGGCACATAGATATGGCAAATGAATCATGAGGTCTATTGCATGCATGCACACACAAACTCAGCACACACACACACACATTTCTGTCCACATCACAAACAATCTTGAATACAAAACATCCAGTCAGGGTGGACTTCTGCGATAAGCTTTAAAGACTTCCCTTTATCTCCTTTGAAGTCGCATTCAATACGTACTTGTGAACGTGATATTAAAGCCTCTGTCTGTGTAGGTGTGGTCAGTCAGGAACTCCAGCCGTGCCACGTGGGCACTAGTTGTTATGGGGGGTGGCAGGACGTCACCAGAGAAGGTACCCAGGATAGGAGACTCAGCCTGACAAAGACAGATGAAGATTTTCAGATGAAAAGTAGACAGATAAAATGACTCGCAAGTCCTAAGAAGTTCAGAGAAATAGTGTTTAGACTGTACACGTAATTATAGAGGCTGCTTTTCCTACTGACAAGCACAGTCATTGATAGTGATTGACAGGTGAATAGACGAAGTTGCAGAAAGAGCCATTTAAAGTAACTGAGGACAACAGCTTATAATTCAACGCTACCTTTCCCCCGTCTTTGATCGAGAGGAAGTCAAACTGTTTCTCCATGCTGAGATCATTGAAGGCCAGATTGATTCGGCTCTCGGGGTTGGTGATGATCAGCCACACGCAGTGCATATTGTTTCCATACTCCTGAGGGTAGTTGGGAGACAGCAGCACCCCAGATGGAGTGGTAAAGTTGAAGAAACAGGAAACTATAGGGGTGATAAAGACACACACACACAGAGGAAGGAAGAGAGAAGCAGAGTAACATAAAAATGAGTATTGTTTAGGAGTCTGAAAACATGGTACAAGTTCCATTTACTTTTGTTTACTACAAGGCAACATGATTTGATTCATTTTATGGAATCTGTCAAAGTCTACCTTTACATCCCACATTTACTGTAGACATCTAACAGACCAGGGAGGAAGTCATATTTCAAACGGCACCACCATAACAACCAATTTGTTGTCTTGTGGCATAAGCGCACACAGGTGTACAATGACAGAAACCTTAGGCTGACAAAGGGATCATTGGAAATGAAAAAATAAATAAGTCTGAATGCAATAAAAGTTGCCAATAACACTAGATAACAAAAAAGATGTTTGTGGTTTATTGTGACAACATTTCACTATCTATCCATTTCTCAACTAAACAGTGCAGGCTGAATTTGGAAAGCACGATTTACTAACAGAAGCACTGGCTGCGCACATTAAACCTTTATCTGACAGGAAGAGCCAATTAAAAACAACATATCTCATTTAAGCAAATGCTGTGGAATGAGACTGGGGATAGAAGAAGCATAAGCCTCACAGATTTGAAAATGTCTAACTGCAAAAATCATTGTTTCCAATCGATGTCTAGTTAAAAAAAAAAAAAAAAAGAAAAGAAAAAGTGCTGGCAATGAAAATGAAAAAGAGTCTCATTCCCCTCCCCTTGACTACTGACAAGGTTGTCACTTCATCCCAGTTGTTCCGATGGATGATCTTACAGGGCGACGGCACTATCCCTTGATGTTACTGGGCAGATGTAGCCGTCCTTGCAAAGGCAGCCCACAATTTCTGCTCTGTTCATGGAGGTGGAGCACAGCTAAACAGGTATATGCTTAGGTCAGGAGCCATATGAAAAAAGGTAGCACTGTGCTCCCCTTTATGGAGACATCTGCATCTGATGGGACAAACAGTCCATTCCTGGGCTGTCATCGCTATTTGCTCCTAATTCTGAAACATGGCGGCACCTCTGGAGACACTGTTGAAATTTCTCAACTGTCCACTATAATTGATTTGTGAATAATTCTGAGGTGAGAAGCAGGTCATGCAAAGAAAGAGTCCTGCTTCACATTATTTCTACACGGCAGTTTAAATAGATCTTGACAAGTTTTGTGAGTTTAGTGTCGTCATCTGGATCCGTCTACTTACTTTGTTAATTGCTCTTGCTTCCACCTGCTGGGATTAATTGACTGACAACCTATTGACATAGGTTGGCTTTTTAAGGCAGAGCCTGTGGCCGGACAATTTGCTTAGAAAATCCTGACTTCTATACCTGGTCAGGTGTATGTAGGAGGGTGTTTAAAGATCATGTAATAATGATACTGATTGCTTGTGTGAGAACCTAAACTTAATTGCAAATGCAACATCAACACCATACCTAAGTATAGATTAGTTCAAAGTAGATGAGGTAACAAAGAAAAGCTGGAGGGAGATGTGTAAGGTAACATGAGTCACTAACACAAAACACTTCTTCCTTTCACAAATGAACATGAGACAGACATTTCAATGTGCACAGGAGCTTTAAATAGCTCAGCTGTGGAGATACAACTACTAGAATTTCCAGACAAGATTGACTTTTTAATATAAAATTAATCACAGTCAAAAGCTCACCCAGCAGTGAAGGAGAAATGTTGATTATTAATATTATCATCCTCTGTTACATTTGAGAGATGACGATGCTCCTCCCTTCTACCGTTTGCACTGAGGTGGTAATGACTTTATCACAAGTTTTCTCTTAGTTTTGCATCCATGCGTGATTTGTTTATAGTGTCATTCTTCCATTTTCCATAAAAAACTGTTTTGTATACACTGCAGCAGGTGGCTAAACAGAATGTGCCCCAACATAATTGCTGCCAGTAAGTTGTCCAAGGTAGCAACAGTAACTAGGGGTTGTGGAGGTTTAAATTAGAGCAATTTTGAAAAAGTCACTTTAATAAACGGGGGATAAATAAATATCTCTGATACTTTAAGCACACAAACAATTAGGCAATGAACTGTGCATTTAGGAAAGCACATCATCTTATTAACTCTATCAACTTCAATGACAGAGACAAGAATGGTGCACTGACTACATGACTAAAACAGCTTGTTAAATGTTAACTAAATAAATATTGCTTCCTTGCACGATGAAGCCAAATTGACTCTTGTGCCAGCAAATTCTCTGTCAGTCAGCTCACCGATGTTTATCTAGATACTGCAGCTTTTTGTCCACCCTATTATCTTATCAATAATACAACAGTGGACATTATCTGCATGGTCAGCGCTCTTCCTTCTCCCCTCATCCTCTAACTCTCCCACTCTCTGTGTTTGTCTTTCATGGCGTTAATTAGCTAATAAGCCCTCCTATTGTTTCAAAATCCACAGCCTCTGCTCGGCAAACTGCAGGGATAATCTGACCATTTATTATGCAGCCCTCCCTGCACTCATCCGCACAAACGTACACATTTATGCACCCTTGAGAGCGGTGTTGTACACATGCTCATGTGTGCACATGGTGTATGCAGAGTCAGAGCAGCATTAGGCATCCAAGAACTTACAAACACAGCTGGGTTTCTTAGCCGACCACTGGTTGTTCTTCTGACAGGTGATGTTCTTCTTCCCAACCAGCTCAAAGGCAGGCAGACACTCAAAGTACAGCCTGTCTCCGTGGCGGAAACCTGTCCCCTCCCGTTTGCCGTAAGCTGGGATCCCAGGGTCTCCACAGCTGCCTTGGTCAATTTCTGTGTGGGGTAAAAACAAACGCATTACGCAGAATATTCACTATGCAAACCTAACACTGATAATGACTTATTATTTCAAGCACAGAAACATCAATGGGGGTCATACAAATAAAGACCTATTTTTATTACCTGGTATCACAGTAGAGATATAAATTTAAAGGTCACAATCTAATTAGCACAATGCACCTCCCTGTCTGTCCTCGCTTTAACCTGCATATTAAATCAAACAGAAAAATAGTATGGACAACCACCGCGGCCCTGCAGCACCTGAGAAGAATACTTTCTCCAGTTTTCCTAAAAACGCTAGCTAGATATCAAATAGAGAGAGAGAGAGAGAGAGAGAGAGAGAGAGAGAGAGAGAGAGGTGTGGGCAGAGAGAAAGAGACATCCCAACTCAAGGTTATTACTGACTGTAGCCTCCAGCAGATATTGACAAGAAGCAGCTACACAGATAATAAGTGATATGGAGATGCAGGATCTCACATTAAATCAAACCAAACCAAACTATTTCTCATTAACTCCAGGCAAATGTGAGTACAGCTGGTTACCATAAAGTCACCGTGTAGTGCTGATTTCTGTTTGACCATATCATGTGACAGGACAAACACACCAGGTCGGCTCTCCAAAATATGTTCCACCAAAACTGATTCCTTTATGTAGTTATCTGTTTTTACTTTTTTTTTTTTCTCTTTCCGACAGAGGGAAGAATAGTGGATTCATGTGCGATCACAGAGACTGGAAACAAGACCAGGTCAAAACCTAATATAGCCCTGGACTTCCTTTTACCTGTTTGCTCCACATGTACAGTAATTTAATTCAGCTGAATTCCCAATAAAGCTGTTCTCATTTTTACATGAGACAATGGAACATGACACTTCCAAGCCATTTCCAACCTGCTGCTCTGCTCTGCTAAAAAACTGATTTTATAACCATGTCATCAACGCCTGACAAAACCACCATACACATAAGTAAAAGACAACATCTGTGCTCAGAGAGAAAGTTCATTCACATCTACGACCGCTGCCATGCGGTCACCTGAATGAGAGGTGTGAGTGTGGCTCTTCTACAGAAAGCAGCTAAGGTGTGTCCAAAAAAAGTTGATAGATCTGTCGCTAAGTGCTTTTGTGAAGAAAAAAGGTAAAGGGGTCTTAAAAATCTAACAACAAAGGCACTAAGTTGACAACACTGCCCGTAAACGCCCCCTTCCATAAAGAATGCATTTATAACTCACACCAGTACTGTTCTTCTTCTTCTTTGGTGGCTGGGAAAACCAACTTACAGGTACATTTCCACCAGAATGAGCAGCAGCAGGAAAACTTATAATTACAGTGATTGTTCCTGTTTCTCTTGCATAATCTCCATGTGTCCTTCCTAGCAGATTTCCAATGTAATATTGTGATTTCCATTCCATTTAGTACTGATTTTAATTCAACTCTTCCTTCATAACAGTGTGTACATAATCCAGTGGGGCTATTCTATGGAGTGTTTGATTTCAACCTGTATGTCCTCTCCTCAGATGGGTAACGACCTTCTTTTCCCTTGAGCTTCCACCCGTGTTCCATCAATTGCCTAAATTTTTCTAAATACTGTTTCCCTGTGTCACTTAAACCTGCCAGACTTTGTGCATTCTCTGCTTTACAGTGTTTGCATGTGAATTAACTGCAGGTAGTTTAAATGATTGTTTTGCCAATACATCAATCGTCTCATTTGCTTCTACCCCTACACGAGCAGAGGAAGGAAAGAAATAATCGATCTCCTATAACGTGGCCGGAGTAATGGCAGATTTCATACACAGTATCATGCCAACATGACGACTTTCCAAACTTAATTCTTACGAGCACTGACAAGCTATCAGAAGCTTATGATTATAACACTGGCTTGATTATTTTTCTTCTACCCATTGTAATGTTAACAGTTTTATGAGTAATTCCACTGTGTACACTGAAAGATGGTTAGATATTCTCTTTTTCACTGCTACCTCACAATGAGGGAAGAAAATCTACCACCTATGAGCACAGTCTCCGTTTCCTCTGAAGCACCTGCAAATATGAATATCTTATGTTGCCGCTGCTGCAGACTTCTGGACCCAGACTATCTGGATGGCATCGGCCGGCCGACCAATTGTGTAACTTCATCACTCACTTGCTCACTCAGTCACTCACAGACATTCGGGAATGACTTCCCTAATCATTCAGTCCAATGCTGTCCTGCAGCTGGAACACCACAATAGCACAATCCTCACCCCCTTCCCTCTGAGCAGATGAGTAAAATAAATTCTTCACTTGCAGGGAAAAACCGAGGGCCACATTACTGGAAGAGTAAGATGTGATCTAGATTCCCTGTGCCAAGCACTAAAAGGTGTACTGAGATTTTGGGAAATGTGCTTGATTATTGTTAGAAATAAGTTTTTGTTCCCACAGCCCAGTTTTGAGATTTTTTTCTACAGCTCCAGTATTTTTATCTTCAGCTCCTGATACTATTCGCAGTAACCTTCACTAATTAAAATCTGCTGGCTCAGCTGATGTATGCCAGGATGGCTGGTGCAACAGTTAATTCTGGTTTACAAGTAAGATTTAGGTCACACTGATTTGAACTAGGAAACCACAAATACAAAACACCTGAACTATAGAGACATTAAATATTCCAGTGTTAAGTCAGTGCATCATTACAGCTTGTGTCTTGACCAGATGTGTGGGCTATGTGATGTGAGAAGTCAGGTGCTATGTGCACCTGTCCTGCTCTGTAACAGCTCTAAGGTTAAAAAAAAAAGAGAAAAAAAAATTAAGTGTATGTCTTTTACAGAGTAGAGTGTCATGGGTCTGATTGTTACTTTCAGCCGCTCCTGGTTTTGTTGATATTTTTCCCAGACATTCAAAGACATTCTTCCTGTTTTGAGCCTTTTAGCTAAAACTGAATGCACATGACTGAATGGATATTAGCACTGAATGACTCAGTGAAGAGCTCATCGTGGGCTGACAGGATAGACTAGCTTCTTCCTTTTATGACGTTAAAATCAACGTGATTTTTCTATTGTCTTGTCATGCATTTAACTTAGAATAAGAATAATTTTCTTTGCCACTAAGTAGCCTTCACTGTCTCTTTATTTTCACCCCCAAAATGTTACTCACTAAGCTTGTAGATGTCTCTCTTATGTGTCTCTTTCTCCCTCCCTCCCTTTCCTCACGCAAATGTATCCCTCCTTTTACTGTGTGACAAACGTTCTTACTTGTGTTGGAAGCTGACGTGAGCACTTTCAGGCACACACACACACACACACCTTCATGACCACCCTTCTCCCTTAAAACCACAATTTCATTATGGAAAGATTTATGCGTGTCTCTTTCTTTCACTCATTCCTCTTTCTACTTTTCTGAGGTTGCAAATTGCAGATGGGAATGCTGAGGCATCCTATCGAGGCATCCGGACGGGGGGAACACACAGAGCGAATAAGCTCATCCATCCAGGAAATGATGGCAGGGCCTAATACGATTTTAAATCGCACCAGGGGTGATGCTGGGTATAAATCCATACTCAGCTCTAATGATGATCATCATTTAGAACACATATTTAGAGCTCACTGCTGTTTGGATGTATGGCTATCCTGAGGCAGCCTCATTCACAAGACAACTCATTGATCTTACATGGAAGTCACCTTTAAAAGGGGGGGAATGCTAAAAGCAAGTTTTAAGGAGCCTGAGAGAGAATTAAGGGGAAAATGAACGAAGGGCATGTACAAGATCCTCAAGACACCACATCTAGAAGGACAAGCCAGCTACAAGACAGACACAAAAATCCATACATATGCAAACACATAAAAGCACACTCACTTGTTTGCCACTGTTACAAACTCACTGATGAACCCCAAGTCCCACAGTACTTTTCTCAAATGAGGAATTTCTGCCTGATGGGTCCTTCAGGGAAAATGGAGGCAATAAATGAGAGCCCTTTGAAGTGTGCGTACATTGATGTGTGCATGTGTTTCATGGACTGTTTATCTGTTTTTCTACATGTGACTGTGAACGCATCTGTGTCTTTCTGTGTATATTGTGCATAAGATGATCTCTTATATGCAACGTACACAGAGGCAAGAGTGAATGAAGCGACATTTGATTCTCATGAATAAGGGAGGAGACGTAATGGCGTATTTGTCGTGCCTATCTGCTTGACATTCGAGAGTAATCCGAGCACTGTAATGGGACTCAAACTCACATTACTGTCGACAACTACACTGCAATCCCCTTAGGCCCAGGGTGACATAAGGACTTTAAAAGTCACGTTTCTTTGTATGACCTGATACTGAATGCAATGTCTTAATGGGCTTTACAGGCCTACATTTCTGTGTGGACCTAATTTTGTGTGTACCAGCATATCGTCAGAATCTGACAACATGTGGTTACACGGCACAACAGATTCAACTTTCAGTCATAAACTCTCTACACTCTGCACTCGGCAGTCTGAACAGGCTCTAAACCCCAAACTTATACTGAAGAAATTATTAGAAAGGACATGACCTCTGTGTGCTCTGTGTTAGCGCCAGTCCTGTTGGTGCATGCGCGCGCACGTGGGTGTACATCCATCCAAATATTTCAGATTACACACGCTCAGTGTCAGTGCAGAGTACCACAGTGGTTGGGCTTAGACCTATGTGCATCAACACCGATTTTGTTTGCAAGCATTAGAATTTCTGCTGAAAGATTGAGGGCATTGCGGAGTGTGTCCAACCCACACTCAAATGCATTGGTAAAGTGAGAGTGTGTGTACTGGCATGACTGTGCTTGCAATTACACTTGATGATCAGGCTTAAAATACAAGTAATTGTGAATGCAAATTAGGTTTTGGGTGCTCCAATCTGGGAGGTGAAGTGGTTCAAAGCGTTTCTTCCCCTTCATTAAGTAGAACTCATTGTTTTAATTACACTTTGGTTCAGCATGCTGCTCCACTTTCTCTGTTATTTTTACTGATGAAAAATAAGCATCTGTGGGCAAGGGAGAAGACTCGCTGTGCTTCTGAGAGGCAAACTCATAAACACACACACAGACAATGTCACACACACACATACAGATTCACAAACTCACACTGTCTCTCATTTTTGTCTCCTCTTGTCTTCACACATGCATGCAAGCACATGCACGTATCAGTTCACGTTTGTTAACGCTCATGTGTGCAACCACACACACAGACAGATACACACTTGGATTAGGCCATAGGACAAGTGCATCAGCTTTCTGCAGTAGGCTGCACTGATGGACCTCTAACTGTTTTTGACCAGTTTACTTTAACAAAGCATAGTGCTTTACTGACCTGCCATAATTTGTGCTATGGAACCACCAAATTGGGCCTTCATTCACTGATAATCCTTGCTTCCTCACTGATGTACAGAGCATTAAACAATTGTGTGTGTGTGTGTGTGTGTGTGTGTGTGTGTGTGTGTGTGTGTGTGTGTGTGTGTGTGTGTGTGTGTGTGTGTGTGTGTGTGTGTGTGTGTTTTTTTTTTTTTACAGAGATATTTATAGAGATATCACTTGGCTCTATGTTTCATTTAAAGGCTTTGTAATCTATTTGTATTTGTGCAACATGGCATTTGTCATATAGATGTTACAGGACTTTAGGTACTATTTTTATGAGACTTCCAAGTTACACTGCAAAAGTCTTACATGAGACACATGCATCATCTCTAATCCCTATATTTTTGAAACTAAACTGTGGATGATGAAGGAACAATGTTAGATGGAAGATGTGTCAGAGCCCATAATGTCAGCTTTGAGCAGTGAGTCACAATGCAGAAGGGTAAAATGACCCTTGACATTTGATTCTCTTTGAGGTTGTCAAAAAAAAAGGAGTTATGGTAGGTTAGAATTTTAATGCACCAAGACGATATTATCATTCTCTAATTACCTGTTTTTATGAAAGTTTGAAACAATGAAGAACCAAAGGACCATTTGAAAAAGTTCCTGAAAAAGTAATTTCACATGGGCGTGACTTTACGCAACCTTACTTCTTTTGATGCTACGTGAGTGTCAGCTGAGTTGGGTACCTCAAACGAGTCAGACAATCCTTTTTAAAATGCTGCAAGCAAAGCCAGTGTATCTCACTGAGTGACAACCAGAACGTCTGAAGAATCCTTACCTTCATAGGACACCTTGAAGCCGAGGGAGCCGCTGGTGTCATCTGTTTTGAAATTGAGCCACATCTGGTGACTGGTGCTGACCACGAGGTCTGGAGTTGTGGTACCAGACAAGCTACAAAAGAGACAAGAGGAAAGTTACTTAAACAGAAATCCCTTTAATGTTGGATGTGAACATACTGTATGTGTGAGCTGCGTTTACTGTAGTATTTACTGTGTTTGAGTACAAAGCATATGGCAGCATTTAAAAGACTCTGAGAGCAAGAGAAAAACATTCTCTGGTCTGATTACACACAAACTGAACCCTTTGGACAAAACTCCAAAGTCTATGTCTGGCAAACACCATCCCTATGGTGAAGCATGGTGGTGGCAGAATCATGCTAGGTCAGTGCTTCTCAGTGGAAGGGGGCAGGGAGACTGGTCAGAATTGAGGCTAGCATGAATACAGCCAAATATAGAGAGGTCCTTGAAGAAAACCTGCTCCACAGTGTACACAACCTGAGACTGGAACAACAGCGTACGCTGGAGAGGCTTCAGGACAAGTCTCAGATTGTCCTTCAATGGTCCAGACTTAAACCCCACAGAACATCTGTGGAGAGATGTGAAGAATCTGACGGAGTTTGAGTGGATCTGCCAGGAAGAATGAGATATACTGAAAACTGAAAGCTGTAATTGCTGCCAAAAGGTCTCCTACAAAGAACTGAATAAAGGATCTAATTATCTGTAATTAAGGGAATTAATGAGAAATTCCAGTTTTGGATTTTTAATAAATTTGCAAAGAATTCTAAAAACATGTTTTCACTGTTATTATGGGTTACTGAGTGTAGATTGATGCGGGAAAATGGCAGTTTTATCCACTAACAATTAAATCTACATCACAATGAAATGTGCAAAAAGTGAGAGTCTCTGAAGACTTTCTGAAGCTGCTGCATATATTAAACTATCAGACTTTTCTCATCAATGACAAGTGCTCTAAAACTGTTGTAGTCAATTCCAGTCTGAGAAGCCTTTTTTTTTTTATCCTAACCCTTTAATTCAAAACATTTGGGGCCAAGAAAGTGGGAAATGAAGGCAAGATCAGTCAATGCCACAGACGTAATTTAATCCTATTTGAATAGTAATTCCACCCAACTCTAATTAGAAGTGTATAGCTGCAGAGTAAGTGATTAAAGCTTCTAATTTTAGTGACAGCACATGGAGTACGGTGGGAGTAGAAAGGAAATTGTGTCTGGATAAGTTGGGTCCATGGTTTTGTCCGTTCCTGCAGCCTTTTGATAATCTGGCAAGTTTCTGTAAACTTGCTTTTCCATGTGTGGGAGGAAAAATGAAATAGTAGTGTGCTCAAAAAGCACTACAGTGCAGTCTTCATGTTAAAGATTTGGGGAATTTTGCCTGATGGATCGACAAAATGACATTAATCTAAATAACATGAAATGGTTTAGTTTTGTTTCTTACCACTTCCAGTACCTATAA